>NC_072891.1:54554183-54885433 GCF_028858705.1 Grus americana
TAACCAGAACCCCTGAAATGAAGGCTTAGAACAGCAGAAAAATATGGTGTGACTTGTACAAGTAATAAAGATACGGATTAGATACACGGATTAAAGTCACAGACATTAATTCAGACCTACTCCCCCAGCAGGATGCCTTTGTGCAGTCTCGAGTTTTGTTTTTTCCCCTCCTCAGGGGGTTCTTTTTTTTTGTACAAAATTTGTAACTCCTTGATACAATGCCTAAAATGTAAAAATTGTAAAAAGCAGCAAGGAGCTGTCCTAAAGCTGAAGAGTCAGAAGCTTCTCCCACACATCGTTGACGTTTCTCACAGATTTCAGGCATCCACCAAAGAAATGCAAGTAGACTTCCTTCCTAATAGGCCAGAGGGGAGGACCCTGGTCTGCAGCCAGAACCAAAGGGCTAGCTCAGGATTTGGCACACACAACACGAAAGCTTCATTGTCCCAGATCACTTGTACGTTACAGAACAAGAGCTGCAAGAGGGTTGTCACAACACCTACCATTCAGGTTCGTCTTGCCCCTCGCTTCGTCTTGCTGACCGTGGGCCCTCCATAGTAGCTTCTTGTCAACAAGGAGCTACTGTTTCTTCTTCCCAACAGTTAGGCACGATGGGGATTAGGGTAAAAACCACTGTGGTCCTGCCTTTGAAGATGACTTTCTCTGGTTTGAGTGGCAACAGTTAACTATAACCTTTTCAGCTACCCACGGCCATTGACTATTTCCCTACTGCAGACAGGCTTTTTAATACCGCTGTGGGGAACTGTACTCAAATGACACAGAGAAATCCTTTGGTAATTATTCAGGCTAATCCTATTAGGAAAGAAAGGCTTTCAATTGCTGAAGCAACAAAAAAACCTTTCAGAGAAGGAACCCACCACTTTAAATTAAATCAACGCTCCCTTTCAGGCCAGGATAACCTGATTATTATTGCACATAAGAAAAGTTGTGTTAACTGATATAAAAAACTGCTTAACATTTTAAGAAGTTTTATTTAAAAAAAACGTATTTGAAATGCCTACAAATTCAAAAAACACCCCTCTGCTTTCTGGCACATATTTTATTTGCGCTTTACTAGTCCACAGTTCTACTTGTGTATTTCCCAAGTAAGAGACAGATTATTACAGAATGTGCATAGTTTTATAAGGATTTTGCCTATGCTCCAAATTTATGCTACAAGAGAGGATAAAATTTATGTTCCCCAAATTTGCTGTTGTTTTAATGCTGTGGTAACATCACAGTGGTAGAGTTAACTCTTTCATGTGCTCATCAGAAATTCAGCTAAATGTTTAAAATGAGAGTAACTTGATTTATTGAGCAATAAAAGGAATTATTCCTGTATGGCCACAAGCCAAACAAGTAATCTTTTAATAAGGCATGTGAAGTCACAGCATTTCCTTTATGAGGGAAAAAAAAAAACGCTATTTAAAAAAAAATGTGCCTAGGCACCTAAAGTGGGCCTATACTTGGTATATAGGCACACCCAACCATGTGGCCTTAGGCATCTCAGTTCCCTTCTCACACCTGCCTCTGCTCATGACTCAAGACTGTCCTCCTTTCCTCACCCTAGAGGGTGCTGGATAAACCAGGACTGCTCTTCAGACCTTTTTACCATAGTAGACTTCACTCAAGATGTTAATAGCAGCTTTTGGACTTTTTTTTTCTTTCTTTCTTTTTTTTTTTCTGGCCTCCTTATACCTCTGTGGAAATGTTGAGGATCCAGGAGACGGGCAGAACTGGAGAACACTTCCCCTGCTCCATCTTAGTCATCTCCAATATGCTGGCTGTCTGCCTGGCTCCCCCCTCAGCACATGAGTGTAGAACAACCTTTGGTAATTGTTTGGACTAACCCTTGTAGGAAATAAATACTGTTAATTTTGAGGCATCTTAAGTCTCTCTGCACATTCACTGGAGTGCCTGCACCTGCAGTTCATGGCTTATGGGTTGTTCCCTCAGGAGCCAAGTGCTGGTATGGGGTTCCCAGCCTGTAACCCACATTCATACTAGTCCTAAGAGATGTGCCCAGGAAATCTTTCTTTTGATCAGTGTCTTGCTAACATCCAATTGCTGGACTGCCTGTCTTTCTTGAGCATTCAAAAATGTGTCCTTGTGATTGTTGTCCCTGTGATATACTTCTGCATTTGCAGATGTACAACCTCCCTCAAGTAAAGGATTTAGTAAAATGTAAGCATGGTTGCCTATCTGTCAGAGACTCTGGGAAGCAGAAAGGGAGTGTTGATGCCTGACCAGCAGCACTGAGTTGTGTTCACCCTGAACAGGAGAGAGATGCAGATGCTTTCATTCATTTAGCAAATACAAGTAACTGAAAGACTTCTTTACAGCCTCTACCCTGAGGAAAACACAGCAAAATATTTTCAGAAGTGGAGGGAAATATTTTTATAAGTGGTGAGAGAATGTGAGAATATCTATTAAAAACTACGGTCATCTCAGAAATACATTGCTGTTGTCAGTAATTAATGCATGAATTATAAAACTCAAGCAACAAACTTTGAGCCTGTCTTCTTTTGTACAGCTGTCTTTCTAGCTGAGATCAAACACATCATTTAATGAATCGATCCCTTTTCCCTTCCCCACAAACATTCCTATTTGAACATCTACATTTTCTCATACTAACATTATGCATCATGTCTGAAATCGACATGATCATGGAAATTCCCAAAGGAACCTGGAGCACGGCTCATGTTGCTCTTGCTGCACAGGAAATGCAACCGTTCTTACTCATCCTTCCTCTATAATGAAGAGTCAGATTCATTGCCTTGTTGTGCTGAGGAGGAAATTGCTGCATAATCTCCTTTCACAGCTAGACAATCCCCTCTTTCCAAAGCAGGCTAAGCATGCAAATTCTCCAGACATATTTGATGAATTTCTAATAACAGTGGGTGAAATGACAGGGCAAAGGCGAGTGTCAGTGACAGAAGCCTTGTGCTGGCTCCCTGCTGAAGACATTGTTTTCCTTGTATGTTCACCCACAATTAATATGTGGGTGATACATACTAATTGTATCTGTTCTGGGACAAATTAACCATAATCAGGTCAAACTGTGGCCAGTCTTAAGGTCAGTTAAGAAGTCTGGAAAAGGCTAAGCCATGTATCCTTCTCAGCACTTCAAAAGGACTGCAAAATGAGACCCCCAAGGTCTCCCAGCCTATGATCTTGCAACACCAGCATAGTGAAGGGAGTGCCTTCTGCTAGTCAGGATGTTCCCCTCCATCTCTTGAGCCAAGAGAGGGACATCTGTGGACTGCGATGAGCAGGCCAATTTATGGCTCTCCAGCCTGCCAGGTGATTTTATAGCCCTCTGTGGTTAGATTTTCCTGTATGGGGAATAGACATTTATTTTTTCCACATGGGAACAGAAAAGCAAAAAAATCTTATCTGCCATTGAGAAACAAATAATTGCTTAGGCCCCCTCCAGGTCAAATTCTTACTGAATTTTTGAGAAAAGATTAGATAGTTGCATGGAAAATAGGAACTTGCACTCCCTTGCTGCACTAACAAAAACAAATGCTTCTTAGGCCAGGGCTAGTAAGCCTCATGCTTTAGTGTTAATCACAAGAGGGCAAGGATTCTAGGTAATAAAACAAGTCCACAGTTTTCCATGAAGACTATTTTCGCACCTTCCTCTTCCTTTTTGTCCTTGCCCACAGTTCGAAACAGTAATCAATAAAGCACTGATGTATTGTGGTGCTCTGTATTCCCACATCAATCATGTCCGACACTATTCAAGGTGTCTGAAGTGGCATGTTACTCCAGCCTCCATATTTGATTATGTGGCTTGCTGCTGTAACTGTTTCTAGTCAATGTAGATAAGGGATGAGGAGAGGCAGCAGACCAAGAGACGATTACACTCCACTTAGTGGCTTAGAGTTTAATCATCTGTCATCCCTGACTGCCCTGGGTCTATGAGATTGGAGAAGCCCCTGAAGTCATGGGGCGCTGGTGGCCTTACGGTGAGGAACCTGATCCAAGGCATAACGGGGTGGTGTCGCTATGGGAGAGCAGGAGGGAGCTGGAGCCAACAACCAAACAACATTACAGAAGAGACAAGACTCCCTGCAGATCTAACGAGAGGAAAAATAGGAGTCAGAAAGGTTGAGTTACCTCTCATGATCACGGCTTAGGAAGAAACTCATTTAGCAGAGGCATCATCTTTCTTCTGTGTCTTTCCCTCACCAGTCCCCGAGGCACCAAGTGCTGCCTGCTGCCTGAGAAGGACACGGGGCTCGGCGGGCACTGGGGCTGGGCCAGGCCAGCCTGCCTGCTGCTGTGTGTCTGGCTGCTCCGCTTCCTCATCATCTGGGAGCACGGCTGGCAACAGACATTCTGCCCTGCAGCAAATGCTGTTTTCCAGAAGGTCAGCTTCCCTTTCTTCCCTGGCCAGGTAGAGGAGGTACAGCAACATGACTGCTTCATACGTGGTCAGTTTGACTGGCTGACAGCTGGGACTCTTGTTCAAGAGTCGGTGATTTCAATATTGATAGGTGGCACTGTGTGCAGAGATCATGCTGAAAATTAATTGGAATGACTTTTCTGCAGAGCTGCTGAAGGCCAAGACACAATCATGACTAGGGCTGAGGAAGAAACAGCTGTCAGAGATCAGAAAAGTATATGGAGCTCCTAAAAGACTCACTGGACCCTTATTATTCAGTGTTTCTTATAAATGCTGTAATGTACTTTGTCACGCTGACAATTTTCTGCGATAACAAAAGGGTAGGTGCCAAGAATATGGCCGTGTTTAAGAAATGAGTGGTGAGATCTGGTTGAGACAAAGGCTCAGCAGAAATGCCAGCTCATACACCCATGTTCTCCTCTCCTTTCTGCTTAGACTAGCCTTTCCTGCGCTCCACCACCCCTTTAATATGAGGATACAGCAGATCAACTTGACAGCAGCAAATCTAAACAAGTGATAACCAATTCTATGCTTGCCTCCCATTCTAAAGAGTTAGCTGATGCCCATTTCTTCTTAAACAGTTTTTTTTTTTAAGAATTATTTTTTCATTAAGGAAGTTTCAAAATGTTCAGCAATCCTGTGCCAATTCATCAACTCTAACTAATGTTTTTCTACTAGAGCTACCCGCTCGACATCTTGTTCTGCAAATTTGATAACAGTCAGTATATTTGGCTCACTCTTTTTGATTATTTTTTTTTCCATCCAGAGAAAATTCTCCATCCAGTACTTCATACATGCTGCTTTTGGGTTGTTGTGAATGGCAATTTCATATTTTTCAAGATATTTAGAGACAATAAAAGCTATTCCTCAGGATAGGATGGATTTCATCATCTAGAGGAACAGATTCTTACCAAATTAAAAGGAAAGAATCCCTCCCCTGTAGCCAGCCTTCCTTACTGGCCATCTGCTAATAGTGCCCATGTGTGTATAAAATTCATTTGCACATTTAAATTGAAAAGCTCCATTTGCTCAGCCTGCCTATAACTGTGCTCTCTTGCTGGGGTGAATATTAGGTTTCTGATGCATGCATATTATCCAGTGAACACGGAATTGCAAATGCAATCCACATCCAATTATCTGGAGTTTTACTGCATATTTTCTACACATAACTCAAGCAGTAAGTACTACAATACATTAGCTCTCCAGGTGTCCATTTGGCTGGAAGAATTAGTAAGGTGCTTGCATTTAGCTCCTGTCCTCTAAAGTATAATTCACTCATGGTGTTGCTGCCAACATGGGAGGTCACTTGTACACTTGGTGCAGGATAGAAACATTGTGGGGAAGACACTGAGAATCCTCTGCATCTGACAGAAACATGCAGCTGGACAGGTTGAGGTAAACAGTCCCTAAGCCATTTTTAATTTCTTCTCCCCTGCCTCCAGGAAGGCATTTCACCCATGCATAGCCCAAATGTACTGGCTGAACACACATGGAGAGGATTTCAGACTTGTGTTACCTCTCATGAAGCCTGGGATTGATCTGCAGCTCTTAGGGATCGCAGCTACATTGGCTTGACTACTAGTCTACCAAAAAAAATACAGAAACCATATTCACAGCACTCCTTCCCTGGACCTATCTTAACCTCTTCCTCCCTCCAAAATGACAACTATATAAAGGAGTTACAAGCATCTACTCTGTAGATGTAGCTTGTGTGGTAACCAGGAACAGCTTCTGATTCAGAGCTCATTACACCGGAGAACTGAAACACCAGTTCTGCGTCGCGGCAGACAGACATGCATTTGAATGAGCTGCATTGCTGGTCAAGGCAATTCTTCATCCTTCCTGCAAAATTAGTGTTTAAGATTCTTCTGGCCTCTCGCAGACTCTGAGACAACTGTTATCCTACTGTCTGTCAAGTATTAGTTGCCATTGTGGCAGCTAATGGGTTTTGTGTAGATCATTAAAATATTCAAGAACTATGCATAGCCTGCAGCTTGATTTAAGCCAAAGATTTCCCCAGTGGGAAATGGAAGGAAAGAGCTGTTCCGGGGAAATAATAGAAGTCACACTAACAGTATAAAAACTACAGTGCAAGATTAGACTCCGATCCTATTTCTGTGTGTCCTGTGGAGTCAGTGGAATCACTCCATGTTTGCCTTGCTTTAAATAACATAAAATATTAAGGAATTCAAAACAATCAATGCTAGTTTTGGACTTTCTTAGAATGGAAAAAAGCAGGGGGGATGGCATTTAATCAGGCAAAAGTACCAGACATTTAAACCTACTGTTCACTCAGAACAATAACTAAACTGTTGAACTAATGCCCCATGGCATTGGATGCCAGTGCTTAAAAGCATACAACAGAATTTTAGCTACAACCGAAAGAACATCCTCAGTTACTATATATAAAAACACAGACATTTTGAACAAATCAAAGCATCACATGTGGTTAGCTCACTTCTAATTTGAGAAGACTAGAAAAAACTTTCTGCCACTGACAATTTGTGCCACAATTGGTAGCAGCAGATCTAATGGGTAACTTTCTACAGTGTATGTAGCTGTGGCTTTCATAGCTAGATACCTGCTGGCAAAATAGACACTATTGAAGAAATGCCCTCGTATTTCTTCCCTGGAGTATGGCTTATCTTTTTCTTTTAAAAACCAAACATTGCAGCAATACTCCTCAGCAAATGTGCTGACATTTTGGAAAGCTCATCTAAATACCTGTCAGATGCTTGACTGTGTTATTAAGAATCATGTTTCGGATCATTGTGAATATTACCAGAAAAATATCAGTAATAAAGTTGAGATTCCACTTTACAAGCCTCAGAAAAATAATGACTGTATTAACTTCTGAAGGGCTAATACCACCTCATGTGTAAATGCTAAACTTTAAGATAAGCTCAATGGCACATGGTGTTTGTAAAAGCTTCAGGCTGCAGAGCTGTGTCTAGTCAAATCCTTCCTGACTCAACATCAATTCTGAACATTTATATCTCTGGAGCAAGGAGCTTTTCTGTGCTGAGTAAACAAAATGGAAACCAATGAACAAACAAAAAAGCCCAGCCCAGCTCAGGGCTGGAAAAACAGTTGTCTCCTCTGTTGGCTTGGGACTGGAGAGTAGTAAGTGTTGTCTCACCTCCCTGTTCAAGAGCAGTGGCACACAGTTGCTAAACTCGGGAGGGCTGTGGTGTGACACCAGCTGCTCTGTGCCCCACAGGTACACCATGGTTGGGAAGGCTGGGGTGGGATAGGCAGCCTGACTGCTCAGATGTGCCTACACTGCTCAGTAGCAAAGGGGATGGATCATGCTCTCAGTTCAAGGACAAGCATTGTGGCTGGACTACATCTACGTCACACATCACTTCACTGTGGCCTTTGTTAAAAATAATTTAAATGTGTGCTTTTTCCAGTTCCCAGTGTGTAAATTGTGGGAAGGTTGTGTCTTAACCAACCTAGACAGTGTTTTTATGGCATGGAAATGGCTTTGTGATCAATTCCCTCTGGTACGGTATGAAGGCACCTGAGAGTGTTTGGGGGTTGCAACATCTGTTGGGATGATGTGGGAGGACAGCTTAGAGTGAAGGGAGCCAGGCTGATAGGGTGGTACCCATACTGCCTCCTGGAAAAGGTCTCAATGCACTTAATCCTTCATATTGTACTTAGGTGTCTTGAAAAGCAGTAGTTGACGTGAGCCAGAATGACACAAGAAAGCATGTTAATGATGAAATGAGCAAACACTGCTCGAGCACTCCATCTCACTCCTCAGCCTCACTCAACTTAGCACCCTAGGTTTAGCCTTTATGAACATCCATCATAAATTAGAAATGCCTCATGCTATTTTAGCTTGCAACAGGATTGATGCAGTTTGGAAACTGGAGAGCTGTGAAAAGTTTCCTCCCTTGTAAAAAGCAGATCCTTGTAGAAGGGAAAATATGGAATCATTTTGCCAAAAGATCTCAGACAGCTGGATACTGTGATTAATATAAACTACTAATAAGGCCTATGAGTTCTGTATATCCATAACGAAGTTGAAATGACTAGCATGAACAGTAGGCAGCCAGGAGAAGAAAATCTTGTGAAGAAATGCAAGAGCCTTTATATGTGTATATATTCACTGAAAGAAAATACTGACATCCATCAGACACGATTCACAAAGGACAATTGCTCCAGGGCATAGTTTTCTTTTAAAAAAACCCAGCAGAGTGGGTGTTTTGTGATCCTTGCCATGCATTTCCATGCTACTGCAGATGCAACTCAAAATTACTGACTAGCTGACTACTGCTAAATATTTAGCACACCTAGAAGGAAGATCATACTGTAAAAGGCCACTCTTTAATTGCTGCAGTGACTACAGTGATTTCTTCTACTCTCTGTACAGGGAGAGAATGTCAAGAGCAGCAGAAACCATTAGGAACCTGCGGGAACATTTTGATAATGAAAGTCACAGGAGATACCATTTTCCCACTTTGCATCCAATTAGGAGAGGTTACCAAAAGGCAATTTAGAAGAGATGTGGACATGAAGGATGGGATGGTAATTTCCCCCCGAGGGTTTTGCTTGGCTCCCACTGCAATGTTAGAATACTGCTAGAATAGGAATGTTAAAGAAGAGTATTGCTTTTAATTTACCTGGTAGGAACTGCTACAGTCTAAACTGAGTCTCAGCTGTAGTGTGCCACTGTGTTTGTGGAGAAGCTAATGAGGGGACACAGTGATGGCTTTTCAAATCCATGCATCTATGAAAAGATCACATTTATGTATATAGTGCTCTGCCTATGGCTATTGAAATATAACTTCTGTCATGCAGTTTGCATTTTTTAAGAAGTAAAAAGTAATTTATTAAGGGGTTATTCTTAAGAAAATGGCAACTTATTCAAAGCCATACACTTTACAAGTTATTCTGAAGATAATGGTGTATTTTTCTGTTCATGTTTTATCTACTGCTGTGTTATCCTCTGACCTCATCTTCTAGAAACAGATCCAGTCGAATGCTGAGGCACTTCCAGTTATTGAAGTGGTAGGGACTCCCTGGATTCCTGCTCAGGAATCAAAAGGGACCAGGCAAATAACTCAGAGGGGTATCTTCCCTTCCCCTGTTGCTCTCTAAGAAACTTTGTTCCTTCTCCTTAGACAGTAGCATCTGCCTTCTGTGGTTGACTAGAACTGCCTGAATTGGAAGCTCAGGATGAAAACAAAGCATTGGACCCAGTCTCTTGACTTCTTTGTATTTCATTCATTTTGTGTTTCTGCTTTGTCACAGACTTCCACTACCAGACCATGAACCTGAACCAACCTTTCATGGACCAGGGCCCTGCTATGCCACAGACTGTCTCTGTTTACAGCCGATGCAGCCCAAGACCTCTCCTGGGAGAACATGGAAAAGGAAGCCCAGAACACACCACCTACACAAGCCAGCAGTATGTGAGTGTCAAAGGGAGCACAGCAAACCTCTAGGCTCACTGGGATAATTCAGATCTGGAACTCAAATTCCCATTGAGACTGTCCTCTTTGATGGACCTTTCCTACCAAAGATGACACAGCAGAAACTCCCCCTCCAAAAACAAGAAAGTGGACTGCAGATATGCCTTTGTCAGGACAGAAGGGCCTCCTGAGGAGTACAAAGGACCTTGCATTGCTAGTCTCTTCTAGGGTTAACACAACAGGGTGCCTCAGGGCAAAGTCTCTTTGGAGGTAGGCAGGTATTGTTGGGACAATAGCTGGAAGATAAGGAGAGGAGCAGAATTTCTGGGCTATAGGGGTAAGTTGGGAATTGCCTATTGTATCAAAATACAAATATTATTCTGTACCCATGCACACATTCATAATTTTTACTTGTTGTGAGTATCCTTTTTTCACACTCGGTCTGAGCACTTTGGGTCCTTTATACTTTCATACAAAGCACTGACATTCTTGATTTCAGCATGGTTAATGATGTATCTTGATTCGCCAGAGTGCCTGAAATAGATGCATGTTTCTGTCAAGTTTATGTATTCCATGTTGTTCACAGATCTCTGCCCAGCTTGTATCACTGCCCCTTGTGTACCTTCATTCAGTATGAACTACCTTGATGCCTCAAAAATGACATGAAGAGGGAAGATTTTGAGAAGGCTGATCCAATACCACGAAGTATGTTCATAATTGCTACCCAGAAAGGGTATAGCCAGCAGGGAACAGAAGTCCTTGACCACCTGTTTTTGTCACAGTGACAGCACCAGGGACTTCTTCCTATGGAAGACACAGTGACCAAAACACCAAGGTCAGACCACTAACACATCCCTGTGCTACAAGCTCATGTCCTCCAGTATAGCACAGGCTGTGCTGGCAAACCAGAAAGATGCCGATTTTGGTCTCAGGTGGGCACCTGGTACATGTCACTTCAGCACAGTGGAGAGAAGAAGTCAGAAAGGCATAAACTAAGGCTCTGTTAGGCAAGGTTTTGCCATGATTAGACCTTCTGGAATACCCTCAAGAAACCAGGCCTTACCAGCAGCCCCTTGAAGCCAAATCCCCATGTGACTTACAGGGTCTCAGAAACAGAGGTCCTGACATACGTGGGGATCCAGAGGAAAGCTAGAGATGGAGCCTGCAGTCTCTGAGACCCAGCTAAGGCAGCAATTAACAACATGGCTTTTGGCCAGCTACCCTGTTGTGAGGGTGTTCACCACTCCACCAGTGAAGACACATTCATTTTTTAAAAAAATTTAACTGCTGATCTCTTTTGTTGAATGATGGGAAGAGTTTCTGTTAGGACCTTGGAGAGAAGGAGATGATCCACAACATGTTAAAGGCAATGCGATTTTCTTTCAGAAATATCAAAAGCAACAGAAACATTTGAAGTAGCTTTTGTAATATATATACCAGCAGAGTAGATCGCTGCACATTTGGTAGTGCTTTTCATGGTGTAATTCATGACCTCAGGAAAGCACAGCCTGAAATAAACTGATCCAAACCATTGCCTTCACACTTACACATATATGCTTTATAAACCTATATATGTATATATATTTATTCATAGAACACTATTGCCTCATCATATACAAATGCTGAGGCAAGTGCTAGCCTTATAGATTTATTCTTACATGCACAAACATACAGACAGCTAAAGCCAATGTCCTTAAACCCCTTCCACTCTGACAGCTGTATTTAAGCTACATAAACTGTTGCATTTATTCCTTTGTGACTGTTATGTCAGCTTCTTCCAATTTTAATGCTGCTTATACTCATCATTGCCTTTTACCTCTCTGACCTCCTTGAAGGAAAAAAAAACCAAAACCAACAAGAAACCCCAGCACAGAAGATAATTGACTCTATACTAGTGGTGTTATCTCAGAAGTTTGACATGTACAAACTTCCCAGTAGAGCTGCCTAACCCAGCTCAGGTCCTCAGTGCCAACCCAAGCTCTCCTTCAAAGCAAGGCTGAGGGACCAAGAGTGCAACTACAGAAAATCCTGCAAGATTAAGTGGTTTGGAAGCAGACATTTAATGTCACATCAGTCTTAGACGGGGAATCACGCAAAAGGTTGAAAGCTGTGTCTCTGGGAAATGTGATCTATTCACATGAGTTTGCCCTATCTGTGAAATTTAAACACAGGAAACAGGATTTGTCACGCAGGATCAAATCATAAGGGTACTGAGATTACCACAGCATTGCCCACTGTGATTACTGTCCACTGTGGAGAAAGAAACTATAAAATACTGCACACTGTGCTAGGTTTTAATGGGGGATCAACATATGTTTTCATCTCTGCTCTTTCAGTAGAATTTCACTAACCAGGAGGCTTAAACTTAGTTTGCGTTAAACAAGAACTAGTTATCTGAACTTGCCCTTGCTCACATACTGTGTCCTTAGAACAAAACAAAGTGTTTTCTCCAGAGACAATTATTCAGAAAAATAAAACCACTGAAATAATTAAGCAAAATGCATGAGGTAGTACAGTATTTTCCTCTGACTCACTATCCCAGTGAGGCATCAGGTATATGGCTTTCCTGGAGAAGCAGCTTTTCAGTCTGTGGAACAGATGAGTTAGATGCTGACAGTTGAAGATGTCAGACTAACTCATTATAAGAGTAGGAGTTGGGAGTCCTGCTGTGCTAGCATAACTGCAACCTGAGTAATTGCCTTCATCATCTGAATTCCTTCAGCTTTCTCAACTGGTTACAGTACTCTCCCCTTGCCATCCTGCCCCAAGTAACTCTGCCCTGTTACTAGACTCTCCTAAAACAATTCTGCTCTTTCACCCAAAGATAGCTGCATTTCAGAAGTCACTGAGCTGCTACCAATGTATTTAGGTTTTATGAGAAAACAGTGAAGCCTTTTTGGGATGAAAGAAGTTAAGCCTATGTTCAACAGTCAGGCAGCATCCCCTGATTTTTTCTGATCCTTACACTATGCTGCAGCACTGTCCATTGTACTATCATCTTCTTTGTCTCTCACTTGTAGATGGGATATTAGAAATTAACTTCTGTCAAACTCAGAATACAATGAAGCCAAACAAAACAGAGTAAACTGAATTAATACAGAAACTCCAAATGTACTATATTCTGTTATACCACAAGATATCTAGTCCCGAGGTCACATTGTATCTTAAAAAAACTGCAATTCATATAGACCTCAGAAAGTAGGACAGACTGCAGGGTGGAGCTTCAGTCTTCATCTGCCTTTTCTTGATTTCAGAACTTTTGACCACATATTAAAGACAAGCACACTCCTCTAGGTACTTGTGTATGAGTACTAATAAAAAAACAAAAATAAAAATAATCTAAATAAAACTCCAAACATCAGATAGCAAGACAACTTGAGTGGTGTAAGGACTTGTTACAAATCAAGATGACCCTTTAAACAATTGCTTGAAATAGCAACAAAATCAGAAATTCTTTAAAGGTTTGGATAAGTATCCCAAAGGCAGAAGAAATAGCCACATAAAACCTGTATCATTGGGAGTCTGACTTTCTGTCTTCCAAAAGCACTGATTCAGGTTTGTATGATTTTTAGACAAAATTGATGTTTTTTTGAAAGTGTACTCCTGTCAGGTACTACATAAATAATTACAGGGGAAGAGGACTGGGTTCACTTTAGGAAATGAAGTAAAGCATAAACTAGCAGAAATTTAATTTGCTTGTTAAGATTTTAGGACACAGATGATTTACTAGCCAGGCTGCTTGCCTCATATATGCAAAAATGTTCCTGTTAAAAATACTCAATAAACCAATGATGCTAACACCATGTCATAGAAGGTTTTACTGCTCAGCATGGAACATTTTCATCAAAGCAGCTCAGTATTGTACTTGAGAAAATGTGACATGCAAAAAGTCTTTGCATGCCTCCTTTCTACGTGCTGTATCTGCTCTCCATTTAATATGCAGGTTAGAATCTGTTATTGCACCATGAGAAGACGAAGTGTTAGGAAGGTGCCTTTCTGTGCCAGGCTTGGAGCTTGCAAGTTAATAATTCCAAAGAGAAGAGATGAGCAGTCCGAACTGACACATTTCTTCTCCAGCTTATCTTCCCTTCTTAAATTTCTGCACAGGTTTTAGAGGCCCCCATGAAAGTCTGTGGGAAAATAAGATTAAAATCATCTATGGGACAGATGACCAACACTGGGTCTTTCCCTCCAGCCAAAAGCTAAACAAACTTGCTCTGTAGTCTTCTGAAAAAGAAGCCACAAGCAAGATGGGATCAGCCTCCTACTTGCTCTTCATGCACACTCCTGCCTCCAGCTGGGCATCATATCAACCTGCTAGATAGTGGACAGGAGGATGCATGCTGCAGAGAATATGTTCCAAGCACATCCAGTGCTATGGTTGCTGGCTTACCATCTTGCACAAGCAGAGAAATCTGAACTTTGAATCCCAATGTAAGACAATCAGATCTGATACATGCAGAGTACACAGTATGCCCTGGCTTTTTGCAGGCAAGGAAGTGGCTCCACAGACATTTTAGGTAGCATCCCTTAGTGGGCAGCGTAAAAAGGGCATGAAGGTAATGCTGCAAGGTGCAACTAAGCAAATGTTTCTGTCTGTGATGAAGAGTCTGAAATTACTCCCACAGGTTCCGGCTCTGTCCAACTTCTTCACTTTCTACTGCTACAAATGCTCAGCTTTTGATCCACTTTAGCCGTCAGAGCACAGGTTTCCAGACTGTTACTGTCCACAGAAACAGTAAGCTAAGGTGCTGCATCACTGCTCATCTGTGGACAGTTTCCACACCAACAGGAGCTGTAGTCACTGTAAACAGCCTGTATCCCACCACTTCCCTTCTCCCCTCTTGCACCATACAAATATTCCTGCAGAATACCTCCACCAGAAGGCCGTGTGCAATGCTGATGATTTTAACCTTGGAAAACTGATTGCTTTTGAATTTCTTTCCAGGTATGTTGTAACTTTCAAACAAGAATGCAAGTTTGGGGATCACTTTTCTAAAGAAAAGGAAGACTACCATATGTATGATATTTTTGCCTGTCAGAGTGAGAAGCCAAGATTCCTTTAATAAGTCCCAGAAAAGTAACAAGACCACCATGTTTTCATTCTCTGGTCTTGAATACGTAGCTGATTGAGCCCATAAAGCCAAGGCACTAGGGTGAAGTCACAGATTTTCCACTGCAACTCCTGAGCAGAAGAAAGTCAAAGGGTCATAAGGTACTTGTTTCAGAGCACTGCAGTCCTGGAAACAAGGGGAGGAAAAACATCTTCCATCCCAAAATTGTTCTGAGGTGCTTAAGAATGGTGTCTGCAGTCCTTGCTAGTGAGACCATACAGGGCTCCTATTCCTGTTGGTTTGTTCACTTTGTTCAGCAGAAAAAAACATATCACAGAGAGCTCCACCATCAAGGAAAATGTAAGTTGTAACCTAGATTTCAGTATTACACAGTACAAAATAAATATATACACAACAATCCTAGGGTTGGGGTGGAAGAGGAGATCGGAAGCATTTCTACCTGCCAGGGGGATCATTAGCAATCAGTGCCACAAAGTCTCACTCTATGAAACAGGACACAAAAGCATGAATTTCCTTTTCCTCCCTTGGATCACTGACCCACCCAACATGCTCACCAGCCCTTTATGTGAAACCGGGAATACATCACAATCTTCTCCTTAAGAATGGAGGCCCATACTCTCAAAAAGAGCTGGATTTTGAGGATTATAGGTACATGTGCACATAAAAGGGTAGAGGGACCTTCAGTTTTGCGATGTCCGTTGTGGAGTGTCTTACAGAGATGGGATTTTTAAAAAACTTTTAGCTCTCTCAATATCTGTCTGTCACTGGAACTCAGAAAAAGCAAAGCATGACACATGCCTGTTCTCTTGTGAAAGCCCAGGGGAGAGAGCCTACTGAATCACTCTGTTGTTCTCAGGTCTCTCCCAGCGTCTGGCCAACAGTGACAGTGCTGGCATGTTCTCTGAAACATCTGCTATTGTCTGAGAAGTGGAAGGAAACAGTTTATTTTATCTCCTGTAGCTGTTACAAGATTGACAGTGACAAGTGTGAAATGGACATGTCCCACTGAAATTCAGAAAAGAAAAGCCCTAAGCAACTTTAGAATAAGTACATGGACTCAATTGCCTCATTGCTCTGTTGTGCGAGTAGATATTCACATCTGTTTTAGCAATAAACATTGGCTCCCTCCTGCTTTGTAGTACCTTTCCTACCCAGCATAGACAGCAATTTCCAATACTGCTCTCTCTTCTCCATTACTTATTTTAGTGACTTGAATTGTACTGCTCCCGATTTACACTGATGCAACTGAGAACAGAACAGAAAGAAATGACTGTTTAAAATTGCTCCAGGAACTATTCTTGCCTACCCTTCTGCTATGGCATCAGAGGAAAAAGAAGGCCAAAACCATTAACTCTTCTCACCTTGCTGGCACAAAGCTTTTTCATCTTTTAAAATAACCTATCAGATTTCTAAAATTCCTTCAACACACACTTAAAACACTGATCGGTCTAACAGCTGAGAAGAAAATCTACAAAAATAAAACACTTGTACCTCATATAAGTTACGAAAAATGTTCAGAATACCGTGTCCAGAGATTTGGCTATGAACATCCCCCCTTGTGCTGCTACAGTAGCTATAAGATGTGAGTTAAGGGCATCTATGTCTAGTTTGCTATAGAGCACACGCCATATTTTATAGCAACACTGGAACTGTCAGGGTGGATTGGACAACCGGTGTATCTCACCCGTCATCCTGCTCCTGGCAGCCGGCAATACTTCTAAAGAGAAGAAGGTCAATGCCCTACCTCCCACAACCCTTCGATCATGTGAAGTGTCCTTCCAGACTGCTCAAAACCAGGCTGGGTAGATGGTGGATCTAGGTCTAGTAAAGAGCTGGAAGGCTCTACCTGGTGGTTCTCAAGAGTGAAAGTGCACAGGTTTATGGCTGTAAAGCATGCTTCCCTGGGAAGCATCACCACAGAGGAAGAAAAGAGTTACCTTCCTCACTAGGACCGCCACAGCTCCCAGTGTGCTCCCAAGACAAGCAGAGAGACAACTTCTCTTCCCCAGCAAAGGGAACCATTTCTGATTCTCTGCCCCAGATGAGGGAAGACACACAATAAGATGCCCTCACCTTCCTCATCCCCTTCCCAAGGGCACACAGCACAGGAGAAAGAGCCTGAGGACCTCTAACATGCACCAGCTGGCACAGGGATGAAGGGAAATGCACTGCAGCTGGGGATGGCTGGACCTGAAGATGCTCCAGCTGCCACAGGGCCAGGGGCTGTAAGGGCAGAGGAGACAGCGTTTGAAGCCATACTTTACCTGGGGATGGCACAGAAGGGAATTCCAGGCAGGAAACACTGGAGAAGTTTGCTCCTCCTTTGCCCTGCCCAAATGTGTGCTTTGACCTTCCTGAAGGAAGGTGCTTAGCCCTCAATCCACAAAGGACATGGTTCTGAGAGTTATACTCCTAACATATATAACAAATAACAACTGCATCTGTAGTGCAGGAATCCTAGCCAGTCACTCCCGACTCCTTATTGTAGGTTTAGAGAAAAGCACATTCTTTTCTGAGCTGGGGAGTGAGAAATGTACCTGAGGGTCTTGCCAGCAATAATTTAAACAACTTGTATATACTTACAGGAGGAAGTGTTTGTTCCTTCTGTTGAAGCTTGTATCCTAAGCATGGGTTCTGCAACACACAGAAGTAACAACAAAGTTGTAAGAATACAGCCATAGCTACATTGTTATACTGGAGGAGCCCGAACATCTTCCCCCAGTAGAGCTTTCCTTTTTTTTTTTTTTTTTTTTTTACAGTAATCAGAAACTTGCCAAAGCAGAGGAAAAAAATGAGATAGCTCGAGAAAGCAAAGAACTTCAAAGTCGGTACAGCATGTCCTAGGCACACTGTGAATAATCAATTACAGCAAAAATGCTCCATAGTCCTGGGAGGGAAGGCCAGGAGAATAACTGGCAAAGAGAGCAAAGTTTTCAGCTGTTTGTGACAGCATCAGAGGAAAGTGGAAAGCAGTGGGTCTTGAAGCTCCACATGCTGACCCAGGAAACACTAGCTTCTTATCTTTTTCTCACATAACTCCAAAAGGACAGTGAGGCCTCCAGGTCCACCACTACTATGGCTAAGGACCTTTGTGGCTTGAAAGAGAGTAGGGTCTGTGAGTGCCCCCACCTCTGCAGAGAGCTGTAGCTGGAAGGCTGAGCAGGACAAGTTCTAGATCAAAATGGGACATAGCACCAGGCCCAAAGTGGTTACAAAGAAAGGAAAAAGAAGAAGCATTCTGAAGATGGCAGACAATCTTGTAGGACAGCTGAAGGAAATGGCCCTCAACACAAATCACACAAAGGAAGCACTCAGAAAAGTTAATGGAAGAAGCAAGCTAGCCTGATGCTAAAGCTGAACCTCCTGAGCTGTAGGAACCTGAACTACACAGCAAAGCAGAGCCATGCATTTGAGTGGCTGCATGGGCTTTCACTGTCTTAGAGCCCAGAAAAACATAGAGTGTCATGCACAGATAAAGAACTCAAGAGTGTGCCTGAGGAGTACTCTTAGCTGGAAGGGTTTGCAGAGAGAGTGCTTTGCCTGAGGCGGCAATGTGAGATGCTACTGTGGAGAGGGATGAAGGAAGTCAGGGTGGCTAACAACCAGCCTGTGCATCCTAGGGAGCAGGTCAGGCATACTGCATGCTCTGAAGTGAAATATTTAACAACATGTCACATTAGGCAGAAAAGATGATTCTGTCACCTAACAGAGTCAGTTTTAAGGCAGAGTAAAACCACTTAGACCTAGCTCCTGGTGATTTAAACACCAGCATGTCACAATAGCCTATCTTCAATTAAAGAAGCAACACACTAATAACTTATTTGCATTTGGAACACCTGGGAAAAAATCAGCAGTGCCCAAACCCGCAGACTCTATTGGTCAGCAGGACACTCCTGTAGTGGCAAAGAAAGCTGACATGGTCTGGGTCTGGGGCTGGGTGAGAGCAGCAGGAAAAACAGCACCTGGCTGGGTTTGGGACTAAGCAGGTCTCTGCTCCAGCCTCATAGCAAAGACCTACTCAGAGCTCCCTGAGAAGACCTCAGCAAGCAGCCACTGAACATATTGCTTTCTGCTCTCCTTCAGGACAACAGCGTGATGTGCCGCTTGGCATGAAATCTGCCAGTGCAGCGATTCATCAGGAATGCAGCCAGCCTTTTGAACATCCCAGCCTCCTCCTCTCCAGTGGCACAATAGCAGTAAAGAGAAGAACAGTACAGTAACAGCAGGCACTGGAAGGGATGTAAGCAGGGAAAGAGACCACTCAAGAACAAGAAATTTAGTTCATGGGAAAGAAGGGAGCGAAGTGCAGGGACTGCATTCTTGCTGCTCAAGGGGGAAGGCAAGGCCAGCCCAGCGGAGCTGGTGACCAGCGTGTCACCTCCTTTGAACAAAAATGGTTCCAACGGTTACAGGACACTTCCTATTAGCTATGTGGTCTCATACATATCCAGTGAAGCACCAGTGACAGGCCCCACTGAGAACATGAAAGAATATGGGCACATCCAATGGCTCTTCTGTCAGGCAGCAGTGCCAAGATTTCAGAAGTAGGTCGCCACACACGCAGATGCATCAAAGGAAAGGCTGCAGGCATGCTAAATGCAAAATCTGGCAATCACACTGCTTTCCTTGATCTAGCCTACAAACACTGTCATCTCACACTAAAACCTGTCTCTGCCAGACATAGCTTTCTCAAAAAAGCTAGCAGGACCCCAGCCTCTTTGCCAAGCAGGGTATGTGCGTCTTGTAAATCCTTGGGATGCTCGGCTTACACACGCCTATGCACAGCTCCCTCAGCCAAACTCAGTGGTAGAGACTACTGCTTGTATTGTGGCCACATACAAAGTAGTTCTAATAGTTAAAATAATGAAAGTGACTTCTCACTGGGGTCAGTTCCAGGAGTAACTCTGGAGGCGTGCAATCTGTAACTGCAGGCGGGATGCTGGAAGCCAAATTCCACCAGCCTGAAAGGAAACCATCTGCAGAAGGATCCTAGTATGTGATAGCAGCATCAAAAGTGGTTAAACTACTCACAGTGAGTTACCTGTCTACATTCACAGACCCCACAGAGCTGTAAGGAATTGTATGTAGAGCCTTGAGGAACAGAGCAGTCTAGGCATCAGACTTTCTGGAGGAAACATCAATGTATCTATACACTCTGCAAATTCATATGCAGCTCCTAGGATTTACAAGAACGGGGGCAACAAGTGCTTTTTCAAAACACATCTCCTAACAACTCAAATACTTTTTCACTTGGGCTGCTGCAGGTGGACAACTGCAGGCCAAGCTAGCATCCTCAATGCGGCTCCACATTATTAAAAAGTGTGCTTAACCCTTCTTCATTAATTTCTCAGTTCCTGAAGTGGCTCCAGTATTCAAGATGATATGCAGGTGCTGAGGCACTGGATGCAGGTGAATTGCTCTTTGCTATGAGGAAGTAGTTTCAGAGCTGCAGAAGCAGTTTCAAGAAGAAAAAAAGAGAAAGAGATAGAAAGACTCTGTTAATTCAACTTACGTGAAGAAGCTTTTGTCCCTTCTGTTGATACTGGTATCTTGCTGGTGCTTTCTGGAAAACACAAGAGGCAACAAGCAGTTATAATGTGGAGTCAGGCGATCCTCTAACAGCATTCAACTCCAAGAAGGGACAAGGTAAAGGGGAAGAAGGTGCTCAAAGAAGCAAGCTTAAATTCTGCTTCAGTGGGCAGAGGCTGCAATCAGACACCAACTTGCAAAAGTTTCCTTTTGCGAAAAAATGAAATTGATAGTGTCAACTAGTAGGACTGAAGAAAAAAGCCTGTTTCTTCTGAAAGGAGCCAGTTGTTCAATCTCTCATTCTCCTCTGGGAATAACTGATCAGTGGCAACAGGAGAAATCATGCAGATGGCTCTGCTTCTGGAAGGCGTCAGTGTGAGTATTCACTCCTTATGCTTCTAGGCAGTTAAATTTTGCAAAGACATGTTCCTGTTCATATCACTTGAATTGCTAGTAAGTACATCCAATAAATGTCACTTTCCACTTCAGGGAAATCTTCTAAGTCACACATGCAAACCCAGTCCCCCACGGGATGACTGCTGGGGGCTCTGTGATGGAAATCAAACAGTTGCTTTGCTGAAGAGATGAGAAAAGTTGCTCTTCCATACTGGTCCTACAGAGATACACTATTGCTAGTGATATACTGCCATGGACTTCTTGCACCCACTTGTTGAACTGGCTGATGGCCATGGGAGATGATGCTGCTGTGCTTAGAACCCTGTTAATGCCTTGCAGAATGCAGATGGGAGAAAGCAAAAAGTAGAGTCTTCATTTAGGCTTCACAGACTTGTACAGAGATTTCGTTCCAATGACGTCATCCATCTGTTCACGTGCTGCTGACCCCATAAGCCACCACTGTATGCAATTTCCTAGGTGTGAACAAATCACCCTTCAGTTGCATGGACCAACAATCTTGGCCTTCTCCAAGTTCTCAAAACACTTTTCAGCCTCATAGTGGTGCAGTTCAATACAGCTGCACATGTTTCAACTCCACAGCTGGAGAATGGCCACAAATGCCAGGGAAGAAGTCTTGCCTTGAATCCTCAAGACACCCAGAATCCTCTGGTAGGCTGAACAAAAAGAATTTAGAAAAAGCCTCATAAGAGATTTAGGAAAAAGTGACTTAGGAATGTTTTCACTCTGTCCTGTGATTCTAGATCAGGTGGCCTTCTACTCACTGTCTTCAGAGTCCACAGAAACTTGACCAGAGACAAAACTTTTTCCAGAAGTCTTCCCTTCAACATCCTTCTCATTAAACCTCAATGTTGAGCCTGTATTTTAATTTCTTACTTCCTAGCTCTTCATTTGTATTTTTTTCCATTTTGGACCAGTTTTCTTTGGCAAATATTTTGTTTGCTTGGGCAATATGTCCCAGTTTCATCTCACTAATGTGAGAGAGTGTGTTATGCAGCATTTCCCTGATAGCCAGTTATGTGTGGCATGGAAATGAGTATCATAAGTAAAATTTTTAAGGCCAAAACCTTCGCACTAGGTCTTGGAACATAGTGGCCTGTAGCCAGGCAGCTTTCAGGATGTATTTTTGGGTACGGAGGCAGTTTGCTGTTGCACAGCTGGGTTGTCTGAGCAATTAACCTTTCCTCATCACAACAAGAGACAGAACAGGTCTGACAGCTGCGTAGCTCAGCATCTGGCACAACTGGAGCAAATTTTTCTTTCACCGTTAAAGAAACCATGTTCCATTTAGTGCCCATGCTGAGCTTGAGGGAGCATTTCTG
This sequence comes from Grus americana, assembly GCF_028858705.1. Classification (NCBI taxonomy): domain Eukaryota; kingdom Metazoa; phylum Chordata; class Aves; order Gruiformes; family Gruidae; genus Grus; species Grus americana. Next base: position 54,576,358 of record NC_072891.1, read on the forward strand.
ACTGCCGCCTCCCCAGCCCAGCTGTGTCAGTATGAACGCCGGCAGGAAGCTTCCCTGCCAGTGGAAAATACAGCCAGAGCCGCCCACACCTGAAACGTGCCGAGAAGCACGTTTGGAAAACATGTGGCAAAGTCACATATAACCAAGCCCCGCTAGTAACATTCGTGTCAGCAACATTAACAGTGGATGCTAACACTTGGAAGACGCAAAATTCGTGTGTGCTGCTTACTGAGGGCAGTACACCACAACGGTAAGAGAGGCATTTTACTCCACCCGAGAAAGCCAGCACGGAGCCACACGACAACCATCTGAACACAAGAAGCAGAGAGAAAAGAGGCTGCTTGTAGGAGGCCATCAATACTTGCCTAAGGTGGAAAAGCTGGAAGCGTTTTTCAGTCATGACACTTTCAGTTGCTGCTGCAGTCTGCCAAGGTATGGAGATGGCAGCCCGCAGCCCTGTCTTCATCATCATGTTTAAGACCCCATGAGGAGCAGCTACCTCAGATGCTCCATCCACATCTGTCCCCTGGCACTTCTAGGAGCGCTTAGTTTGGTGAAGTGCTGTTCCCTGAAACTGGATATGTTTGTGCTGGGGCTTTCTTATGTAAAAATATTGAAGGATGGACAAGAGATCCGTGTTTGGGGATGCCTGAAGGGACAAGTTCTTGCAGCCTCTCAGTCTCATTTCCTTAATACTCTGGCCAGCTCCATCTCCTGCTGTGTCCTCTGGCAAGACAGAGAAGAGCCCCCTCAACCCCCACAGGACTCACAGCAACCCACCACGTTGCTGGGCTTGGTATCTTGATCCATTCTTCCAGGTAGGGAGCTTTGCTTCAGCTACCAAGAGGAGACAACTTACTCCCTGGGCAACAAAGTCTGCTGTAATGCCTCCAAGGGAGGCAGGAGGTCATCCTCCTCAGGAGAGACCTTTTCTCCAGAGAAAACCAAATATCTAACAGCCCCACACCTACTGTTGTGAAAAGCCCTCTGCATGCCCTCAGAGCCCCCTTTTTCCCCGGTTAGTTTGCCAAAGGCCTAATGCAAAAAGCCTGCTTGAGCAAACTGAAGGGACACGGTCGAACTAATGGGTTTTGGTTCAGGCCTTGAAGGTGGCTCTGAGGACCCTGACAGAGACAACAACCTGGGCTCTGAGGAGGATTCAAACACCATGAACATCACAGGTAGTTATAGCTGCAAACCAGCTTCCTGTCATCCTGAGGTTTACTTTCTGGTAGTGATACAAGACTGAAGCCTTTTGCATTGATTGTGCCATTCAGATGACACATTCTGAATTACACGAAGAATGACACAAGCAAGCACACACCTTGAGAAAAGGGGAGTATCTGAGACCTCTGCTACTTGTTCTACAGATGGCAGAGTAGGGAGTAGGTGTGTAGAAGGTAAGGCCATAGCCTGAGACCTCAGAGGCAGGCAGGCACGTGATCAAGGACACAGGGAGATCCAGTGGATAAACTGACTTTTTGTTTCTTAAAACTGCTGTGTTTTTACCTTTTTCCTGGTTCTCCAAGAACCTACCGCCCTGAATCTGATTAAAAGAGCACCGCCCTCAATTCAAATATGTCAAATTGCAAGGAAAGGTTCAAAGTTACTCTTAGGGAAATTGCTATGCCAAACTGAGTGATGGCCATATTTCTTTCTATGTGGAGGCCCAAATCAGTGATGTTGGTCCAGGCACGCTGATTTGCACCGGTTGAGAATCTGACCCATTACACCAGCCAGTTAAAAACAAACTATGGCCCAGGTCACCTGTAACTGTGCTAGAGAGACAAGAGATACCCTGATCTCCTGCTTTAATTAATTAATAGAATACCGCATGAGTAAAAGGGACTTTTCTTGCATTTGAAGTATTTCATAGTTGACCATATGCCCATCTAATGGGTACTAGATGCAAGATGTTGTTTTCGTGGACTTACTTCACTGCCATCTTCTTGAAGATAAGCTACTGGCTACCTTCAGAGGAGGAACTGCAAACTAAAGTTTAATGAATGATGAATATCAGATTCATATTGACTACTGTATAACTTGGAGCTGTTGCACCACTGCAAGACCTATGGATGCAAAACCATATGCTTGCAGGGGCCACTTACTGTGTAGCTAATGAGTTTACCAGGTCTTACCTCTGCCCACAGTTGAGTTACATGAGCAGATCACCTGAGCACTTCTTGTTCCCTTGAATTCAGGCAAAATAGTCCCAGCCACCCCCACTGATGACTCAAACTACATCAACTCACTTTGCACAGACGTGCAAGATGAGCGCTCACACAATACCCTGCAGACAACCCAGCAGTTAGCAAGCACCGCAGACTTCTAACTTCTGAAATTTCTCTGCAGGAATCCACCCTTTTGCACCCTGAGTCATGCTGGGCACAGCAAACATCCTTAGAGAGGCAAAATATTTAGGTCAACAGGTTTTAATGGAAAAGACTGAGACCACGTTCAGCTGGACCTGTGGCGTGTTCAACAGTTTAGAAAACAAGGTCACTTACCTAGTTGTCTAAATAAGGGGGTTTGTGAGTAAGTTTTCAAACATGAAATTGAAAGCTTTGGCTCCGGTATGAAGTATTCTCTCAGTGTGATTTATTAAGCATAGTAAGGTCTTATGTTCATGAGAAAGTCCATGAAAATTCACTGCAAGAATTTTGCCTGCCTAAAGTGACAAATTAGGATGCAAAAGAGCAGTTACTATTGCATTAACAAACCTGTGAACTATTTATACAATTCCAGGAGAACTTCATGCCTCTATTCTGACCTCAATTACAATCTTTCTTAGGGGAGCATACATGAATAGGAGTGAATGAAAATAAGAAGGCAGCTCATATCCTTTGGGCAAGTTATACTCATTATAAATTTAAAAGAGGATACAATAGCTCCCACTACTTGCTGTTAAGACTGGTAACAAATAGTGTTTGTCTACCTATTTTTATATTTGTTAAATTTTTAATCCACACATATGGCTCTATAGAAAAGGCTTTATGTTTATTTCAGTAAATATGAGAAAATTTAAAAGTCTGTGTAGGTTAATACAGTTTGTGCGTGGGGTGTGTGCGTGTTTATGTGTAACAAAAACTTACTCAAGAGCAAATTGGGGAGTTTTAAATAACAGTAATGTTAATAATAACAGCAAAAGCAACAAGGACAGGAGTTACTATTGCATTGACTATTACTGTTTAAGACAGAAAATTTTACCATTTCTGAGAATGAGATCAGGGAAAACTAAAGCTCTTTGCTCACTGAAAACAAAAAAGAAATTTTGACAATTGTTTTATTGAGAAATACTTTTTTCTATGCTTTGGAACAGGGAATTGAAATTGGGAGTTTTCATACATATGACCTTAGTGGTAAAGGTGTGGCTTTTCCTATTCTTGGGGAAAAAACCCAACACAATTGCTTTGTTCTTCATGCATTTTTTCCTATTGCCCATTGCTAGTTGATGTTAGAGACAAAGCATCATGCTAGACAGACCTTTGGTCTGCCCTTAGAACTCCCTTTGGTGGCATACAGCAGCACAGAAAATTTCAACTAAGACAGTTAAAGTTTGACAAAATTCTAGGGAATTAAACCCAAGATTTTTATACTGAAAAGCACTAATCTTTTAGTGGAAAGAAAAATAACCCCATACCTAGAAATACCATCACTTTATCTACCCTTGGTCTTAAAGCAACCACCATAAAGCAAAAGGATGGTCTAGTTTGCAGATAGCAGGGCACGCAACAAATGTGACCAGATGAGGCCATTAAATTGAAGATCATAATTAAAGTTATGGTTCACATAGCAGAGCAGGTCAGTACAATCACAAGAAAGCAAGATCTTCTGATGCATCTTTCTATACCCCACTGTCACGCTATCTGCTGGAGGTGGAAGGAAGCAACCTCTCTGCCTACCCTGAGAGGTTCAGCCCTCTCAGATGTCCACACGTTAGTTTTCTACAGAGGCTCCTGGGCTGCATGGGACCCCAAGGTCTTCTCCAAAAGCCCATTGGCAGGAAATAACAAATAAGAACTAAATATGCTTTTTTTTTTTTATGCTTTTTTTTTTCCTAACTCTTTCTTATGAGTAGTGCAGGACCACACAAATATATAGGACCTGAGTAATGACTGCCCTTCAGGGCTCATTACCGAGTTTGGATCCCAAATCTGTCATTAAGCTAGCAAGGGGAAGAGGTCAGGGAATGTGGGGGAAGGAGAGGTGAGGAGGTCACCTGCGCAGGGGGTCTGTCCCTGCTTGCAAAGCAGATGTTGCCCTCTGAGGCCTTGGGGATCCATTGCTCTTAAGTCACCAGATGTTGCCCATGCTGTTCCTCAAATCCAGGTGGAAAATTCCATCATTAGGAGGAAAATTAGAAACAATTTTACTGGTAATTTATAAGCAACAATATGCAGAGGGGGCTCAGATGTATGTGTGGCAACCACATACACACGATTGATTTATTCATCCAATGAATGCTGCCATGCCTGATTCTAGATTATCAAATATCACTGCGATGTTCCAGTTCAGATATCACTGAGTTTCCAGTTCAGATCTTTACAGACAAGAGCCAGCTGCCAGGTTTAGATTGGATCCAAGTTTGGTCGCATTTCTGGGAGTTTGCATGCACGGCTGTGTTTTAAACAACTTATGTTTCACAACAAGATTAGACAGATTCTAACATACCAGTTATAAATGCACATAACAGGGCTTGCCTGCAAATGTTTTCATTCAAAACCAAGATCTCATCTCCCTGCAGCTGGAGTATTTTGCTGTCATTCAGCACAGACCAAAGGAAGTTGAAAAATCCATGTCATGAAGCATAGGAATGAGGTCCCACATGCACTCCCCAGCCACATCACCATTCCTTGTCTGAGAAAGTAATAAAGGATGCCCAAGCATATTTTTGCATTTATGTGTAACATTGCCCAGGCACAGTGCCTACAGCTGAGTTTTGGAAACTCCAGTATCTTGGAAACGGTATAGGAGCTTTCCATGTAAGCAGCTAATGAGCAACCAAAATTTGTGTTCATGGAAACCAAAAGCATTTACAAGCTACACAGAAACACCTACCCATTTTTCCTCCTAACAACATTCTGGTAAATAACACTTGATCTTTTATATCAATCTCCTGACATCTGATCGTGATAATAATACCATACAGCTAATATGAAATCTTACCACTTGCGATTCTTTACTTGATGAAACAAAATAGCAAATACATAAAGTGAATACAGTTGAGCAATTGCTGTGTGACCACAAAAGAGCAGATAGTCAAGGACAAATCCATCTGGCAAAGGTTTATGTGTGTTTTTCTATTTATTTAAAGCCCTGTCTCCTGTTTCAGAGCACAATCAGGAACAGAAAAGCATCCCTGGTAAATTCCCATTGCAACAACATCTTTAAACCCATCTCGGATATGCATAGAACTTCTGCTTTGTTTGCTCTTGAGGGCATGTTCCTTTGATTCTTCACAACTGGCTGGACACTGGAGTTTGAATTATCAGAGCTGAATTAGTCAATGTCACACTTAAGAAACAAGATTTCAACTGAACTGCAGCCTCCAATGCACTTGCAAGGAGAAACAGTACTGCTAAAACATTTGTGCGCAGGGAAACACCCACGAAATTCTGTCAGAAGCAATTGGAATTTCCTGTAAATTAAATGGAAAGGAGCCCTGCAAAAATAGTAGTCTATAATAATTTTAAATCATTTGGGTAAGTCTGAATGCTATCTGCCTCATGAGAAGCTCTGTTCCTCAAGAAGTAAGTTTAAATCACAGTACCTGAATTAAAGTATCTGAATTATATTCATGCCTTTGAATAATATGCCTTCGGATACATTCATCCTTTCTCTTTATTATTTTAGAAATCAAAAGAAAAACCTATCAACATCTATGAAAGTAACAATGGTGGCAATCAGAGCCAGACAAATATTACTTAAAGACAAAGTGAGGAGTGCTGGTTTAGAAGTTCAGACTAGGACACGTTTTAAGTTAAATGAAAGCTTCCCCACAGGCCTATAGTGCCTCCGCTACTCGTGTACTATGGGAATTAGAATAATATTCCCTTCATCCTCTTCTTCTCCTGACTCTTTAAGACTGTATCTTAGACTTGGTGTTGGAAAGTGTCTCACAGAAAATGCTGATCTCTCCTGAGTTCTGTAGGAGGCTGCGTAAGGAAAACCGAACGTCTCAACTACCTAGCAGACAAGCCAGGCCTGATTAATTCTCTTAGCACACCTAATAGATTTCAGTGTTTCCACTTCCACTTCACTTGCAAAGCTTCCCCCTCCTCCAAACCCTTTTGTCCTGGTGGCAGCTTTAATACATGGTGCTTCTGAACATGATAGTAAAATAAAGAGCCAAGCCTTACCATTGGTGTCTGTGATGATAACACTGGCTTTAGTACTGTCATTCCCTAGTTTGCTGCTTACTCTGCATACATATTCCCCGGAGTCAGCCAACGTGGCTCTGTAAATGTGAAGCTCAGAGTATTTCCTGTGAAATCAGAAAAAAACATGTAAACATCCTGTACTGGAGTAACAGTCACTGCATCAACTAATGCACTCTTTTTTTTTTTTTTCCCTCTCAACACAGAGTCTTCCATTCTTACTGACAGATTAACACTATCCAGGTTTGAAAGAAGGGAGAAGAATAAAAAACTATCTCTCTTACAGGGTGCTGGGAAACAGGCATATTAATGAATTCAAACAAAGATACTATTTTGCTTTTCTGCTGGAGAGGAGTCTTTGTTCTTAAAGGAAATCTGAAAAAAAACCCCTTTCTCTCTCAGCTGAACTGTTGGCTATCCAGATGCCATGGAGATGTGTGTAATATTAAAATAGATTACCCTTTCCTACAGGTTCATATTGCCAGTAGCAGAGTTCTGGGTAAATACTATAGTTTCCAACATCTGACTAAATAATCATGAGATTAGGACACACCACTCTCTTTAACAACCTCTGAAATCCCAATAGTAAATCATTCTCCAGTGCTAACAAAAAATTATGGGCAGGAGCACAATTTGCATGAAGCTACATTTTGTTCCTGGCTCAGAGACGTAATTTAATCAGTCTCCAAGGTTTTAAGATTAGATTTTAAAATGCAGAACTCCTTCCTACCCATTAATTTGGTAGGAACATGTTCTGGTGTCATTCAAGGGGTCCCCAACTCATGTGATGGCAATAATCCCATTACTTAGACTGCGGAGAATGACTAGCTTGGGGAAAATACACACATTGCTGTTCCCAGTTTCTGTTTAAAATAAGTGCTTTGGGGAAGTTTTTGCCCGTAGCAAAACCTGCTCATTTACCTATAGAATAGTCACTTAGTAGAGTGCATGAGCACTGGCTTCCCAAAGTTGGCCTACCCCAACATGAAGGACTGATCCCCAGAAGGCGGGGGTTATTCACTCTAAAAGCTCATAGTCACCAGCATGTCTAGTGATGAGTGCTGAGCTAAGCAATGTTTGGGGAGTTGCTTTGCTTCAGCATAGCCATGACTCCTAGTTCTCCATACAGAAATCGCAACTGGTTACCCCTTCCGGGAACCGTTGAGCAGGCCTGGGTTGAGACCAGAAACAAGTGTGTTGTAGCAAGGGGGCTTGTGGAGCAAACAAAATGTTCAATACCACTTTCCAACCCATCTATGTGAGCCATCCCTTCCTCCAGAACAGTAAACTATCCCATCTACTATCCAAAATCTGCTTATCCGTGGCTCATCCTTCCCTGCCTATACATGAAGGTCCTACTGCTGAGGAGTCAGCACTGTGGCCCTCATAGGATGAAAGCAGTGTGCTAGGTGGACCTCAGCTCTGGCAGAAACACACATTACAAGAGTTTCCTCATGTCATGAAAGAGGGCTGCTTTCTTGCAGCCATTGGGCTTGCAAGACGGAGGAGGAGCAGCCAAGCTAGGATCAGCAATTTGCTCAGGTTTGTTCAAACAGCTGAATAGCTGACGATTAGGGCTCCCTTCTCAGGCAATGTTAGGAGCCCAGATCCCAATGCTGAATTAATTAACTGGGCTGCATTTCAGATGGCATAGAAGAACAGACTCTAGTTGGTGGCAACCACCAATATATGAGGAAAATGTGGTTGACACACTGGCAGAAGTGGCCAGAAGCTGAAAGCTACTGTGTCATTGCGTGGGAATTTTGCACCTGACTAACAGCTATACTTATACCACAGTAAAAATGGCCTGCTCTTTAATCTTCCTGCCAGCCATATATACACCTGGCTTTGCCACAGCCTGTTGAGTGCCTGTCCAGGAACGTTTGGCAGTAGTCTACACCACCTAAGAGCTTGCATGGACAGGCGATATTTCCTATATCCCACAGGCTTTCAGCCATGCTTGCAGACATTTGTCTAGATGGAGAGCAGGCAGTAGCCTCAGGTTGCCTCAAAAGTCAATGTAAACAGGCTCAGATTTTTGAGGAACTTACTTTAACCCAATGATAAGCAAGAAACACAGCTGCAGCTGTGTCACTTTTATTTGGACACCCACTGTATATCTGCTGCAGTCTCTTTTCCTCTCCATATGATATTAAGTAATATTGATGCAAACCATCTTTGTGGCATCTTGCCTTTTAGAAGAAGAAACTCTTTGCCCTGCACACTTAATTTTATTCTTTTTGTTTTACATGATACCTGTGGGAAAGATGAGGAACTGTGTCTTCCTTTTATGATTTTAAGATAATATTAAAATAGGTGAAGCAACCATATTTCTTATAAATCTACCCCTAACAAGGCAAATTTACTCTTACTCTTGTTTTTAGAAAAACTCTGTAAGGAGTTTTCTCTCTGGGAGCAGAAGAAATAATATATTTATGGCCTTAAGAATATTTTTGAGACATATCAGGACAGAATTCAAAACAGTCAGAGCAGAAGATGACTCAGTAATGGCTGTAAATGAAGCAGCTCCCTAGCAATACAGTACTCCAACAGTACTCACTTAAAGCCCCTGAGAAGGGATTTTGTATTCAAATGCTTGTACTTTTTTTTCAATCTATAGCATGCTACACCAAAAAATGCCTCTCCCTATAAGATTTGCTTCTGCTATACCTTCAGCTCATCACCACTATGACACTGCTGAACTTGTACTCATACATGAAACGGAAAGAAATACATCTGCAGAATGCAGTCCCAGCCCACCTTATCTGACTGCTCGAATTCATTTTGCTTCCAGCCTCCATCTGTCATCCAGAATTGCCTGTCTGCGGGCAAATATCCAGGCGAAGCTTGGATGAAGCCCAAGGTACAGGGCACTTGCACACAAAGTTATCTCATGCACTACTGCATCCAAAGCCATCAGCTAGGTGAAGTGGCAAACACCTTCCCTCTGCTCAAAAACCTCAACCCTGAAAAAGGAGACTCTTCATGTAATAAAGGGACTCTGACTATGTACAGCACACTACCCAAAACAAAAACGTGCAGGCTTCACCTGGGTTTGAAATCAGAGGAGGAAAATGAAATATTACCAATACAAGTGGACAGGCATGGGAAAGTTATCTAGCAGGTCTAGCCCTAGTCTGGTGCCTGATTTTTTCTGTAACTCCATTGACACAAAGGAATAGCGTAGATCTTGGACACTCAAATGAATCAGTCGTGGTATCGTGAATCATGAGCAATCTTAAGAGCAGCAGAAACTCACTGACTGCATGCTCTCACTCCATGACAAATTTGAGATAAAAAGTGAGTGCTTTAAATGCCTTCCATTAAAATTTACTCTCATTCAGTTTCTCTGGACTTTCCAGCGTAATGAGAAGGGGCACAGTCATTTAGTGTGATCCACCTGCTGTACTGTCACGTCATCGCACACTGGGGCTCTGCGCCCTCTGAATCAACCACCCTGAAATCATCGGAGCGAGCTTAGAGGAGTGATCCCTGAGTTCACTTTACATGCAAGGCAGTCTTCTGAAGGCTTTGAGCAAGCCTGCATTGCCACAGAGTCTTCTATACCCTTAAAAAATTAGGAAAATACAGTCACCCTCTGCCCCACTTCTGCAAATCCTTTGAACCAGTAGTATTCATGCTGGCCAAATGCACCCAATAAACACCCAGCTGCACTATTATCTTTTCCATGCCTACCCCAGGTGCCAAGCTAAGGTGTTTATTTTCAATTTCTGACCTAGACACTTCATAATTCTGTGAGATATGTTTGTAATTTGTTAAAAAACCTAAAGCTAAATAGCTAGACCTCCAAAACATTTATTTTTCTGTGAACAACAAACAGGTTTTATTCTGCCATCACACAATGAGAAAGGTGACTTATTGCAAAATATGACATTACCAAAAATCAATTCTGGCCATTGGGCACTACTTATAAACTTTGCAGGTTTTTACAATATATGTAGAAAGTCTTATTCTCAAGTGTTTGGTTTGAAGGAGTCAGTAACACTGTGGCACCCTACAGGCTAATGGTTCGTCACAAACATAGCCTACTTTTTATGTGGCCATTTGACCTTTAAAATAGACATTAATTCCAGACAGCTCAACAACTACTCTAGCCTTCCTAGTTGATGTTTTCCACACTTGGTAATAGTAAAAAATTCACTCTAAATGCTTGTTGTAACAATATGGCAGCATACGAACATGACAAACATTTATCAATATGCTGTCATGAAAAAATGACAAAAAATAAGTGGGGAAAAAACTCCTTGATTGTTGATACTCCTTTTATTTGAGATTGGATCTTTTTAATGTGGCTTTGTTTGCTGTAATCTGCATGTATTTTTATACACTCATTTACACTGCATTTCCCCATGTTTAGCTGTAGAACAGGTGCCTGTCCCACTTTTTATCAAAATAAAATTTATCTCCTCTTAAGCTCAGTCTTGGAAGCACACATAAACAGCAAAAGAAGAAATGGCAAAGCACCGATGTGTCCCCAAACAAAAATCTCAAAGCAGAAAGTCAAGGAAAACCCTTCAGATGTCAGCAGACATCCCTGGTCTTTCCTCTTCCTGTACTCTGCATCTAGTGACTTTCACATCTCTAACTGGAAGGGCTTCTCTGTTCCACACTGACATTTGTTTTAAAAAATAAAATAGAAGAGAGAAATTCCAATGATGGGTGATAACCTTGTGGCTGGGGTAGCACACAGAAGTGTGAAATCCAGGTCAAAGCCTGCACTCTGCCCACTCATGGTGGGGGAATAGGAATTCAGCTTTCCATTTTCCAGAAAAAGGCCCAATTTTAACTTTTTTTCATTAGGTGTCTTTTGGGGAATTTTAAACGTGTTTTGGCACATCAACCTGAAAAATAGTCTCACACATTCCACATGCATGCTCTAATCAATTGCTATTAGCTAGTTTCCCTTCTGCCAGCTCCTTAAAAGTTTGGCGGGGGGGGGAAGAGAAAGAAGGGACCTGGCAGAAGGTGGCTACTGATTCAACACTGAACTGACAAAGTCTAGCCCTAGAAGGTGAAATCCTGGCTCCAGTGAGTTTGGTCAATCAGCATCAGCCAAAATGTAAGAGGAGAAAATGCTGTTTGCCCCTCAGAGGGAGCACTGTGTTGCTGGGGAAGCTGAGGGCCAGGCTCTGACCTGAACATTTTCTTTACAGAATAGACTGAAAATGCAACTCTGACGGAGACCCATGGCCCTGCAAATGTGTCCAGACAATTTGTCAGCCTATCTGCCACCTGGAACAGCTCCATTTTGCAAATGCTGGAACAAGACATCACAGGTTCCTTCTTGCTGCGTGCGCGTGACCATGGCGTGGGGGCTGCGGTGATGCTGCTCTGCCCCCCTCCTTGTTTCACCTTATGCCCCAGGCTGAGGTGCAAGAAACTGCAAAGGCAGGATGTCTGTTTTTTAACCTAAATAACTCAGAAATGTCAAGCACCTGTTTGATTTTCACTGCTATTTTGCCTAATGAGATGAGACCTGACAAAAAGTGTGGGGGTACTTGACACCCTGGAAGGCAAGATCTCCTGCAGAGCCCACCCAAAATCCTCCGTGCCTTGTACGAAAGGGAGGCATGGTCCAGTGCAGCAGATAGCAGCCCTGCCTACTGAGGGCAGAAGCGAGAGTTGAAGGGCTGTGTTCAAACAGATTTCATAGCTTTCTTTGCTGGATGAGTGGCCACAACTGAAACTTTTTAACCTAAACAACAAGGTAGAGACCAAACAGCAAATGCCTTCTCCTGTCTCAATGCAGCAAATGCATTGTGTAGCTTCTTCTCCTTCCCTGCAGAAACAAGGCACCAGACAATCTTTTGGCACTGGTCATCAGTCACATGTAGGGGACGCTTTACCCCAGCCAGGAGGATGAGATTTGCAGACTTTGCTACTCATCTGACATCTGCTAGGCCTGTGCCTTGTTCCGCATGTGCAGGAATGCCTCTGGTAAAGGTCTACTGCACGCTTGCATAAGGCATTAGAGGCTAATGCAGGCAGCATTCAGACCTTCTTAAGGACTAAATTGCTTGCAAAGCAAGTCTCAAAAACGTTTCCAAAGCTATGTTGCTTTGATGATTTTAAATGTTCTTGGATTTTAGACAAAAAACATAAGGTACCTCTGTTCTTGTCAGTAGTTTAAAAATGGCTTGTCTCCAAGGTTTACTGGTTAAAATGATAGCCTTTGGCTCTCAGAAAATAAATAGAAATTGAAAAGGGAAAATTATTTATAAAATATTTATACCATACTACCACTTCATCTATACATTCAAGAAAAATAACATCACTGTCTGTTTCCTTAAATTTTCTTCCTCTGTAATTCACAGCTTTTAGCTTTCTGATAACAACAATTAACAACTTCAATTCTTGTGTTCTGGTGAATAGCTCTCCCCATCCCTCCCAGCCCCGCTTGTGAGAAATGTCTCTGTACTTACTTCTGTTTTTTTGGGATCTTGATATTTTCCGGTTTATTTTTTTTGGTTATTTCCTTTCCATTCTTTAACCATTTGAATCTGAGCGCAGGGTACTCTGAAGTGGTTTCACACCTTAGCACCAGCTTCTGACCCACAGCAGCCTCTTGGTTTTTCATTTCCTTCAATTTGGGAGGCACCGCTAAAGAAATAAAAGAATGTGCTGGTGATTAAGCCATCCTCAGAAGGGAAAACAGTGCTAACTCAAGCTGAGCTAGGCAAGCCACAGAAAGCAAACCCCAACCAGACAAGCAACATCTCTACACCAAAATCTGAAAAATAAGCATCATTCCTGTGTTATGTGTATCATTCTTAAAGCATAAGGGCACATCGAATGGCAGCCCAGTCTGGCCCTATGGAGTCCTCCTACACGGGTCTTACAACCTGCAAGCCATACACATCCTTAACGAGAACTAAAGTACTGCTTCAGAATACAGTATGAATGACTAACAACACTTAATTGATTGTGTGCACCTAGAAACAAGACAGCACGCTGTGGCAGGCAGCCTTAGTAGGTAATACAGAAAGGGAACAGGAGGGTGTCTTTCTGCTTTATTTATTTTGACTGCTGTGAGTCAGTGGCTATCCAAAGGCTCCAGGTGCAACTGATGTGACAGGGAGCTAAAAGCATAAATATAAGCTCGACAGCTTCCCTAATCGGAGGGAAAGGCTTTTGCTCTGGCTAAACATTATAACCCGCATTATACATCTACCTCAAACCTCAGCTTGGCCATATCCTTTCCCTGAGGCAAGAGACAACAGGCTTGGAAGCCCATCAAGAGAATCAATATCAATTAAGGGTATTTTGGACCCAGAAGGGGACACTGCATTGAAAATGCTCAGCCAATGGCTCCCACATACTGAAGGGCTCCAGCTGATGCACCTCAATTTCTACTGTGTTGTAGCAATAGTGTTTCTTGTGTGGGTAAATCTCAAGCCATTTAGGGCTTTCTAAGTTAAAGGCCTCTAATATTTCACAACCAGTACTGATCTTTGAGCACAGGCTTCATGAGAAGATGCAGTTCCTCTGTAAGACACCATGCTTCATTTGATCCTGTGGGTTAGCTGTAAACCAGCCTCTACCATGCTCCAGCATTGAGATAAAACTCCTAGTTTAACCTTATTTCCCCTGGGGCTTAAGATAACACCTTTACCACACAACCGGGGAGGGCTAATACAGGGAGCTACGGCTGGTCAGCTGATGGGTGGTAGCTTGTGAGTCCATGCTGGCTCGGCTGTGCCCCGTTGTTGGTCTGTACCTCCGGGGAGCCAGTAGTCCCATGCAGTACCTCTAGCTGCAGTCTGTTTCATTTTTTGAACAGCTGTAATATTGTCCCAGGAAACAAACGGCCAGCATGGCCAAATGACTGTCCGTAACATGCAGTTAGGAGCATTCATTGGGACACTGACAGGTCTCCTATATGGTCCTGTACAAGAAAATGTTTTAACAACCTGGAACACGCTTGATTGGAGTTTGATACCTGTTGGTTGTGTGTTTGTGGAAACTTGCTGACATCAATTGCCCTTAATTATTATGCCAATCAGACAAAAACCAAGCAGCACCATCATGGCTGTAATTATGAGAGGTGTGTATAAAGAACTGGATACACACATGTCCGATAGCAGTTGCCTGCTGCAGACAGCGGCGTGGCCTGTCCCACACATGAGGCAACCTTCCTTATGCCAGGAAAGCCCAGGGAAACCAGGGAAAGCCCAACTTTCCTGGAAACTGAGCCCGGAGCAAAGCAGCATAAACAATGGTGGTTAGGAAAATGTGGTCTGCAGTGAAACAGTAAATGAGGTGGTGCCTGCTGGGCATCAGCAGAAGACAGAATAGGGACAGAGCAGCCTTCAATAATTAAAAAACTTTTGATTAAGAGGAAGGTGACAACTTTTTCCATGTGTCTCTGCTGGTGTGGAAAACAAGTCCCTGGCAGGAAGGCTTAGGCTAGACGTCAGCAAAATGTCTGAGAGGGTGACCTGCTCTGGGGAGGGTGTCTGTGGAGGTTTTACAGACAGGGTAGGCACAGGTGTCAGGGTGGCACTGGGAGGGATCAGGTAAGGCCCAGGATTTCATGAACGGGAAGAAATCTCCCCCCAAAATATCTTCTCATATGTTGGTTTCCATTTTCCACCCCCTCTAGGATAATTGTGGAAATTCCAGCGTGTTCCCTAAATGCTACCAAAACAAGTTTTGGTTTCTGAAAAACAAATGCCCACACACCATTCTGAAACCAATATGCTTAAATATATATACTTTTATGAGCATGTGTGTGTATTTGTATATATACATACATTTACATAAGCACACATGCGTAAATATTCAGGCATTTACCCAAAAGAGAGGAAGAATTTTTGAAAAATACCAACATTTAAATTTTCCAGCACAACCAATTAGCATTAATTAACAAGCCTTACTGCTGAAGTTTGTGCTTATAGTTTCATTCTGTCATTAAAGAGTTAAGGTTATAGTCTTCTGTCACTATGCAAGAAAAGGAGCTGCAAAATAAAAAAGCGATATTCATTATTTCACTGTATTTTATTTATTACAGTCCATATCTTGCATAAATTAAGAGAATAACCACAATTACAGGGATCAAAATTTTTGTGCTTAAGACTTCAACTGTTTTTTGATTTTCCTGTCAACACAGCAGTGTGAAACTGGGAATAAAAGGGAGATGCCATTTTGTTCCTGAATTTTATTTTAATTCAATATTATGTGCTCCAAATGACTTGCAGATTTTTTCCTCCATCAGAACTGTCAATGAAAAAAAAAAAGTGTTAAATTAATATGCTCAAGTCTTGCCATAATTCAGGAGTTACCAGGAAACATAAAAGAGGATTTAATCAATGGCAGTGACCCTCACTAATTCACAGTAACTTGCTGTCCAAGCATGCAGGCTCTCCAGGGAAAGCAGTAAAAGCTGTTCACAGACATGACAGAAAAGAGATTGTCTCTTCTTTTTTATTCTTTTTTCTCCCCTCCTTTTCATTTACACTATGTTTGTTTCCTTTCAGCTACACTTCTGCAAAAGTTAATCGGACCTGCCAGGCATATGAGAAAGCTTGTGCTGATAAAACTACAGCATTGTGTGCTTGGATCGAGATCAGCTACAGCTTCCACTGTTGCAAGAGGTAGTTGACTTTCGTCAGAGTCTGTGCCAATTTCCCCAGTGCTGGTAAGACAGGACCTTGTCTGAGGGGTAAAACTGCTTTTAAAGGAGGCAAAAATGCTTATAATGATAACTAGACATTGCTGCCCCCACGACACCTCCCTCCCCTCGCCTCTCTACCCGTTCCCCCTTTGTCCCCACGGCATCTCCTGCCAGCTTGGCTCCTTTCCACTGCTCCTTGCTGGGCCCGTCGTGCAGCACCACTCCTGCCACCGGCGAGGCTTCTCCCCACCGCTCCGCGTGAGGCTCGCTGCTGCAGGCGGGAGCGAGGGGGAAGGGGCAAGGAAAACACTTTCTGCATCTCCCAGGCGTGGATGGAGGTGAAGGTGCCATCCGGGACAAAATGACTCAGTCAAAATGTATTGTGAAGACGGAAGCATTTCCTGCGGGTCGCATTTTGGGCCGTGCTGTTGCAAGCAGCTCCAGTATGGCGGCAGCAGAGCCCTTACACGTGCCATCTATCACAGAATGACAAGGGCCAGGTAGCAAAGAAAACAGACAAATCCCAAAGAGAAACAGCAGAAACTAAGCGTGGAAGCACCCCGAAAGTAGCACTGCTTGAATGAAAGGTGCGGTGGAATCCACTTTATCTGTATTCCATGTGCCGAAACCCAGGAGGGCCTCATATTTTAAGAGTCAATTAGACACACAGAAAGGCACCCATGTCTAAGCCCGAGCTTTTCACACTCCCTGGTTAGGACATCTCTCTCTGTGGCTCACGGACCTCCCCTGGTTTGACACACTTTCTAAGAAAGCAACATGGATGATAACAGCCAGAGAGGGCTGTCACGCTGTGATGAGCCCTCACAAAGCGTCAGAGCGCTTGTGTCAGCAAAAGTCCCGCACTGTTGGAAGGGTTTAACAGGCAAAAGCATGCAAGGTGTTAGATCTCTGCTTATTAAGATGACTTGAATATCTGTCATTTTGTTAGCAATTTTTTCAGGAATGTATGTCTGCTGGCCTGCATAATATCATTGCAGATAAAGAACACACATTTCCATATTCTCTGCAAAAGGCTCACTGATAATGTATGACTGGAGATAACTTCTTCTCTCTGGACTTTGGTGAGTTTGGCAAAGCACAGCAATCTCCTCACCCTCAGTGTTCGATTGTATAGTTAATCTGCATGGAAGCTCAACACATTGAACAAATTAAACAGGAAACCTGCAAAATATTATCACACAACTACACTCTTTCAGCTGAAATTCCATGAGTGGTTGGGCTTTTTTTTCTTTCTTTTCTCTTCTTTTCTTTTTTTTTTTCTCTTTTCTTCTTTCTTTTCTTTTCTTTTCTTTTCTTTTCTTTTCTTTTCTTTTCTTTTCTTTTCTTTTCTCTTTCTTTTCTTTTCTTTTCTTTTCCTTTTCTTTTCCTTTCTTTTCTTTTCTTTTCCTTTTCTTTTCTTTTCTTTTCTTTTCTTTTCTTTTCTTTTCTTTTCTTCTCTTCTCTTCTCTTCTCTTTTCTTCTCTTTTCTTCTCTTTTCTTCTCTTTTCTCTCTTCTCTTCTCTTCTCTTCTCTTCTCTTCTCTTCTCTTCTCTTCTCTTCTCTTCTCTTCTCTTCTCTTCTCTTCCTCTCCTCTCCTCTCCTCTCCTCTCCTCTCCTCTCCTCTCCTCTCCTCTCCTCTTCTCTCCTCTTCTCTCTTCTCTCTTTTCCTAGGAAGGCACAAAGCCTTAGAGTCCAAGCACAGGAATATATTAGGCATGCTTACCAGTAGGCACATGTGCACAGTTTGCTGTGCAAAATTGTGATCAACAGCTTGGTGAGTGGTAAGAGAAGCCACAAGAATAACACCCATTGCCTTGGCCTCAGACTTGGGTTTTTTGTAGCATAATGCCAAAGGCTGGGCAGTAATGCAAGACAAATTATATTATTCCCACAAAGCCTTCTCCCCTTGCATATGAGATTGTAATCAAGCTCAGGTTTATCATCAGCAGGCCGGATTTTCTAAAGCCTTTGGTATAAACCATATAAGCTACACTTTAAAATGTACACTGCTCCTGCTTAGACAACTAAAAAAAAAAAAACAAACTCAAAGTTCTGTTGTTTTCTGTTGGTTTTAATCCTCCTGTTATTCTCTCAGGCAACACTTGGATTGTGAACACTTTTCAAAATCTGTCTATTTCCTTCCAGCATGCTGAGTTTCTGTGCAGATTACCTACACGATAAAACACTGCGGGTAATGATAGGAGATAATCCCACACAACCAGATCTCCAAAATACCAGAGTAACTGAGCACGAGCTGAGAGACTGGAAAACCAAACAAATCATTTAGCTACTTACATGGGAATTTCTCCATTCTGAACTCTTTTGAAAATATGGCCAGATACATTTCAGCTTCTGGGTCTATGATTTGAATACTTACATCTGTGTAGAAGAGCAAAAGGAATAATGCAAACCTGACATTTATCTTGAGCATTACATGTAGAACCAAGATCCAGAGATACTTATTTTTCCTAGTGATGTTAAAAGGAAA
This sequence comes from Grus americana, assembly GCF_028858705.1. Lineage (NCBI taxonomy): Eukaryota > Metazoa > Chordata > Aves > Gruiformes > Gruidae > Grus > Grus americana. Next base: position 54,594,857 of record NC_072891.1, read on the forward strand.
TTTTTGCAGAAATTTTAGATGTGGTGAAGGCCAAAAGAAAGGGGAATGCCAAAGGCACAGCTAGCAATGTGGTCAGGAGCCAAGAAACAGAGCAATAGGGAGGGATATAGCAATAGACCCATGTTCTTCGAACACTGGACAAGTGAGGAACCAGCAAATGCTGCCATAAATCAGAGTAACTACTCCCAAAAGCCAATCACAACTGCAACTCTGATTACCCTGACTGGGAACTGCTCATCTCATGCTGTGGAGCATTTGAGTCTAAACTCAGTGAGCCTGACAGGTTTAGGTATGACAGTGCTGAAGTCTCACTTGGTCCTTTCAAAGTGATGGTGCACCCAGCAAACTCATAGATCTACACCTAAAGTATCTGTTCATTCAGGGTGAGATGCTTTTAAGTACATGGTATGTCATGCCAGCATTCATGAATATTTAGCCCTACCCATGAAGCTGCTCTCTGAGCTTGCATTAATCTTCTTTTCATTCTCCCTGTCAGAAGCCCATCAAACCCTTCCAATGAAAGCATCATGGACCAACTCATAACATAACCTTGGGAAGGCAGGATTTTTAACAGGACACTGAAAATGGACATATGGAAGAAGTACTGTGCAAATGGAGAAGGTCTTACTACTCCCTCCTCCACTTTACAAGTAAAAAGCATCTTCAGTGGAGTCAGAAAAAGGATGGTAGTGACAAACCAGCATGTCTAGAAGTATCATGTCCACGAGGGAAAGCCTGCAAGCGCCCATTTATTCAGTGTAACAAGATAATGCCAGGCTGTCCAGCCTCCTGCAGTCACTCAAGATATCAGTTTCTGGGCTTAGACCTCCTCAGAGACAGGGAATTGTGTTCAAAGATAGCAAAACATAGGTTTCACAAGAGAAGCTGGGTGTAAGCAAGCGTCTAACCTAAAGATTACAATTTAAAGGTCAACACTTAATTTATTTACTGATGATTGTGTCTGCAGGAACCCATCGCCTGATTGCATTAAATACTCTCTCCTCTGGTTTACAATGCTTCAGCTGACTCCAACTGGCTGCATCCCTGATAAACTTTGATGACCCTGTTAGACACTGTCAATACAAAAACCTGATCATACAGACTGAAAATGTGGGGACAGCGTAAAATAAATATACTTGATATCCAATAAGTGATTCAGGGACAACTGCTCATAAAGTCGATATAAAAATCTGCAGGTCCATATTTTACATACCTAAGTGCATAAAGGTAGACTCCAGAATCTTTATTTGAGCACTAAAATGAAAGCAATCCAATGCATAGAAATGCTATGCAGGCATAAATCCTGTGGACTTCAAGGGGACTTGCAAGTACTCAGTGATTTCTGTTTACATGAAGACACTTTTGATTTAGGAGCTGAATTTCAGGACTGCACATTAAAAAAGTTTGTCTCAAGTTGTGTAGCTTGAAGTCAGATGAGTGGAGGAAGTGCAGCTTGCTGCATCATACATATGTCACTTTCTTTTCTTTGCTCTGCAGTGTAAGTATTTTCATCATTAATCTCTGTCTTTGCTTGAAAAAAGGCATAAAGTAAGTCACCAAACAGAGACTAGTGCAGCTGAGAGAACCACCTAAAAGCACAGGGTGTGACTGCACTGTGAACTTGACTGGGTCTCAGACTATGCCTTATGGACAGACTTGGAAGGTTCACCAGATCACCGGGCTGAGAGGCATGCAAAACATAAACTTTGGGTCTCAGCTGTGGTACATGCGTAGCCATGTTGTTGTGCCCTAAGGTCATGCTGGGAAGAAGAAAAACAGATGGACTAAGAAAAGGCAAGGAAGGAAACATGCACCATGCAACAATATTCTTCTTTGGTATAATTTCAGAGGTTATTCCTCTGGATTACTGACTGATGAAAATCCAGTTCTTGGGTAACTCTCTTTTTTTCTCTTTTTTGGTACAACTGACTTTTTTTTTATAGCTTCCTTAGAGCTTTAGACTTTCAATCTGAGGGCTCAAAAGTGGTACAGCCATCTCCCCTCCCTCTCACATTTTGTATTCTCTGGCACACTCCTGTATTTGCCATCATCAGAAAACACAGAGACTACTTCTGTGTGCCGAATCCTGTAAGCTTTTCAAATCCTATGCACTATATTATATTTTATAACTCTTGTTTCCATCTCCTCTGGTGTCAGTTGCTTCTCCGCCCTCTCAGTGTTTCTCTGTCATGCTCTTTCCTTCCACACTGTTCCAACAAAAGCTGGAATGCTCATGTACAAAGGACGTAAGTGACTGCTTTCCCTTGATCCTAATCATAGAGGGGCCCATTTTTTCTTCTGGCTTATGCTATTTTCTTGGCTTTGTAACATTTTCTGATTCTGCAATAGTTTCACTTCAAAGTACCATGCATCAGCCAATAAATAGCCCAGTGTGGATCTATCCATGGCAGGCCTTCATATTCCTCAAAACCTTCCTCATCATTTTGATGAAGGCTGTGGAAGGCTTAAGAGAAAGAGTAACAACACACATCCACCAACATTGCTGGCACACTTTTATGTGCCTGATCAGAGATCTTCCTAATTAAGCATGCCAAACTGTCCCTACTCCAAGTGAGAGCTCAGTCATATATGTATAGAAGCAACAGTCATGCATTAGTGCATGATGCAGAATTTAAATGACATCAGACAATGCTGTAATTACGGGACTCATATAAATTTCCCCAGTATTAAAACAATTCTCCATGTTGGACAGGAAAACCAGAATGACCTGCTGCCCACATGGATGCCTTATTAACAAATGATACAAGACGGGGAATAGGGAGTGCCACGACAACGGAAATGGTGGTCAAAAGAAGATTCCTGGGCTGTGGGATGTAGGGTACCTCAACAGGTGACCACTAACCACCTCGTCCTGCTTGGGTTCACTGAGCTAGAGTCACTGCCACTGCCACCAAGGATACCTGGGTAATCTGAGTTTGAGGATACAACCACTGGTAAGAATAACTAGTGAGTACACAGAAAGACCCAAAACAGCATTTGCCAAAACAACTGCCTTTCCAGAAGCCCCAAACACAGAGGCTACCACTTCTCACAAAGTAGACGAGAAAATTTCTGGGCATCCCCAGGCACAGTTGGTAGTTTAGGGGGTTCATTTGTCTGCTAATGTTCCTCCCCACAAAGAACCACTCATCCATGTGGAAATTTTGGGGTGGGAATGTGGAAAACCTGAACTGAAACCTGTCTGATGGCTTGTTTGACATGACCAGAAACAAACCCAAAATGTAGAAATGAATTTGGAGAAAACAAGATTAATTGGAGCATCAAAAGGAAGAAGTTGCTGTTGCATTACAGGTTGCATAAAATATTCACAGCAGCATGAAGAATTTTGAATCTTTCAAGACATTGATTTGCTAATGCTGAAGTCAAACTTAACACTGTGGGTATTAGCTCCTCATTTGACACTTTCCTTCCCCTCCTCTCCTTTAAATTCTTTGTGGTCAGCTCTCCTAGCAATACTCTTTTTCTGGGACTCATGTGGGTGTTCAGCACAGGCTGTGGAAGGACGCAGGCCTACAAAAACATCTGTGTGCTCAAAGACTGCATGGAGGAAACCTGTGGAAGGCAAGGGCAGCCCTCCCACTGCAAGTCCAAAATGGGGTCTGTCCCTAGTCAGACTTAACCAGAGTTGCCTCTAAAGTTTTTCCTAGTCATTTTCTTCTGGTGCTGATCACAGATGGAGCAGAGCAATGTGCCACCCCCTTCCCAGCTGCACAACACCCGAAAGAGCAATCCCCCTGCCCCTGCCTGCCAAAATCTTCACCAGGTAGAAAACATTGGAGCTATCGCTGGTGGACCACGCTGTGCTTCCACTCCTAAGTCAATTTGGAAGATGAGTGTTTTCATACCTAAATGCTAAGGGGAAAATCAACGTGGTCTGACAGTGCCAAAACGGTGCCGCTTCCACAGCAAAAGAATGTACCTTTCCCCAGGGACACAGCACAAATAGTACTGGCCCCTTCAGCTGACTGAGGTGGCGGTCCCTTGGAAATGTCCACCAGCAAAATCTTCTTTTTTTTTAACATGAAGTTATGCAAACAGTTTAACCAATGAGACCAAAAGCCACTTGACTCAATTCAGGAACTGAGGATCTGGATACATCTGGGTATTGCATACATATCATCAGCTCAAACCCAGGTCAGTAAAAATCTAAACATGGCATTTAACATTATGGGCTTGCACAGTAGGCAGAGAGGATCTCATCGTATACCCTTCAGTGTAATTTACTTCCAGCATATACTGTACCCCATATTTATACTCTGCAGCTATGGCAAAACAGAAGAGGAAACTGCAGTGAAAAGGAAATGTTTCTGTCACACCTGTTTGAAACTGTGCGCAGGCAGTCTTTAGACAAATGAAAAATTAAACAAAATTCTTAAGAATAAATATTGCTAAATAACTCCAATCAGGAACAGCTCATAAAAAGACCTAATTAGAAGCATCTCCCCTGGTTAAATTATTATACAAGATTAGACATCCTTTTAAAGGTCAACCTCCAAAAAATCCATAGCCGCATAACCAGTAAAGCGTGCAGAAACATGTCATGGTCCAGCAATCACTGGAGGAGGGACAGGAACACTTTATGCAACTCTGGACTGTAGGCAAAAGTTCAAAAATTATGTAGGAAAAATTACAAGACTTTAGAAAAATATATTCCAGATCAACCTTTAGTGGTATAATTGCATACCAGGAAACCTGTGTGAATGCTAAGTAGTGGGCCACGCAGAAGTGGGATCATCACACAAATACAGGAAACTGTGAAATAGATCTCAGCGTGAAATAGATGTCCAGGTCATCAAGTTCAGCCTGGAGCTCCTGGTCTGTAACAATCAAGCCCATCCTGCCAGGTGTTTATGTAAGCTTTTGTCAAAATCCCTCAATGGCCTTAAAATCTATGACTATGTGAAAAAGACCATAACATGCACTAACTAGTTGGTAATTATTTAACAACCTATGTATTTAGCCCTTGTGATTGTGGCCACCAGTATCTATTGTCGGGGAGGAATTACGACTTTTATTGTAGGATGGTGATATTCTTCATGTGGAAGCCACAGGAAGACCCTTCTAGATCCACTCAAATATATAATGTGTAGTAAGTAGTGTGCGTAATTTACCAAATCTTATGCCCCAGTCTAGGATCTACATTAACAGAACAGACACTGTATTTTAAAGTTTAGCTAAAAACGAGCTGGAGAATAAACTTCTGAACAAGCTGCCAGTAAAAAGAATAAGGATATGGTAAATCAAGTAAACCTCCCTTCCCCCACTTCTTTTAAACCTGCAAATGGTTTTCATGTGTCACAGTTTTGGATAAAATCACAGCCTGAAAATTGATTATATCAAGTGTGCAAGCATCTAGGGCTTTATTTGCTATATGATAAGAACTGAAGGCCCAGCACAGTACTAAGGTAAAATTCAGGCCCTGTGAAAATAAAATGCTTTGTCATTGATTTGATACAGCTAGACTTTCACCCCTGAAGACAGAGAAATGTGCCACAGGACAAAAAGGGGGAAAAAAAAAGGCACAGACTTGTCTATATCCAAATTTGCAGTTTTTTAAGTAAAGCATAAATCAATTTTATTTAAAAAAATGCAAAGCTTCAGTGTGAACATACTTAAACTGATTTAAAGCTGATTTATGATTAAACTCACATTAAAATAAATTCCTTAACAAATGAAGTTGAATCGATAAACTTCTGGATTAAATTAGTCCTAACAGGTCTTTCTAGAGGCAATGCTCTCTCTGCTTCAGTTGAATTGATTTAAGAAACCTGACTTATATGACAGTGACTTTGTATGTTAACACTCATACATATTAATATGCATTCATCATTCAAGGTAGAAAGATATCAATGTGATTATAAACCTCTGCACAAAAGGACTAATCACATGAATGTGCCATCCCTTTCCCAGTCTCCTTTTTGTTTCATTCTCAATGATAATAGCCTTGTGAGAAACAGCTTCATTTTGCTGCTGCTGAGCTGGAGATTTTTGCATATCATCTCCTGTGACCTATCTGTTCCACATTACTTCTAGTAAAAGTTTCAGTTTGTTGTTATTCCTGAAACAGGAAATTCTTCCTTTGCTTTTAATTCCCAGCCAGGACATTGACTTCAATCATTAAGTCACCTGGACTGTATACACATACCATCCGGCCTTTCTGCTGCTGAGAAATTACTGAAGAGCATTAGTAGAACAACTGCAAGCCAATCTGCAGCAAATCTGTTGCCACCACTGAGTCCCACTAGAGCTCAAACCAGCTCTGTTCAGGTTTGGACAGCTGAGCTACGAGGAAGGCAGCAATATACACACTCTTTACTGTGCCAACAGAGTGAAAATCTCACATGGGAATGGTCTGAGACAACACCCCAGGAAAAAACCCAGGTGAGGAAAAGCAAGAAGGTTTCCACATGCTGGCGTTGGTGTCAAGCTGTGGCAGCCCAGCAGGTTGTTTATTTATTTCTTGCAGAGCCAGAACTAAGATAAAGGCTTCAGCCTCATCATATGTGGCCACTGTGCCTCTCTGAAGCTATCTGAAGTGAATAACTGCAAAATATGTTAGAGGAGGCTGCTGCTCCTTGACAGACACAGGAGGGATGTGTCCCCATGCAATAAGATGAGATCGAAGCAGCAAACCAGAAACAAATCTCCCTTTACAGAGTGTCTGCGTAGTGCTCAAATTCTTATGTGTTGGCACTTTTTTCTTTCTTTTAGTAGTCTTCAATAAAAAGCAGTCTTTCATGAACCAAACAAAACCACATTATCCTACAACGATGTTATCATGTCAAGTTCCAATCTGGACTTTCACTGAAAATAGCACGTTACAGGCAGAATGCATAACTTTCTCCCCAACTGTGCTGAACCCTAGGGGGGTGCCAGTCATTTCTTTTATCCAAATTTTCTAGAAGGCATGAGAAAGAAACTCATATTACATGAATAAATCAAACATAAAAGCTTGATCCTAAAAAGGTTTGAGAAAACATGGGTTTACAATGGAAACCCCAGCAACAGAACTGGCAGGTGTATCAGGTTTGTTTTGAGACACAGCCCTGCAAGGTGGCGTGAGTACAGAGAACAGGGATGTCTCACAAGAAGCCCAGTGGCAGGCAGGATTTATTTCCTGGTGATGTGCAAAAAAAGATGAGTCTGCTGTATCCATACCATCTGGCTTTTCTACCTTTTTTTTTTTTTTTTTTTTTACCTATGTCTGTTCTCTCACAGATTATTTCACTACTGCTGCCATCATGAAGCAACACGCATATCTGTGCTTAGGCATGTTCATTTATTCTCTTTCATCATGAGCTGGGCGATGGTCTGAAGTCCATCCAGCAGACCAAAGATCCTTTCTTGGGTATCACAACACTCCTTTGTGTTTGGATGTCACAACCACCAAAATATTCCCCTATTAACTACAGCCTGGGATTCTACCTACACACTAGGGAGATGATATAACTGTGGGAAGACCTAGTAATAAAGGGGCTGAAAAACCCTGTGATAAACAGACAAAGAAAAGATATACCAAAGCCTCTTCCTGATGGACTGGAACCTGGTTCCACCATGTGTCCCAGCATTTCAGTACTTCTTTCTGCAAAATTTGTCCCACATTGGTAAGTACATAATAACGAAAGCTGTTTGAAAATGAAAGCCATGAAAGATTGATGGAGGAAGCCAAGAAAGAAGCACAACAGTATCAGAAAGGGATGTTCAGAAGAAAGAACATATGGGATGATTTCACTGCATCTGCTGAAATTTAATATCCTGAGTCCCCCTTCTGGCTGCAAAGGGAATTCTGTGTAAGAAGCAACCAAGCAGGACACCATTATTGCTAAGAGAAATGGAGACAATCAAGCCAGAAAAGTGCTCTGTAGAAGATAAGCATACTTTTTTTCCACAGTATTACCTCATTTTGAATCTCTGTCTACTAAGAGATGTCATAAAACCCAACATGGCTGAAAAAAGTAATAATAATAAAAAAACCCAACAGTATCATTATACTGAATGGCTACTGTATTGTTTCCCTTTTAATCACTACTTCTGGAAAGAATTTGAGACACTTTGGACTTTGGAAGTCATTATTTCCAGGTGTGATCTTCTTTTTGCAGAGTGTTTTATCTCATGAGCTGCATGAATTTCCAGTAGTACGTAAACAGACCAGGGATCAAGGAAAACCAGTATCAAAATACCATTTTCCTGGAGCCTCCAGAGCAATCAAGCTATTTGTGATGGAGGGAGAGGAAGTGAGCCCACACTGTGTGTTCAGGGAGGTGTGAAAGGGCCCAAAAGCCATTCTCGTTTATAGCTCTGATTTGAGTTGGGAGTGCATAGAGGAGGGTCAAAATCCAGCAAAACAACAACAAAGTTATCATCTCTACTGGCAGTGCGTGGCACTTCCATCTGCAGCCTTCACAGGGCTGACTGAACACATACCAAACACAGCCTCTAATCATGGAAGTTCAGGCTTCCATGCCAAGAAAGGCAAAAAGGTCCAGGGTCAGTTGCCCTCTTTCTCACAGTCTCTTCATCCCAATCTGTCTTAGCAGACAAAAAAATGGGGCGGTTTTGTGTTTCTCAGTATTTCTCAGTGCTCATGAGACGGAATTGTTTTGATAGTAGTGAGAGGTTTGACAGCTGTTTATCCCCACAGCTTACTTCCCCAATCTTAAACATAATTTAAATAATCAGAGGAAACACTGACCTAAACAGCAGGTTTTAATAATCTTTTTCCTTTCTGTACCCCATTCTTTCCCCACAAAGAAAAAAAAAAAAGAGTAAGATTCTCACTGGATGCTATCTATTATAGCACTCTTATTTGTTACTAAGCAGAGCCCTTATTCTCAATTTGATAACTCAGTTTTCCAAACTCTGAGGATATGCTGTCTCTGCCCTCCATTCATTTAGATAATTGTATAACTAAACATGCACATAACCACCCTATAAATTCTTAGATTTTTTTTTATGCTGGAAAATAATGTATTATCTGATGTATTTGTTATCTGACTGATTATTCTGCAGAGGGCTAGAGATTAAAATACAGAAAAAGAGGCTTTTGACAGGACTTACATTAGCTGAAACTGCTACACATGTCAGAGGAGAGAAGCAGAAATTTTATTAAAACACATTCTGAATTCACAATTAACAGGCTCAGTAAACAAAGAAGTACTAAAAGTTACTGTATGAGTCACATTTGAGTATGGTCATCATGTCCTTAAAAAAGGAGAGGGACCTCAGTTTTAGACTTAGATTGGGAGAGAAAAATGCAGTTTTTTGCTGTTTTAATTCTCATTCAGCAACTGCACTTTGAAAAAATTGCTCATCACATTGAAATAGATGACAAACACTAAAAAAACCCCAAACAACTTTTCTCAATCAGCAAAGCATACAAGCCTCGCATTCAAAAATATCTCAGACAAATGACATTTCTGCACTTTGGGCTTTCCATGTGGGGAAGCTAGTTCACGGAATGGGATGTGAATTTACAGAACTTTGGTCATTTTACACTCAGTCACCTCAGGCATTAAATTCATATTGACTGGAGTGGCTTACTGCATTTTAAACTGGAGTATCACATTAGAAACCACTAAGATGAATGGTACTTCACCCATGATAATGAGTCCAAGCAAATCAGAGGGAGGTACAGAGGGCCATCGACATCACACAGGCAGTCTGCCTAGCAGAATACCTGTACTGTATCCCTTCTTATGAGGCGTGATGTGAAATATTGTAAAACTGGATGGCTAGGCAGAGAGCTGTCCTTGGGGCCTAGAATTCAAGAAAATCACTTTAAGGCAGGCACACGGGATGTGGGAGGACAATAAAGCTCAGGGAAAAAAGACATTGCCCTTAATAGAAACCACAGTTGACTTGTGATGGGACAGCTGCAGGGGGAGTGTTTGGGGTAGAAACAGAGAACAAGGAAGAAAAACTCGACAGAAACTGTCAATATCCGCATAGTTTGCTCACTGACCTCCAAGATTCACTTCTACACAGACCCAAAAGCCATAGCAAGGCAAGTGCTGCACAACATGACTACACAACTCTCCCACAGATTTCCCAGGAATCATGGGCAAAAGGATTCTTGGTAGAAGTAAATTAAACTGGTGCATCCAGGTGATGACTCCATTTTTGGCCATTCTTCTTGCAAACTGTTGCTTGACCTTCAGCAATGTTTTTGTACAGCCTAGCTCAAAGCACGCCTCTTCGGCCCCTGACACAGAGGGCTAGTCTCTGGTGAGAGGTCCAGACAAGCCCGATGGACCCCAAGTGCCCACGCAAGGGGTGAGCGTGGCACAGTGCACACTGATGCATGGGGGACAGGGGCAGGTGGGGGACATGTGAGGAGTTAATCAGGATTCACTGAAGGTGTGCATTTTTCCTGCATTAGTTAAATCCAATAAAATATCAAAGCAGATACATCCCTTACGATTTTGGGTGCTTTTGATTTAATTCACTCCCAAAGCAGGTTCAACTCCAATTTACTCAGAACGGTTCATCTCTGAAGAGGAACATTTGCTCCAGGGCTTCCCACAGTTGAACTCATTCACTTTAAGTGTTAATATTTTGAGTGCCTTGCCTGGACCAGCTGTAGGACTGATCACCTGGAGGGTTTGTGTGAAAAAACTATTGGGCTGTAAATTCACAGTTTAGCTGACTAATTTACTCTTGTAGACAAGTCATTGTTTTGCCATAAAAGCCTAATCACCTAAATCATCCACTCCCCACCCCCCCTTTAAATACTTATTGGAAGTTGCTGTGGTTCTGCTGTGGCCCATGACATATACTACAAGGGTTCTGGCTCCCAGCTCTAAAACAATTAGTCTGGGGAAATTAAGCAGTGCTTTCTGCACACCTGTGACTGGCTGCGCTCCCATGCCTGACAGCAGTGCCTCTCCCACACCAACGCACACAGGCTGCTAGCATGGCTCCTGGGGCCGCTGTGCCCGGGCTGCACCCTCCCAAAAAGCTGTCAGGGGACACGGTGCTGTTTCACATGAAGCCAAACGGAACCACTGGCTTGGCAAAGAAGCCACTTGTGAGGGTCTCCGCTTAGAAGATTTATATATTAAACAGGCAACAGCTAATATCAAGGGGGAAGAGATACATTACCAGCAAGTCATTTCCAAGCAGCTAATAACTGTTTCCCTACCCACCAGATCCTAGGATGCATTTTCAGGTTTAAACATAACGTATACATTGTAAATAGCGGAAACATCTGGGTTTTATTATAACACCACTTTGCTAGCCTTGGGCAATGTACAACTCCCGCAGGCCACGGTTCACCCCTGACCTGCCAAACACGATTACTGTACTCAGGCAACTTCCCCTGCTCCACAGCTGCTCGCCTTCCCCTCCCCTCCGTCAATACTCATTACCGCTATCATTATGGCTACCATCCTAGAGCAGCCAGTCAAAAACTTGGGTTGCCATGGTCACTGCATGGAAACAGCATGGCTGTGCAGGCGGGGAAAAGATGATGAGGATGGCCAGTGAAGTCATTTTGCCTGCTGACCCCGGGGGGAAGTAGGGCTGCGCAACGCCTTTTGCATCGGCAGCCTTTTGCCTCCCCCCACAAGGCCACCTTCCTTCTCTGTCCCCCTCATCCCAACCTCATTGCAGGTTTGTCGTGCATCAGTTTCCCCTCTTTGCCAATCTCCAGTCTCCCATCGAGCCAAAAGCAACCCTGTCCCTCTCCCCCCTGACTCCTCCTTGCACCCTTATCTTTCAAGCCATGTCTTGCTTCCCAAGCTCTCTGCTCCTGCCCTCCTCCCTCCTTTTCTTGCTCTCCACCAAGGACCTCTCTTCAGTCACTCATTTCCCACTGCTTGATACTTACAAATCCCAGTCCTATCCTCCCACCCTTTTCCACCACTTCTCCCCTCCTCTTGAACACGGTCCCAGGTTGACTTCTCCCTGCCTCTGTGTAAGACCTCATGTGTGACACCACAGCAGCACTGCAGCCTGGGGCTCTCTTGTTTCCCCTGGAGACTCAGCTGGGCATAGAGACTTAGCTCAGGCTAAGCAGCAAGGGGGAAGCATTTTAGGGCTGTTGGCATACGGGTAGACTGCAAAACTTTATCTGAACTAACACAAAGTGTGAATCTATAGTACTTCAGTTACACTATGCTGGGGACACACCTTAAGAAATAGAGTGATCTTAGTTCTGGCTGGTTTTGAGCTAGGTAAAAAAAATAAAATGCAAGTGGTGATCCAATATGGCTTAATGTATGCACTTTAAAGCTTGTTTGGATGAGCTTTCCAGGTGACACTGCATAAACAGGCTGCTGACCACAGGCTCTTGCCTTCCAAGCATGCATAAGCAGTGCCGTTACTGCCTCCAGCTGATCCTCCCTGCTGAATGCCTGAACAAGTGGGTAGGAGACCAGCGCTCAACACTGCTATTCAGAAACACAGCAGAAAGAAACCTGTGTTTCCAGCAGCTCTGTCCACCCGAGAACCAGGAGCAGACCCAGCAGCCTCCCAGCCAAGTCATGACCTGCTGCACCCCTGCTTACATCTCACAGGTGTGTGACGCTTTTCCTACAAACCCTCTGTTACAAGAAGCTTCCCTGAGAGGTAACGACCATTCCAGCAGCAGTACATCCATTTGCAGAGTGCTATCGAAGCTCCTCTGCCATCCTTGATCAAAGCCTATTGATTGATGCTATATCTACCCTGGCCCTGGAACACAGAGTTCAAGTGTTGATTACAGTACTGGGGCAGTACCCCTACTCTCTCCCTTCCCTGCAAATTAAAGACAAATTTCTGAAAATAAACATCTGAAATGTATTGCCTTTTTAATGTTTTATTACTCAGTAGCCTGGTAAAATCCTATGTGTTAGGAAAAATGATGTGTAGCATTGTCTTCTTTTTTATTTTTTAATTGGTTAAGTTCAATCTACTGATCAATTTAAACATCATCCTGGAATTATGCTATGGTAAAACAATGCACATTTAGAGAATAAATGGAATTGATTCTCTTCTGGAGAAAAAGGCCTTACTAAATGAGGTATTTAAATATAACCCCCAATCCCTCTCTGAAGAAGCACCTGGTAATTCACTTTTTGGATCAAATTGCAACTCCACAAAAACTTTATGACCTCATGTGGTCTTTCCACCCCCACATTCCTCCCTAGAAACGTTACATACAGCTCGCTCCAGGCAAGAGGGTTTGTAAGAAATGGGGATGGTGGTGCTAGGGAAAGATACATAGCAGGCACCAGGACAGCAGCAGAGCACTGAGAACATAAGAAATGGGCAGCTGCTTAAGGAAGGACTCCATGAGATGCTGATACATTCATTCCTTGTCAAGTGCATATCCTCCACTCCTGCTTGAAAAATCCTCCACGCCCAATATTTTCCCTTGTCAAGTAGGCCAACATACCCATCCTCAAGAATGTTTCAGCACCCATAAAAATGACCATCCCAGTCAGACAAAAAGCTGGTCTAGCCTAGCATCCCATCTCCAGCTGCGGCTCATGGTGGGTGACAGGGTGTCCTGGTTTCAGCTGAGATTATTTTCTTCATAGTAGTTAGTATGGGGCTATGTTTTGGATTTGTGCTCAAAACAGCATTGATAAAATAGACAGGTTTTTGTTACAAAGATGCACAAGCTGCCTCTTGCTCCTCTGGTGGGGCTTGGAGGTGGTGGGGAACCTTGGCTGGCTCCAGGGAGGGACCAGGCTCTGGTGAGGTGGGACTTTCCACAGGAGCAGAGATGGCAACACTCAGACAGTGTTACTGGACCCACATGTACCCTGCTGACAGTCAGGAGAAGCGTGTGCAAACACTGAGACAGTAATCCTCTCTTATGGGGTTTTTATCTTATCTACTTCTGGGTTATAGAGCCAGCAGTCACCATGGTTTTGTGAATAGAAACAGCCTCACAAACAAACTTCAGTTCTAAATACCCCAAGTTATTGCTTGTGCCTCAACTTCAAAGCAATTTATAGCTTTTATTTGTGCCTAGGTTCTTTGGGATTGATCCGAAACGGACTGGGTTTTGCCATGAAACTGATAGCAAGAAACATCATGAAACATGCCATGAAACAAAGCGATACTGAGGCTTCTTGGTATTTCTTTAATTTGCCAAGGGAGTTGTTAACCAACTTTAAAAAAAAAAAAGCTTAAAAAAAATCAAAGGAAACTCACTATTCTGGTCATTTCAACACTTCCCTGCTGTGAGTCATGGTAGGGAGATTTCTGCATTTCTATGAAGAGTTTGCTTCCCAACACTATCAAAAGAATATGCATTTGTGCCTCTCTAAAACATTAATACAGAATTAAAAGGGTTATTTGGGAAAATGCACTGCTTTCTCACAGCAGCTTTCAGTTCTATTCTTTAAGTTCTATTCTTTAAGTTCTATTCTTTAAGGACAGCAGTGTTTTCCAAATTTGTGCCATCCAGCTGTTGGCACATTTCACAGGACCGCTCCCCAAGGGGGTCTCTCCAGGAGCTGCGGCATTTTTATGGAACCATGAGTTAAAAATGGCTTAGAAAAGAAGCCTTTTCTTTTCTTGACACTTCCCCAGTGGAGAAATTCTCTGATGTAATATATAACTCTAGGAGGTCTTGAACACTTCAAAATTAACTCCTCTCTTGCTGCAGTTGTGATGGACCAGAGTCTACATGTGTGCACAAGTCTGCATATATGTTTGCACTAATATTGCTCTAGCATGAGTCTAGGAAAAAAAAAAAAAGTGTTTGCCTTCTGTTTGCAAAAGCTAAGTACATGAGAGTAGAACAAGAAACAGCTATCACTCTGCTCATGTAAAGAGGATAAGTTGAAAAACATGGCAAAAAATCTCCAAATGTACAAGCACCTGATTTCACAGATATTTAAGTCTCTTTCTCTGCCATCTCTAGGCCAGCAGACATGATACAGTGCATCATTTCAATTTCTTTCAAATACTGTTTTTGCAGGACAGAAGTCCATTTGTTATTCTGAGTTCAAATAATTTGCAGTGTCATTAATTGCATTTTCACTTATCTCTTTTGGGAGTTGCCAAAGGACACCCAAGATGGCCTGCTTGCACTTTAAAATACATGGGTACCCATGGAGGCTGAGAGAAGAGGAAACCTACCCGTAGGCACGATATCTTCACCTTGCACACAGCTTCAGCTAGTTCCATTTACCAGAGTGCTTAGGGAAGTGTTCAGGTGTGAGTCTGCAAATAGTCCCAGTGATGTTCAAGGAGTTTCATGCATTCCTGACAGGTCAACTTGCTTGTAAGTAAGCTGGAGGATCAGGTTCCCTTTAGGGCCTAAATGTGCACAGGACAGGGAGATACACAGACACAGTGACCCCAGAACTGCCTGTAATGGGTAGGAAGGACTGGATCCACTGTTCTGTCTATGAGCTAAGGTCCTCTCTGTGGTGGTGCAACCCCCTCCCTTGAGCCGCTCAGTACTTGGCGCAATTTCTCCCTTTTTTTTAAGCCACATACCTGAGCAGCAGAACAGAGTGTCAAGGTGTCCCCTTAATGTGCCTGGTTCTTGCTTGCTTGGTAGCAAGAATGACCTGGCACATCTGTGCTTGGACCATGACATTCTTGTTCCCTTATTGCTTGGGAACAATAGTGATAATCGATCATCTCCTGACAACCTGGTACACCTGTACCTGAGCCCTGACCCAAAAGGGGCTGATGCCAGAAAGGTTCTGAGTCTGTGCAACTAGTGGAAGGTACCAGAATATGTCGTCATCCGAGCTGAGCTGGAGTGGAAAAGTACCTGATGAAAGTCAATTATCTCAGACAAAAGTCAATTTACCCTATAAACAGTGATTCTAAGTGAGACCCTTTTAGCTCACCTGGATCACATCAGGCTGTGGCCAGCATCTCCTCCGAGCTGGGATGCCTCTCAGGCACAAACTCCTCAAGGACCATCTGACAACAGAAGGTCAGGGCAAAGCCAGCCCCCTCGAGTCTCTATCACCCATTGAGGAATGTGGATGCTTTGTATTTACTCTAAACCCAAAGACGGAAGTTTTAACTATAAGCTAGCTTCCTTCATCCACCTCTCTACTTATATATGTGTTTAAATACACATTTGCCTTTATGAGTGTGGGTGGCATATATCACTGGGCTCAAATACTTCTCTTTGTCTGTTTGTACCTGTTTGTCTTACGTTTTATGTTTATACACATATATATGTATCTATACAGTTTAAGATACTGTATAGTAAGTTAGTGTGAATCTTGTCATCTTCAAATGTGTAATTAAGTCACTGTTTCGATCATAATATATTTTACTGAATTCTTGTAAATCTTTAAAATTAGTCAATCAGTAAGTGCTGCTAAAATTTAATCTTTGATTTACCATTTATAAATTATGAATTGACCAAATTGTAACCGTGTCAAACACCTTCATCCGCAACACCCTCTCTAACTGCACAGGTGATTTTGCTACAGCTAGCATCTGGTCTTTGTCTTGCTCATGCCTTTTTCCCCCAAGTCTGTGATGAAAGCTTTTCTTCCTCTGGGGATTTGGCTCAAAATCACCAGCAGTAACTTTTATTCTTCCCTGTCCTGTGCATGCAGGTTCCTGGGACACATTTAGAGAAAACTGTCTACACTGAAGCAAGTTAGCATCACAATCTATTCTTTGCCACTCATGCACATAGTACAAGGGCCCTCCTAAATAGACTTGGTTTTTACAGCTCAGAAATAGATGGAAACACTGACAGTGGGCTGCCTCAAGATCCTTCTTCTGATGCCTCTGGACAGCACAAAGTGTCTAAACCTCCTGGCACTGTGAGAAGGAAAGTGGCACTTCAAACTAAATGATGGTGTAAATCAGAGCAGTTTCTGGGCTACTTCATTTCATGGTGGAGATGGCAGAGCATGAGCAGCCTCCCTGCCAAAGCACTGAGCAGCCCTTGGTACTGAAGCAAGTCTGATGAAAATTTATGGTTTGGCATCCCCAGGTATAAGCATCTTGGATGAGTATGCAGAGGCCGTACACTGCGTGGCAGAAGACAAGGCTCCCAAACACTTTTTGTTTATACAAGCATTTGAAGACCTTGCAAAATGAAGTATTTTTACATGTCCTCCTGCCATTTCATCTCATTGACATGCTGTTTCTCTCTTGCCAGTGCCATGGAGGTACCTTCAGGCAAGCTCACTGTGGCAGCCAGCACTCAGCACAACTCATCACAGGAGCAAAGCTGGACCTTTTGGGAAACAAAAGGGAAATACACAACAAAGACTCAAACTACAGACCCTGGAAAGAAAAAGAGCTATCCAGACCTGGCAGCTTAGGTCAGCTTTGACAGCACTTGCATACAAAGTCAGCTCGAGGTAAAGGCATGGAAGCCTAGAGTCATAAGAAGCATTTAAAAATCCACCTTGGAGCTAAGCCATCCTCAGGTGCCTTTTGTGCCCCGGGAATCTCTCTTCAGGACCTTCCCTCCAGAGGAAGCAATGTCACTGGCAGCAGTTGTGCAACTATTTCCATACCAACAAAAATGAAACCAATCCTCACCTCAGATGCTGTGAGTGACAGAAATCCTCCACACGCAAAGGGAAGTTCTTCCTCTGTGTAACTGCCTTCACTTTTACAACCAGTGCCTTTTAACTAACCCCACCAGTACACTGGCAGCTCCATTCATCCTCTAGAGCTCCCACAGAGAAGACACTCTTTACGGTGCGTTTTATACCTATGTATTTCCAGTCCACCCTTTGCAAGAACAAGTCCAACTAGCAGCTTTCATGTTTTCAGGTTTGCTTTTCAAAGCTTAGCTAACTTCTCCAAAAGTAATTTCTCTTGAGATAATCAACACACTGCTGTAAAGCTGGTATGGTTCACTGCAGAAGTACAGCAGAGGGCAGAAACAAGAAGGAGGCACTGGCTACCCTGGGACACAGAGTTTACAGGTCATATTGCTCCCACTGGAGGGGGAAAGCTCTGCACAGGAAGTTTCTCTTTTGTTCTTGCAATGGGACATGGTGCCCTTGGAATCAGCCTGCTGGAAAATTTTTCTAATATCACCTTCTTTCTGAGGGTGTCTCAAATCCTACCAGTGACACTCTCTGAACATGCAGGTCTGGCATGGTGGCACAACCGACATCTTCCCTGATGCACTTCATCCCCATATCCTCCCTGTGGAAACAGCTCCTGCCACAGAGCTGTTTGCATAGCACCAGTGGGACAGCAATGTGCATGCTACCTAAAAACATCCCCCCCATCTTCTTCTCCCCTTTGCAATAGACATATCAACAATGCACGGTGCCCTCCAGGAAACCCATTTTCACAGAGGGAAAAGAATTTTTTTGCACATCAAAAAACAGGGCAAGAGACAGGCTTGTGTTACCTGTACATTATTCTTATCTCCAGAATCACCATACATCAGGAAACAGGGTGGTTTGAAGAAAGAGGTTAGAGTCAGGAAATTTGATTTCTGTGCTGGGATCAGACTCTGATCCGGACACGCATAGACAGTAGGCTTCTAGGCAACAGGAGCTTGGTCTCAGACTGAGCTTGTTCCTCAGAGGGGAATTTGAAGGATACAGATTTCAGCTAGACCTCAAAGGACTATGATGACACAAACAATACCAGTTTATTTGGTGTAATTCAAGGCTACATGCAAAAATGTATTCATAGAATAACGGGCTCTGTTTCATTTACTGGCTTCCATTCCAAATATAATGCAGTATCTCAGAGCAGTTTACAGTGCTGTTTCATATACAGGTGCAATATGGCATTGACAAAACACCCCCTTTTTTCTCTTTTCAAAGTCCAGTGGACTTCCTCAAAGGAATACTAAAGAGTCTGTCACTGTAGAAGCCAAAAACACTGCTAAAATATCACATACACACTCACACATACACACACACACGCAGAGTCTCCCAATATTGGATTTAAAATTTAACTCCTCTGGCAGTGACAGCAGTGGGAACAACCTCTATCAATCACCTCTGCAACTGGATGTTACCAGAACTCTGTTTAGACATCTCAAGTATGCATTCATGCTTCTGTAACTGTCTTCAAAGGGATTAACCATTAGCCATAGGACATCGCATGTGGTTGACTCAGGGGTGAAATGAAAGCTGTTAATGCAGGAGAAAGGCATTAGGCAAGGCTCAACCTGAGTCCAAGTCTGAATGCCAAGCCCAAACTGCCTGACCTGGATTCCCCCTGCTTACAGAGGTGGAAGGACCATCAGCTTATAAAACCTGAGAAAGAGATGCACAGAGGGAATGAGAAAAGGCTCCCAAGCGAACTGTCATCTCTCTCTTCCTCCCTGACCTGTGAAGCCTGTGGAGTCTTTGTCAGAGCTAGGAGTCATCAAATAGCCCACAGTGAACAAACTACATAACATGGTCAATTTGTCCCTAATGCTTCCACAGAAAATTACACAACCAGAAATGCAAAGCCAGACACACAAGTAGTATTCT
The DNA here is from genome assembly GCF_028858705.1 of Grus americana. NCBI lineage: Eukaryota > Metazoa > Chordata > Aves > Gruiformes > Gruidae > Grus > Grus americana. Next base: position 54,614,263 of record NC_072891.1, read on the forward strand.
GTGCACAAATAAAACACTAGCAGTCACTCCAGACAGGAAGTTATGTTAAAGATCTGTATCTGTCCCTTATGAAATATCTTGCTTTAGTTTCCTTTTATTGTTTTTTCTCCATTAACAGAAATAGAGCAGATGGGAAGGACAGGAGGAAGGACAGATGGATGGAAAGGAGGAAGAGAAAAAAAGGAGGAAAAGGAGTGAGGGAGAAAAGGAAAGAAGAAGGCAAAGAAGGAGAAAAGAAGGGAGGGACAAAGAAAAGGACAGAGGAGGAAAAGGACAGAGAGGGAGGCATAAAAGGAGGACAGCAGGACAAATGGAGGGAAAGGAGAAAGGGAGGAAAGAAGGGAGGGAGGAGAAGAAGAAGGGAAGAAGGAAGGGAGGGAGGAGGTGTGGAGGAAAGGAAGAAAGGAAAGAATGAAGGAAAAGAGGAGAAAAGCATGGTCATGAACATCCCTGCAACCGCACACTGGATGCTTTTATAATGCATGAGATCAGAGCAGAGTGTTTGCTAGGTCCTAAGTCTCACTCACAGCTTCTCTACCAGTTAACCTGCACATCCACTGATCTTCAGCACAACTTGACAGCCTCCCACCCCACCTTCATCTTCAGGAGACTGCTTTCCAAGTCGCCATCCTGGCATCACCCTCTGGTACTGGTGAAGTACCCACAGAGCCCAAGGACAGAAAACCATCCTCGTAAGTCTCCCACAGGGCTCAGCCCAAAGCCCCGCAGCCCTGGGACAACGGGCAGCCGCCACCCCACCGCCCCCGTCGGTGCAGTGCCCGAAGAGGGAAAGGTGCGGGGGGCCGGAGCTCCCCCTCCCGTACCTGCCGCGGGCAGCAGCGCGCTCACGCCGCACCCTCTCGCGGCCGCCGCAGGCAGCGGCACCGGCAGCGGCACCGGCAGCAACACCCCTCCTCAAGCCCCTCTCCCTTTCCCTTCAGGTCCCCAACGGGTATTGTCTTTTCCCCCTTTCATTATTATTTTGATTATTTTCAAAGCAGCACTTCCACAGACGCCTCCGTGAGCATCACACGCCACCACGGCAGTCCTGACATGCTTCCGCTCTCCGTTGTGCCCCTGCTGCACGCCGCCCGTAGCCCCGACACTGACACCTTAACTCTTCAAATACAAGACTTTCACTGTAAATTTTCTCGGGCTGGAATAAGACTTCCCCTCACCCTCCGCCGACCCCAGGACTCCGTGTATTTGAGGGAGCAGCTGAGGGTTAACTGAAACTCTTCAAGCACATTCAAGCAGTTCTTTGTACAGCTAGAATGACTCACACAAAATATTGACACTTGGTTTGTTTTCTTGTATCATAACGGAACATGATAAACTATCAGTACTGTTAAAGGCACATTCACTCTTGTTACTTTTGGAATGTTAACAAAACACTGATTTGGTAAGAATTCCTAGCATTTCCAGAGCTTCTGACACCCTGTGACATGATTGTTCTTCACTGTTTTGCTCTTGGTTATAAGTACCTGTCTGGAAGGACTATCAGATGCTTATGGATAGATTAAAATGGGAGGTGGGGGAAGGGAGATGCTTGGAAGAAAGTTTTCCACAGTTCAGCACTTAGCTCGCCCTTACTTTTAGAATAACAAATTGCCACTCAGGTGCCTAAAGTAGAATCTGTTGTCAAAGATGCTTGGTAGCTCCTCTGATTTTTGTGTCTAGGTGTTCATGAATTGAGCACCCAAAAAGTTTTCTTGAAAACCCAGTGACTTTAATGCAGTAGATAAGATGAAAAGTGAGCTGCCCCAAATAGTGAGTACTGAAATCTTCTGAAAAATCAGCCACATACAATCCTTTTTTGGTTTTGGGTTTTGGTGTTTTTTTTTTTACTTATGAGAGCTGTTTCAAAGTGTTTCACTTAATTTTTTTTTCTTTTCAGTTAGTGCCTTTCCAGAAATCCAAGAAGAGAAAAGAGAAGCCCACCATTGCAAATATGCAAACTCAGATTTAAGTGTCAGCTCACAAGATTTGCCAGGGATTAATGTTTTAAAATCCTTGCATAGCTTAGCAGATCTTGGCATTTCTATACCCAAGATAAAAATTTTTTTCAGCTTTTGCCAGCTATCAGTATTTGCACAAAGTTCAGAACAGTTTCTGGATTTATTTCACAGGGGGAATGTCTTTCTATACACATGCAGTATTTACTGGACAACTGTACTGGTATGTCCTCACAATTTTATTTGCATTCCCATGGCTATAGTCAAGTAGTACTTGTAGTGTTAAGTCAAAAAAGGTTGAATGGTGACTAATCTCATTTATTCACAAAACATGAACACACTCACATGCTTTTTAAAGGATTCATTCTCAAAATTGCTCTGAAGATTGAGTGGAATGTTTGGCACATTCAGGCATTGCACACAGGTGGAGAGGCTTTCCTCCCAGAAAAATGTACAGGCATACCAGCAACACATAAATATTTTGGTCTGGAAACACCAGAATAAGTTGTCACTTCTTCTAAGCAACAATTTTCCTTTAGACCTGGACAAGTTTTACCAGAAATCACAGCTCTTATTCCACCTCCAAAGGTCTTGTCTTCAATTCATGCTAAAATATTGAGCTGCCTTCTGACCTCTCTTTATGAATGCTGGGTATCAATTTCAACTTCAAGCCTCAAACCAAGTTCTAATTCTCCTAATCAAGTCCTGACTTGCAGCTTGGTCCTTAAGATGATCAAAACCACTTCTTCCTCCATCAATCAAGCCTGTTACTGGGATGCAGTCAAAGGTGATGCTCAGTCACACTCATCACATCTGAACTTCGTGCTGTTTATTTTGTCATGTAGTCTCAACGCCCTGGCATTTTAACTAAGTCTGAATTAAATTTCTCACCAGGAGGTACTTATTTTCTATGTCAGTGACCACAATCTCCCTTCTCTGGGCTCTGCAAGCACAGATGCGTTCAGAAAAATGCTGCTGAGGTCATCTCACTGAAATAATGATTGGGACCCAGCTTTGCTGCTCATTCCTCTTCCCCCACCAGCTTTGCCTTTCTGCACCAGATTCCTGTAGAGCCTTGCTCTTCCCACCGCTAGAGAGTGGCTGACACATAGCCATGTAGTTTGGTGCTCTGAGAGCACTGTCAGTCTTTGCATCCATCAAGGTGTTTTTCTCAGAAATACTTCATGTCTTCTCACACTTTGTCTTTTCAAGCCCAGCGGCCTCTCCCTCATCTTCTCTAGTGGTCAGAAACCACCTGAAAACTCACATTCCCCAAGATGTCTGCAAATACTCGACAAAGGGGTTGGAGAGCTGATGTGCTGGTGCACCACCTTATATACCAAAACACAGCTCTTTCACAGAGGGATTTTTCCTGGGGTGATTCCTTTCTGTCAGTTCACTAGCACTACCTTATGTGGTCCAACACTAAGGTTGGGCTGGCAGAAGGTTCAAGGGCTGACACAGTGGGCTCAGTCCCAGTCTCCCTGCTATAACAGCACCCTGAGTCAGGAGCAGTGCCTCTGTGAGCGGAAAGTCTGGAGCCCTTGTTTCACAACCTCAGCTTCCCTGCATTAGGTTTCTCTGCCCAGGCTGGATGTATTTCCAGTGTGCTGGCGATGCCCTAGGAAGCCTTGCTGGCGGATTTGTTGAGCCTGTCTGCATGCTCTGTTGGCATAGCAGTAACATGAAATCACTTGGAGAAAAATTGTAAGCTTCTGTCCATTTGTAATACTCTATCCTCAGTTTTCCACCCCCTGTATTTATCACAGCCCAGAGTGCCCTGCTGAAGGAAGATACAAGCATTCTGGACTTGAGACAAGCCAGACAGAATCAGTCTGTTCAAGACCACTTGAAGTGAGGGGGGACAATGTTCTTCTACATAATTTTAGTGACAAAGAAACCATAGCAACATGGACCCTCCCAAACTTTTGTAACAGAACCTAGATTTCACCTGAACAATGGAAAACACAAAGATGTTTTTTTCTGTGCTACCTCTGTGCAGCTGAGCAGAGGAGGCCAAACCAGCTTAGTTTTTTTTTCAAGTAACTCTGTAACTTTCTTCTCCAACAGTAATTCTGGAGTTCCCAGATAAGTTATGACAGAATACAGTAAAGAAACATTTTCTCATACACTTTTTTTTTCCAAATAATAAAGCTGATTCTCACCCTGGTGACAACTTACCAATAAGACAATGCTTCCAGACCCAAGATTGAAAGAATATGTGATATAATTTGACAGCCAAAAGCAAACTAAGCTGAGAGAAGTAACAATCAGAAAAAACCTCACTAAACAAAAAACTCAAGATCTGCTAAGGTCTTCTGTGTTAGTGCACAGATCTTAAAACTGATGACTGGCTGCAAGCCGCTGTTTTTCATATGGAACAGAGACCACGAGCAGATGCAAACTACTGATAAAGAACACAGCAGAGAAGATGACAATTCCTGACATAATTCAATTTAAGAAAGCAAGCAACTAAAAAGCAAAACTGTTTCATGACCTCTCAGCTTGCACATCCAAAACACACCAACTGATCATCAGGTGTAACTGCAAAACTGTATTAGCGAAAAGGAGAAATTGTGGTCCCACCGAAGTCAGAAGGTATTCATATCATCCCTAGGTAAGTAGTGTTAATCAGCACATGTATCCCAGTCATTAATTCAAGCACTAGTATGCTTGAACAGAGAGAATAAAAGCCTATTGCTACATTTTACATTAACCAATCTTTCTGCTCCCTCTCTTCTAAAATACCAATTCTTGTTCTAAGTGGCCTCCAAACCAGAAAATAACCTTAAGTAACAGATTAGATAAAATTTATAAATGTAACATTGTAGTGTGACATTATTTGATTGTGAGTCAAGTGTACAGTGATGTCTTACGCTGTATTTCATTCTCCTATTAGATACTGTACCTGCAAACACTACACGGATTAGCTACACATGTGAATTACCCTGCCACATACACTCATCTTGGAAGGAGTGGGATTTTAATTACATAAGTTAGAAGAATGCTCAGCTCTTGCCCACACAGGAAACGTTTGACTAGTAATATCAGGCATGGATGAAGGCGGTACTCTTTCATACCAACAAAAACATACTGGCACTTTGGAGATTTGAGGTAAGCACTTACAGAAAAATTGACTTTTTCTGGTTCAAACACTGACGTATTTTGGCTTAGTAGGGACATGAGCCTTTGGAGTTTAAGCAAAGCCTAAGGAGCTAGGCATGATCTGAACCTTGCCTTGGTGAACCTCAGTCTACACTTGCCACTTTGCAGATTTTCAGCCAAACTCTCACCGTGGCAGACATGATCAGACCACAGCACCAGAAGCAGGAATTAAATACACATGGATATCTAAACTTTAGGTGATATATACCTGTGTGGATCCTCCAGACTTATTCTGGTTTCCCCCCATCAGAGAAAGAAGACCATCTTCCCAAAAATCTCCACCTAGATCAGAGTCAACTTTGTTGGATTACCCAAAATCATTCCCACCGGTTTGCAGCTCCTTTCCCCGCTCCCTCAGCACTGGCACAAGTGCCCAGCCCAAGGCATGTGGAGCCTCCCGCGCCCTGCACAGAGTTGGCCCCAGCTTCTTGAGACTGTCCCAGCTCTTCCAGTGCAGTAATCCTACTCCACTGGAGATGGAAAACTGTCCACAGAGCCGGAAAAAGAAAGATCTCTTACAAGAATAGGATGGGACGCCATGGGACTCTGAGGTGTGCACAGTCAGAAAATGCTTGTCTCCTTTACGCTTCCTCGACAGAACTTTCCTGTCACAAATCCTCTAACATGTCACTGTCCTCCTGTTTCCTACGTCAACCACAAAAACAAACAAAAAAAACCCCAAACACTTCAAACAGCCCAGCTGTCACGGGTAAGTTTGCCAGAGGTTTTAATGTTCCAAGAGGCAATGCTCGCAAGCAGCATTATAAAAACCCAGTAGAGCGAGAGACAGAGAAAGAAGGTCAAAAGGAGAGTTTGTTGGTAGCTTGGTGTAACAGGGAAAACCTCCCCTGCTGTACCTGAAACCCATTTACACCCACAGCTGAGCAGAAGCTGGGTGAACTGTGTCTCCAAGAGACATAGAGAAGAGGATACATTGGGCAGTGCTAGTTTGTAAAGATTATTAGCCCAAAGGGATACCTGCTGCTGCTGAATCACACACACCCTTCCTGAGGGCTGATGATTAAAGTCTAGAGCAGCATCATGTTGGCCATGATGCACTAAGCAAAATTAACGCTGGTATATTCAGAAAGTTTTACCCTTCTGGGTTTTCTGTTTATTTGGCTGTTTAGAGGGGGAAAAAACCCCACAGCAGAAAAAAAAAAAAAAAAGCCCAAATCAGGCAACTGACTCTGCTTTTCATATGCTTATTTTAAAACAATTTCCCACAAACAATAAAGAATTCAAAGAAATAGATAAACTAACCAATAACTCCAGTTACACATTGCTATTGCAAAGAGATATGTGCATCTGTATGTACTGCTAGGCTTTTTGATAAACTAGGTGTCATTACAGGAGCTCTCTAGGAAAAGCATCATGTGTTCATATGTGTTTGTACAGCACTAGGAGTCTTGATCTTTACTGGAGCATTTGGCTGATAGAAATAACTAACTACGGCGAGTGAGGCAGCATGGTCAGCTGCGATCCTACCTTTGGGTCGATCCACAGGGTCTTGCCTCTGTGGACACCTACAAAGGATGAGGGTATCACTGGCACGTATCCTTGTGCTTAATACTGGGGAAGTATAAGAGAAGCAACACGTGCTGCCAAGCGAGCGAAAGGTCCGCGCTGATCATCCCTGAGTAAATAGCTGCAAGTTTAGACAAAATACCCCACACGAAAGTTTGCCATCTGTTCAACTCAGCTAAGTGATTTCTGGGGAAAGGAAGGGACAGAAAAGGTGGTTTGTAATAGGAGAGATAGCCCCACGCCCTCCAAATAATGAAGAAAAAAAAAAATTGAAAAAAGCAACAGCTGGCCGAGAGCCGCTCAGAGTTTCGGGGCCGGTGGGAGACAGGGCGGCAGACCGGCCCGCGGTCGGACAGCCTAGGGGCTCCCGGCAGCGCCGCCGCCTCCGCCGCTCCGCGGGGCCAGGCAGCTCGGCGAAAAGCCGCCGCCGCGGGGCGCGCAGCACCGCGGGACCGGGTCGGGCCGGGCCAGGCCGGCGGCGGCGGGCGCCGGGGATGCGCCCGCTTCGTGCGGCCCTGCGGGTGCGGGAAGAGCGCGGTGGTTCCGCGCAGGGCGGCCCCCGCACCTGCCGACGGGCTTACCTGTGGCGGACCCGGGCGCCTCGCCCTCCTCCGGCGGACCGGGCTTCTTGCCGGGCCCTTTGCCTTTCCTCCCTTTCCTGCCGTTGCCGTCTTTTTTCTTCTCGGCCATCCCGGCTCTGGCCGCCACCGCGCTCCCCGCCGTCGCCGTCCCCGCGGCCGCCCCCTCCGCCGCCTCCGCCGCCGCTGTCGGCTCCCGGAGCGTCCGAGGCTCCAGCATCGCTCTTGCCCGCCGCCGCCGCCTGGGACTTGGAGCAGCGAGTTCCTTGGAAGTTTTTGGAAACTCGTCTCCGGGCCTTTTTTTTTCCTTCACCCCCCTCCCTCCTCCTCCACCCCCTTTTTTTTTTTTTCTTTTCCCTTTCTTTCCTAATAATAATAATAATAAACTCCAGCCCACATACACACCCCCTCGGCACACGCCTTACTAATGCCCGCCCCGGGCACCGCACGCTTGCTCTCGGGAGGAGCCTGCACGGCCCCAGGGAGTGGGGCGGCCTCGGTCGCGGCCCCGGCCCCGGCCCCAGCCCCGGGGAGGGCGCAGGCACCGGAGCCCCGGCGGGGAGGGGCAGGGCAGGGCAGGACGGGGCGGGTGTTGCAGCCTGGTGCCGCCCCGCCGATCGCAAAGCCTGCGGCTGTTGCGAACGCGGGTGGCTCCGCCGCCGAACGACCTGCGAGCACGCCGCGGGGCCTCTCCCAGGGACCGCGGGTGGCCGCGGCGTGGGGTCGGGGCTGGGAGAAAGTGAGAGGCGGGTGCGGCTGCGGTGGCTCCTCAGGGTGCCTGCGTGCTCCCACTTACACACCTGCTTAAGCTGCGGCTTCCTGCAGGGTTACCGGTGATGCCGCCCCCCCCGGCGGTCGCGGATCCTCAAGGGAAGGGGGATTTGCAAGGCTAGCGTGCACTCCCGCATCTGGTGCTTTGCGAGGGGATCCTGCCCCCGGGGAGGTCGCGCTTCCAGTCCGTATTCTCAGTGTGGGTCCGTTCCTACTTTTGTATGCTCTCACGGGCCTGATCCAAGAGCCACCAGTTCTCACAGCTGAGACTTGGTCAGGTAAAGCCTTGCTGCAGTTCATAGGTGAAACTGCACCCAATATAGCCATACCTGAGACAGCTTTAAAGTATCTGGCAACACTGTAAATACACCAAACTGAACTCCACTGTGATGCAGAAAACTCTAAGAATCTGTCTATATGGTTGCCCAGCTAACCTGAGCCATATTCCCTGCTGGAGCAGATAACAATTATCTGTAGGAGATGCGTTTACACAATTAGATGGGAAACACAATACAATGAGAACTTACAGAAATGATCTGCACAAACTACTTGAAATCTCACAATGGAAGGTTTTCCCTGTATGCATGGAATGGAAATGTGGAAAAACAGATAGCAGATCAGAGCCTAGAACTAGGATTGCTACTTAGCAGTTCTTAGTGATTCCTCCTTCTCTTGAGGGGACTATTCCGCATGTCCCTTAGGCTGCAAAAACATTTACAATGATCACCATGTACAAAAGATGCTATAGAATTGTTTTTCATTATTGTCTGATTGAAAACATTAAAAAAAATCTTCCTGAGTCAGGCCCAAAAGAGACAAAACACTCCAAACCCAATGTATACTGAGTTCCTTATCTTCTGTGGCTGAAAGTTTTAGGGCCTAATTTTGGGGTTCGTTTTTTTCAACATACTCTCCTGGAGCAAGAAGCTTTTGAAGAAAGCAGTGGTTAACCAGCAATACTGGGTTTCCAGCATTTTGACTTTGAAACAAACAGAAAAAACCCAATGCTTGTGTAAGTTCTGTCTCCATGGTAAAATAAGAGAAGTGAACAACATCGACTGCAAAACAATACGGCAAAAAATAGACTTCCTAAGTGGTCTGGCGATACAGCATCAGTGAACAAATGAAACCAAGGGCGGGGGAAGACATGGGTGCAATTCCTGACACGAAAAGTTACAGAAGATGCCTGCTGCACGATGCATTTGAGCAACATTTTGGATTTCTTGATACATGGCGTTATGACATCCTTTCTCAAATTTGCTGAACCGAAAATGACGGAATAAGCCCCAGGCAGGGCGGGGAGAGAAAGCAGATCTCACGGAAGAACAGCTGCCTACGGGGAGGTATTATTGGAGGCAGTAGCTCGTTTTTTCCTTAAGGGGTCACTACTCAGCAAGGAGGGAGCCAACTCCGGCAAAATGTAAGGAACTGCGTTGGGTAACAAAGTGTACTTCTAAATAATGTCGATGTGACCTCGTCTTCTGTACTCTGCAACATCTAAATGCTCAAGGTAAATATTACCTCCACGCTGTATCAGTATTAGACCGTCACTCCAGGGAGTTACCAGCGTCAAGGCGCTGTGAGCAGGACACAGGCTGAACCCCCACCAAAGACTCTTTGAGGGTGTGATACTGTGAGAAGACCCCAGGAGCCCAAGGATGCATTAAAAATGAAAGCCTAAAAATGAAATGTCAGATTCCTGACTCCCTGGTACCTTCCCTGTCAGAAATGGGAAATTTATTGGGAAAACATACCAGAAACATGCTCCAGAAATAAGACTATTATTCCCAGAAGGAAGTCTATCATTCATTTTAGACAATGTGTCAAAGATCTGCAGTGAAAGGGTGTGATTTTCTCCTGTATACATTGACAAGAAGGAAGCAGGTATCACTTATAGCATGTAAGACTGTCTCTCCTCTGCTGTTGCCAGCTGTGAGGTACTTCAACAGAGTGGGTAGCAGCTGATTGAATACCATGTTAAGCTGTCCCCCCCCCGAGTTGCAGTACTGTGGTAGAGTGTGGGCTTGTCAGAGACTAGTCAGAAAATGCAGAACATACAACAATTTTTTGCGCTGCTATGGCATAATCCAATCTACTGATCCCAAAGCACTTTATCAGTTCCCACACCCAAAGGCCACTTTGGACTTCTTGAAATGGAGGGATGCAACCATTTACATAATTTCTGTGGAGTGGGAACCATAGCTCACACATGTTGCACAATCTCATAAAAATTACACAGCTATTCAGAGAACAAAGTTAAAATTTTGTGTGCATCACTTCATCATAGTACAGGTAGAGGAGAGCTGCTTACTTGTCAATGACACACAGGCAGAGACTGTATATGGAGCTTTTACTCATTGACCTCCTCGTTCTCTCCATGTCAACTTCTTCAGTATAAATATTAAGGCTTGCCTATGACCAAACTCATCTAGCTGTTGGTAGTCTGGCTACTCTCACTTCTGCACTTTGTGCAAATTTTTACATGATGCAAAATGAATGCAGAACACTGCTATGTCTAATTTTTCACTCATATAAACATCTCTGCAAAATGCAATGCAGGGCAAAAGAGACAGATCAGTAAACTAAATAAAGAGTAAATAAAGAGTGCTCCAGGGTAACAAACAGTTGAATAAAACTTCAACAATCTGATTTTCTTTTGCTTCTATGTTCATTTTTACGAATACACTGGCCATACAAAAAGGGCTTAATTACAACTACTTTGAGACTCCAATACCTTACCAAGAGAGTATAAAGTGTCCTAAGACCTAAGACCCTTTGTTTTTTTTTTTCCTTACAGAATATGTACTCATTTAACAAAATCAGTTCCTGAATTAATGAAGTTCATGGTTTAACCTTATTCTCAGTCTTCTCTTACACTGAGGACTGCCAATTTATCTTTTTCTCCATTTAGTGTTCCTTTAAAACCCATGAAGACAAGTGGGAAGACAATATGCATAAACATCAAAACTGCTTGTTGCGACTCCATTGGTGGCAAGAAGAGTAAGAAACATCAGCATAAATAGATTTAAACGGTAAAGATGTATCCTAACCATAACTGTGAATAAAATACATTATTATCTTAAATTGGACTTTAAATTTCATCAGCAGCGAAGCACCAAGTCTTTGACATCCACTCAGCTGAGTCAGGACAACAGTAGCTTTTGTTCTACTGACATTTTGAAGATGCAAATCTTGATTACACAAAAGTATCCTAACAGTGGTTTAAAGGTCACGCTGACAGACCAACATCTTTGGCAACAGCAGCAATCGTGACAGGTGATGACGTCCCATTAACGTCTCTCTTCAGGAAATGGCACATTTCAGAGTTGTTTGTACATGTATCTGTATATATGTTGCTACAAACAAGACCTGATAGCCTCCAATTTACCAACAATTTTTATGGACTCAATTTGTGAAAGTTCAGGAAACTGTCACAAGAGAAATGGATACTTCAGCATTTACTCTTTCAGAACTTTTTAGATCATCTACTCACAACTGCTAGCCCCATTAATGTGCAAGACATTGACACTATTTGGTGGGGGAAGAATGAAAAAATATTTTTTGTGTAGTTAATGGGCATAAGCTTTTATCTTCCTCAAAAACATATCAGGCCAAAGTTTCTACAGGCTACTACACTCCTGAAAAACATCACTAGTTATAAACAAGGATATGGCCTCTGAAAATAAACTAAATTAAAAGGCATGGAAGGTGAAAATCTATTAAGAGGAATAATTTTGGCAGCTCCTGTTTGAATCCAAACTCCTCCAGAACCAGCAGTACTGACAGCTCTCACTTCACCAGTGTGACTCCACTGATCAGTGTTCAGTACACACATTTCATGGAAATGAATCCAAATTAATTTTTTAAGTTTATATTGAAGTATCATTCAATTTCTGGGTGGATATTCTCATTCAGGCCTAAAAACTTCTGAAATTAAGTTCAGACCAATTCACTTGGTAAGGTAATGAAGTCTAACCACATTAAAGGCACCTTTGATTAAAAATGCCAAAATAGACCTTTAATGTGGTTTAACAAATTCACATTAAATGCATACCTGTTTTATATCCAGATTGATTTTCCTTACTGTGGGCAAGACTTTACTGACCAAGCATGATAATCCCCATCACCCTGGTGCACTCACAAGGGACCAACAGACCTTCCAACTTAGACTGGCACACCCTGAGCATAAATCCATGGCTCATCTGTGCCCCACCACAGCGAGCACACATTCCTTATCCCTGTGGTGACACATCTCAGAAGGGAGATGTTGGTCATGACCATTTCCAAGCCTACACCCACATGGCCAGCAGTCTCAAACTGCACTCTGGTGGGTTTGGTAAAGTTATTTCTATCTCTGAGCCATTGAGCTGCAGAGGTATGTCTATATCTTGTACGGTCTTCTCCACCATGACAGTGGGGAAATCGTGGCCTCTCTGCTTCCCTGTGACCACCCCGCCCCCCTTCCCCCCTGCCCCCTGCAACAACAAGCTGGCCTGTCCTGCAGTAAGCCAACTGACAGAGAACATAGACACCAGCCTGCACCCCTGCCCCATTGCAGGAGCAAAAATGATGCTCCCAGCAGGGTGCACTTAACCAAGGTGCATTATTATCACAGTGTCCCTGGCTAAATCACTTGGCTAGTCTGATGGGTTCCATTTCAGGCTGCCTCTGCTCCGCAGGCTCTGTGAAGAAAACAGCTTCCCCTTGGAGTCAATCAGTGCAGCACAAGCATGCTGGACCGTGTTTTGCCTGCACTGCTACCCATGGTTGTTACAGCCTTCTTCATGAGATAATTTCGATGGCATGCAATGTTCAAGATATCTCTTCTTCAAAACACCCCTGTGGTTGTGTGGCAGAGAGGTAGATCATAGAATGGCTTGGGTTGGAAGGGACCTTAAAGATTATCTAGTTCCAATCTCCCTGCCATGGGCCGGGACACACTTCTCCTAGACCAGGTTGCTCAAAGCCCCACCCAACCTGGCCTTGAACACTTCCAGGGATGGATCATCCACAACTTCTCTCAGAAACCTGTTCCAGTGCCTCACCATCCTCATAGAGAAGAATTTTTTCCTAACATCTAATCTAAATCCACCCTCTTTTAGTTTCAAGCCATTACCCCTTGTCCCATCACTACATGCCCTTGTAAACAGTCCCATTCCAGCTTTCTTGTCAGCCCCCTTTAGGTACTGGAAGACAAAGCTACTAGCCTCTTTCCTTATAGAGGGGAAAAGAAGTTGGAACTGAGAGGGGTTCACATCCAGCAGCTCTCAGCTTTGTAGCTCCAAACTCTTAATGATCAAAACAGCCTCCTGTATTAGGCACGCAGGCTGCACATTCAGAGCCTGAGGAGTGTTCAGTGCCCGATGGTGGGATTCACAACTGACGTGTCTGCTAAGCAAGAAACTACCCAAGTGTTAACAATAGAACAAGATGTCTCATTGAAGCTTAGGAAGCTTTCAAATCCATGCTGCAGGGAGGTAAATTCATAGCCCCAAAGTGAAAGAAAAACACCAGAAAAAAAGGAGTTACTATTTGAAAATGATTGCAACAAGGACAGACTCTCTCCCTCCTGCCTGTGCCCAGTGATGGAGAATGTCCTCTCCCCAAGAGGGAGAAACCTGAGCTTGGTTCCTTCATGGGTCTGAACAGATGCAAGTGCACGTCTCAAGAGTTAACCAGGCTCTTAGGCACGTTGGCCAAAAATTTTGGACTGGTGAAACACTTAGGAGAGCAGGAACAGGAATTGAGACCACCCTTTCTTTCACATAAGCACTGGAATCACTACCATGTTTTCTTTGTCTGTGGCCCGGTATGTGGTGGGACAACTACAACTGGACCAACTGAGGGTATTCTTTCATATCTGAGCACACCAACAAGTCTAGCCCCATGGACCAGACATGCAGATGTACGTTTTTTGTGTGGATTTCACTGAGAGCTCAGCTAAATGGCCTGCTGTTAAATGCAGAAATTTTTTTGATCCATTTTGTCATTAATATACGAAATGAAGGATGAGACTTCCCCCATGCACATACCTCCCCACATGTGTGTGTGTACACACACGCGCGCATGCGCATGCGCACACACCCACACCCATAGCTAATTCAGAACTGCTGTGGCTCAACTGGAGCTTTTGCTGCCCATGAAAATCAGTTAGATGAGCAACAGTAAACAAAAATATATTGCACATGGGGAGAGGAGTTTCCCTGTGTGGGTTTTGTCTTCTCCATAACTCTTCTTATTTAAATCCTAAGCAAAAATTAATAAATATAATGTTAGAGAGGATGTACAGTCACTACAGCTTTGTTTTAAGGTCTTTCATCCAGCAAGATAATTAAGATATGTCTAATTAAAACCTGAACCTGTGGTAAGATTCTGTGCTGTCCTTTATCTGTGTAAGAAATATATATCTATAGCTAGCAAGTTTTGACTGTTTAGCTCAGGCTGAAAAAATTGTGTGATTAATTAGAGTGTCCTTGTTTAAATTCCTGATTTAGTAGATATCATATTAAGCACAGTAGTATTTCTATGGCAACTTCTTTGCTTAAAGCCAGACACAGATTTAGGTACCTTTCAGAAACAGGATTTGGGAAAGATTGTTCTTTCAGAAAGTTTCCATGTCCTTTCCTTTCTAAATAAGTGAAACTTTGGGTAAAATGCATCTGATATCCCATTCCTCCTATCAAAGTTTCTCAGCTGCAACCTTCACTGAGAATTTTCTATGAGCAATACGTTGTTTTCACTGAGTTGTTTCAGAAAGTTGCATGCACTTCCCATCACATCCAAGCAGAAGATAATTTTGGTAGGCTTGCCTCAAAAAGAGAAATATGGTGTGCAAGGGTATCATTTCATGCTGTGAAATACGGATTGAAGTGAAAGGTTAAATAGGAAACTAGTCAAGTGGTAAATTAAAGCCCAGGGAAATCCAGTTATTTCAAGCCTCAAAAAATAACATTTTGAAATTGCGTTAAACGCAGTGCACTGGTGGGTGGGGTGGAGGTGGGGGGTTACCTGCAGACAGGCCAGAGCAAAAACTGTATATTTGTCTATTTTGAGCCCTGCCAACCGTTGGGGAGGAAAAATGCACCCCAAATACACCCGGGCACTCTATGGCTACCCTAAGAACAGTGTACCTGGCTGACAGACAGGAGATAGGAGCATATATCCAGAAAATTGCTCTCTACATGCCCAGTTCTTGAAATCTAATGTAGGAGCCTGCTCCCGGCCATTGTTAGAAAATAGGTATTAAGCTGGATGGGACTTTAGTTTGACCCATTATAACCAGTTCTGTGTTCTTTTGCTTTGCATGCAATTTAACAAGTGCCTAAGGCTTCAGATTAGCAGGGCGCTTCATCATATTTCTAAAAGCAAGTGGTGACTTCAGTGATCTCTAAGTGAGCACTGGTTCAGAGGAATAGTTTGTAGGAACTTGTTCCTTCTTTCCAGACTAATTACTTTCCACTTTTTCCACAAGTGTAGATACATGGCGTGAAGCCCTGTTGCCTTATCCTTCTGCCACAGTTAGGGTGACTGGACCTCCATGGTCACTGTCTCCTACTTCCTCATTTTGGGCCATCAGAAATTACCAAGCTGTACACTTATTAAAATACTGTCAAGGGAAAGTTAAAACTGCATTTTTAAAAGATCTTACTTTTTCTTTTCACAGCTTTGTAAAATCATGAATGAAGGTATTACAGGTTGCTTGGTGGTGGTGGTAAAACTGAATTCAGCACAAAATATCAGACAGAGGGCTAAATATAACTTTGGCAAAAGGCATGGTAAGGCAGGTAGTGAACGTAGCGTGAAAGTTGAAGAAAAATCCAGAGGTCAGATCCTGGAGGGTGGAAAATCAGCATGGCTTCTTTGAAGTCCATGGAAATAGTGATTTACACGCCTGGAAATTTGGCCCTAACATATCATGACTATTTCCGGATGAACTTTAGTTTAAAACATATAGATAGCAAATCGCTAATTCCTCCCTTTTTAAAGGAAGTCTGAATAGGGAGTCAAGCTGGAGACCCTCAGCACTGTAAGTGCTATGATGTAATAAGGCTGGTGTGACTTCCTCTGTGGATAAAACTTTTTGTGAAATACTCTTTAGACAGAATTCTCTCCAGATCCTCAGGTCATACACATGCACACACTACAGCTCAGGAGGTGCTGTGGGGCCACACAGATCCCAGCTAACATAGTACTTTGGCACACTTGAAGACCTAAATACATGTATATTTAGGGTTCTTTTGGATCACTGAAAAATTCATCCAAGCTGTACCCTGGCTGCCAAGTTTCAGTCCTTAAAAATACAAGTAACTGGAATCTGGGTACTTCCCTTTGGGACAAAGTTTTAGAGAAAACTTCATTAATCCTACCCCTAGGAAAACAATGCGGAACTCAGTTGTCAAGGAATAAAATGTGTAGTGCCTATGTCACTAAATTCTTTCAAGTGGTTTTAATCGACTCATAAAACATCCAAAACTGAGCCAAGACAGGAATCCTATTACCCTAAATGTACTAGTCCTATACAGCTTGCTAGTAAAGCACTGAGAGTTGTGGAATCACCTCACTGAGCAGAGGAAGAATGTATTTTAATGACAATTCCTCTTGCAAGCTTATTCATGAGTTCAAATGAACAACGAATGTGATATTCCGCAAGTTCAGACCTTTGTTCATGATTAACCCACAGAAAGACTGCAGCCATGTCAGTTACAAGGGAGGATATGAAAGTGCTATTTGATAATTTGATCGCTATGTGTAGCCCTGTGCTGGGCCATTATGCAAACCCACTTAATCCTATAGTTTGCTCCTGAACTATTCACCATAGCTGCTGCAGAGAACTTGGTAATCTAGAGTCACCGTCTCAGCTGTGTGGCTAGTCACCTAAATCACAAAGTTTGTTTTCCAAGATGAGAAGGTAACCTTTATAACCAAAACCAGGGTCTGAACCTAATAATGGAACTGACAGCAGCCACTGTTTCCAGTGCATACCGACCTCTATTCTCTGTCAAGGGGTATTAACTATTCCTTCTTTTGCCAGGTTTCCTTCTGCATCAGGAGACGGTCACCATAAGTGACAGTCAGCCTCCTATTAGCATTCCTTATCTCAGTCTCTTTAATCACATGATATCTCCAGAGAAAAAGACTTTACAGCGAAAGCAAAGAGAACAGAGTGAAACAAATGCTGATGTTTTGGTAAAAACCTGTCAGAAAAACCCAGGAGGGATCAAAAGTGCCATGAAATATTCTGGGGTACACTAATAAGTGATGTGTTCACATCGTGTGGTTGTAGCACAGCACTAGTGGTAACAACACATTGCACAGAGAAAACAAAGACAAGACATTTTTGTCAAGTTTCTTCACAAGGTATCGGTTTCCCAGGGACACTGACCAAAAAACAAACTCTAAAGGACCTTGTGAGATTGAACAAGTAAGTCATCCAAGAAGAGTATCCCTGGGGAATGCACAACCCCTGCAGTTGCCTTCTCTCTAGCTATGGCAAGTAACAGAACTCTTCTCTTTCAATATGGCCAATATGCTGTTATTGCCAATATTGGCGGTACAATATCCTATTAGCAGACAGTGAAACAACATGTATCCAAAATGAAATTAATGCCACATCACAGAGACTGAACACAGGGTAATGCAATTCAAGAGAACAATTGACTTGCAAACACTAAACTCAGTCCTATGGTTTTCAGTGATGCAGGGTCATGTACGCAACACAACAAACCAGAGGCATTATACTCTCAGCTCATACTGTAAGGAAATCAGAAAAGAAAATATTGCTGTGAATGCAAAGCTCTCGGAGTGTGATGGTAAGCTGGATATTTTGCTGGATTGCCTAATAAACCTACAGTACAACTCCTCAACAGGCTGACTTGTGACAGGCAAAAAGAAAGAAAAAAAAACCCCAAAACAGCATAACAAAAATTCATGGAAATGTCAGGTGATTACAGCCAGGCTTTATAGTGTTGTTCTGTAAATATGAGCAAGAAATGGAACATGAGACAAAGGCAGGGAACAGGCAAGAAAATTGGCAGGAAAGGGACAACAGCTCCAGCACTTCTCCACTCTGTGCTAGAGTCCTGAAAAGCTGGGCTGACTGGTGCCCCTGCAGACCTCCCATTTCCCTGGGTGCAGGATGAACAGTGCTCAGCACGCCACGCTGCCCTGCTGGTTTCCCCACGCACTCCCTTCAGCTTCTGGAGGCAGAGCCCGAGTCCTTCGGAGTTAATGGCAGGAAAAAAATCAGGTTTTGCCTGTGCTTCTGAAACACCTTGGGCTGGCCCTGGTCTGAAACCTCACTAGAGCCTCTCTGTATAGACAGATACCACTGAACAAAGTGCAAAGTAATGGCTAAAGAAATCTCTTGTGTGCGTGGGTTGAATTGCAGTCTGCAACGGCAGATGGTCCAGCAGGTGCATGACTTGTCTACAGCAACAGGATGCAAAAGATATTAAAGAATCTGATGAAGTGTCTGATGTTCAGGGACACCTCAAGAAAATAATAAGTCACGTTGATATGGATCCCAGTGTTCTGGCAAAAATAAGTAAGTGAGTGACTTCCCCAAGTAAAGTGATGAGAGCTGGAGGATAAGCTGAACTACTTTGGAGAGAATAATTAGGTAGCAAGAGTTGCTGTAGTAACAGTAAAATAGTTAAGGATCAGCAAAGTAATCAAATGCAAATGCTGAGAAAGCCAAGCCTAGTTCTGAAATGGCATTTTTCCGAACTTATCATAGTTTCTCAGGTAAGCTAATGGCTTTGGCAGGGAGAAATGTGATGCAGAGAAAGAAACTCTGTGCTGTGCCTTCTCTTGGGGCAGCAAAGTGAGTGCCCTAGCACCCAGGCAGACCCCACATACCGCAGTTTGAGCTGTCTGAGGATCTGGATGGGGCGGATGCAATGAGGAGACTGACCTCCAAGGTAAAAGTACCAACATCATGGAGTCACTGCCAGCAAAGAGCACGTAGATGCCCTCTAACACCAGCGTTTGTCTGTGCCTGACTGGTGGCACACGATTAGGTCAGACACATCGGCATTTTTGCGTTGTTAAATGGTGCTGGGGGTGTGGGTTCAGCATGTCTTGGTATCTGAAATGTTTTGGGAGGAGGGTTCAGTCCTCTGTGGCTCCAGTGTACCTCTGTACAAATGCAAAATTTGCTCAAGGGGGAAAGCTTTCCTACTCCCATGTGTTTATTGTCTTTCATTCATTTGTTTAGGGTGATAGTTTCAAAACCTTTAATTGTCTGCATTTTGGACTGAAGGCCATGGTGAAACCTCTCTTTTGCCTCTGTTCCCCTATGTTCTTTAAGAGCCTGAATATTCCTCCAGCAAATGTCCGCCCTTGCATGTCCATTTCTTCCAGTTTGTCAGCCTGGTCCCTTGGCCTTAAGACAGCTGTTTCACTCTTCCTCATTCTACAGAAACCCCCATTTCTCTTTCAGAGAGAAAATGCTTGCAGCTTGGAAACTACTGAGCCAACCCCTCAACCTCAGTCTGGAAGCTGCACCCACTCACCCAGCAGAAAATCTGAACCATCCTTCAGACGTTGCATGTTATGTTTACGTGTTGTGGTTACATTTGAAGCAGTTTATCTTTGTTCTTACCAAAAGAAAATGTGAAGAATTTACAGACAAGTTTAAACAAAGAGGTGGGATCTGAGTCAGCTTCTTCAGTCATCGGTGGTTTTACATGGTCAATTAATTACTATTAGCTCTAACATCCATGAATGCCTTCTGGTAACCACCAAGCAAATGACAGTGTTCACCTCCAAGAAACGTCATCAGTTCTTGAAAAGATTGTCAGCAGCACCATTCCCTTGGTTTAATTGGAATAATTCCTAGCTTTCAGAGGTCCCTATAATGACTCCCTACTGAACAGAGGTTGAAACTCAAGCATGATGCAATGAAGCAATTTGTTCAGGAAAGCACATCGAAGTGGTGGCAGAACCATAAGGATGCCAGATCTTCAAAACTTTGTTCCAGTAATATACAGAGCATCATCTTATCCAAGATCTTTATTCAGGACACAAGATGTTGTCTGTTTGTCCCTTTCAGGCTGTGTTGCTGGTGAAGTCAGGTGGTCCCAGTCTGAGACAGGATGCAGGACACATTCAACCTGCTCTGGTCGTTCTGCCAGGCTGTGCAGACAGGGTGCCCCATCAAGTGGTCCTATGCATAACATAACATGCCACAGGCCACAATATTTTTGAGGAAGGCTGGCCACATGAGTTTAACCCTAAAGGGCCAGATCTATTGCTCACAGAGATCAGTGAGAGAATATTAATATGGGCATTGCATCAGCCACAGAAAAAGTCATTGATAGGAAGAAAAAAAAGCTGGAGTGGGCCTTTTATACTGTGCTGGACTAATCACATGTCACTTTCATCTCTGCGATAGGTGAAACAGTGAAAACAGTTTTGTTCCCTTTTCATGGTCATTGATTCAAGACAGCACCAGTTTGACCCTGCTGGTACTAACCTCCCAGTAGTGCCCAGAGGGTCAGCTTCTGCCCTGGGATGGCACCAGGTGACGCCCAGCATAACAGCAATGCCAATGTATAAACTGACAGCTTGTGCTGTAGACATTTTACTGTCTGAAACAGTGCCCATGGAGGTTGACCATCACCATAATGCAGGCTATGGGTGACTGTATGCACAACGGGGATGGTTTGCCCCCTCTTTCCTGTTCTTCACATGCAGTCTCTCCCACGGCCCTTCAATGCCTCTTGCCTTTCTTGGGGCTGGACGTGCTGAAGAAAGTTACTCCAAAAGCTGAAGTTTGTGTGTTTGGGGTAAATATGAGGCCCAAAGCAATCAGTAGGGCTGCAGAAAGAAAGGCATATAGACATGCCATAAAACTTTCAGTCCAATAGGAAAAACACAAAACAAAGAAGTATTTTATTGGAGCATAGTCCTTGTTGTGCTATCATTTTGTCATGGACAAAGAGGGGCAAAATTTGGAGTGATTAGGCAAGACTGAAAGGACATGACAGCAGAAATGAACTACCCCAATGGAGTATTCCTGGAAGCCAGCTTAACTTAGCAGACAGAACACTGCAGTGGAGGTAAAGGGGTTGGAAGATTACAGAGGAAAAACTATCCCTGAACTTTATTGGTGAAGGGACGGGGTTTCAATGGATTATCCCCACTCAGGATGAGATAGTGAGTTTCAGATAGATAGCTCTGCAAACAAGAGGGCTGGTGCTCCACTGAAATAGCAAACTCCATGCTAGGAACTTTTGGGAACAGAAAAGAGAAGAAAACAGAGAACACGTCTCTGCCAAACTTGGTTTGCAGCCACATTTTGTAAAACCCTGTGCAGTCCTTGTCCCTGCATCTGCTCTGGGTAAAGTACAGAGAAGAGCAAGACAAACATGAAAAGGAGTACTTTTTCACACAACATTTAGCTAATTTCATTGTGGAACTCCTTACCACAGGACATTGTGGATGGTAAAGGCTTACATGGAGTTCAAAAACAATCTGATAAACTCACGGACAAAATGTGATTCAGGAGCTATTAAAACTGAAATCATCATCCATGCTCCTCAAGTTCTTGGAAGCTGGGAAATCTTTCCAAAAAAACTCTCTCTGCATACCTCCCATGTCCTTATACTCTTCCACCACTATGGGCTGTTGGCTAGTCTCAGGGGCAGGACAGTGGGCTAGATGGTCTTGTGGTTTCAGCCAAGCAAGCTAAGTTTAGGCAAGCCATGTTCTCCGTATCCTTGTGATCCACCTTGTTTGTTGGTTTTTTTTTTTTTTTTTTTTAGTTTGCAATTTCTACAGGGAAGATGGATTTGTACAGGGGAGAGGGATGATCCCCTCAGCTCAGGACCCACTGGACCTCATCCAGGCACTACATCCTGTTTGGGACCCCAGAGATGAGCAACAACAACAAACCAGAGGGGCTCCAGCAGGCCACTGGGTTGGTGGGACTGGAGCACTCTCCTGTGAGGAGGGGCTGGTTCAGCCTGGACCAGAGACGGCTTCGGGGCACCTGACAGCACCCTGGCAGTGCCTGGTGGGAAGAGGAGCAACAATGGGCATAAGCTGAAGCTAGAGAGAGGTTCAGGCTGGAGATAAAGACACACTTTTTCCCCATGATGACAACCAGGCAGTGCAACAGGATACCCAGAGAGGCTTCTCCATCCTTGGAGGTTTTCAAGATGCAATCAAAAAAGCCCTTATAAAGCCCTGGGTAAAGTTCCTTGTGCAGAAGACTCTCCGTTTCCACTGAGCCCTCTGGGCCCAAAGATAATGAAAATGCTAATGAAATGCCATCAGTTCAGTGTGTAATTTCTTTTCGCTTCTGAAATGTATGTATGCAGGCCTTGGCATTTATCCTCATGCAAAAATAGAGATTAACTTCAACTTCCTGCATAGCAATAATTACCATTAGACCGCTCTGTCCCTGTCCTAAGAAAGGAAAGTACATTAACTCTGGCAAAAGCAGAGAACAGGTTTTCAGCTGGTGTAAGTCAGTGCATCTTCGCTGAAGCCAACAGGCTGCACCGAGTTGCACCCGCTGAAAGTCTGCCCCTACGCACATCAAACGTTGATCCCTCACTTTCCCCCGCTGCTTACATCAGCGTTGCTAGGTGGTCAGGAAGGCCACTCGAGTGTAGCACATCAGCAGGCTGCTTGCAATAGATGATGGGCAGGGAAGCTGCTTTGCCCACGCACAAAGATGTGCTTCTGCTCCCCTTGAGAGGAGAGGATGCGCAGGTTGTACAATCTCGCTCATGCCAGCAGGGAGACTAGCCAGACCTCTCACACCCGCACACAGGGGAGGCAGAGGAGGAGGGGGCTGCTTCCTCTTCCTCTTGCAGAGCTGACAAGGCCCCCTTTTCCTTTCAGGAGCGCTGCTGGATGGGCAGCAGGGTGCAGGCACAGCTCTATCAGCGGCCGTGCTGTGGGATCCTAAGCAGCACACTACAGAGCTGTCTTCGAACTAACAATGGGGCGCTGGTGTGGCTGCACAGCTTCCCTTTCCTAGGGCACCTTCTGCCCACAGAAACACGTTTTTTAATGAGGAATGTCCCTTGCCTGGGATTTGCTAACTCCACACATCCATCCTGTTTTGTATTGGAACAGCCTAGTGTAGCAGGCTGGATTAATGCCTCCATTGCCACAGGGGCTGTGTAGTGCCAAATTTATCTAGTACATAATAATAGCAAAAATCCTACCAGCAGGTTAGGCATTAAACTAGCTTTGGTCTCCCCTGTGGGCCTAAAAGATGCTTGTGCATACTTCAGACCTTATCAGCATCACTTTGCTTGTGAACTCTGCTTGCAATCCATATCCAAAACAAAGCATTACCTGACACTTGTTTTGCTTTCTCTCTTTTCCCAGAACAAAGTGAGAACACAGACAATGCAGGTGATGGAGCATTTCATCTGTGTTGTCTACTTTGAGTAGAAAGGGGGCAACATCTTGGTTGGCAGCAACAGCTGTACTCAGATGAAGAGCTGGAGCCTGCCCTCCATCAACACAGTTTCAATGGTGAACAGGCTTTTGAGTCTTCAAGACAAGTTCCTCCCAGCAGAAAGGAGCTCCCAGCTGTAACACATCTCCACTGCCACCCAGAAAAGCAATGTCATGGAGTGTGATTTCTTAGGGACCCTGTTTCTCTGTCCAGTTTTGTGATACAGTTTTTCCCTCCTCCCTTTCAAAAAATCCCATTAAAAAATGCAGATATTGACTGATAGGCACTGAAAGGCAATGAGACACATTTTTCCTTATTCCCAGCATAGACTCAAACCGGGCAGGATGCGTTGCCACAGACAGACCTGTGAACACATGCACTGGCTGCTCATGCTGTTCAGGAACTGGGTGTACACACTCAGCAGAGAAGAATTTCCGTACACCTTTTGGTTTTCCACCTGTGTTCAACCTCTTAACTGCAACGCACATTGCCTACTTGAGTCATCTCATTTAAGACAGTGGGACTACTCACTAAAGTGCTACTCATCAGGAGAAAGGGTTCTCCAGGCAGGCCACAAATACCTGATCATGCTTAAATTTGTACATGCCTGCTCCAGGCATAATTTAAACACCTTCACATGATCCCTTTAAGAGCCACCAGCTTTCGGAAAGTCAGAGGAATGTAGGATTGACAGGGTGTTGTAAGGGAAAAGCGTAGGCCAGGCAAACAAAGAGTACACAACCATTACAAAGAAGGAAGAAAACAGAAGCAGGAAAATAAAAAACCGTGCAATACATTGGAGTTGGTCCATCACTATCAGAGGGAATATTCTATTTTTTTTTATGTAATGAACTGCTTCAAAAAGTGTAGAAAATTATGTTAGGTCACTCCATGTCCTGTGTGCCTCACCTGCCACATGTGTAAAATTGTTACTAAACAAGAAATATACCATTATTTTTATTATACTGGAGGACAGGAAGCCGGGGAGAAGGGGTGTTTTTGATTTGAACAACAAAGTTCCCAGACAGAGGCTGCTTGTCACCAATGCTGTTCTTTTGAATCATCTAGATTACAGATTTTATGGAATGACACGTGAAGAGACTTGTAAAATATTACATTAATGTCTACTGTCTTCTTTATCTTTGTAGCACATTATATGTCCACCTTATTCCTGTTTTATAGTCCTGCTAGGTATCTTCCCAGTGGATAATGACAGCAGTATATGGTCACTGTTGAAGCACCATAGAAATATACAACTTGTACAAAGGTGTTTCAAGTTTCAGCAGGGTTGACTGAGCCCTCGCTGCCAAAGAGGAGGGACGCTATTCATTTTGGCTCAGTCAGATGGGGATGCTGTTCATCCAAGCCTGGCATTCACTCCACAGGCAATAAATATCCCGAGTCATTTCTTGGAAGTGCCAGCATTTCCTGGTGGAACTCCTCTCACCCCAAACAAATGCACACCCTTCCTGTACAGCACACTGCGGGGCGCGTGCTGGGGCCAGTTGGTGCCTTGCAGCAATGTCTCACCAGGCACAGGAGCTACTTTCCGAGAGACTCCTGGGCCAGGCAGTTTTTAATACTGTGTTGTGAAGAGCAAAGAGCATCTCCCCTACACTGGGAGCAGCTTTTTCTATCACGTCCATAGGCTTTGTGGTGTGTGCGCAAATCCACTGATTCAGCTCAGGGGCACTCTCCCAGCTGGATGAGCTGGATGAAGAAATTGAAAACTAGGGACCAGACACAAATGGGTTGTGGGACCAAGCACCAGGTGAGGAAGGCTTCTGAGGCATGATCTCCAGAACTCAAGTCTTCCCTTGACCTCATGGAGGAGGAATTTTGCACAGAGCTCTGGGCCAGCTGAGAGGATTTAACAAAAATGTCAGTAATTTTTCAGTGGCCCTCAGAAGACTTCCTTTCAACAGCATGGGATCCTGCTGTTCTCTGCCAGGTCTGCTGAAGAAGCCTTCACGATGCTTGGTACGCTACATCAAGCAACCTGAACAGACTAAGTGAATTGTGGAAAACATTTGCCTGATGCATGGCTGAGAAGAAGAGAATTTTTTTTTTCCCTGGACAGATGTGTATTTTGAAGAGAAAAAGAGACATTTTGGCCACTTTTCTGCAAGCGAGGTTCTTCCTGCGTAGACCCACTTCAACCAGTGCCACGTGTCTGGGCCCTAATCTTCTCTCTTTGCAGATACTAATCTGATCAGGTCTGAGTCTAGCATAAGTCACACACCTTCCTTCCCCTTTACCATCCTCCTTTATAAACCACTGAGAAACCTTCCTTCTGATTGTTTTTTTTAAACATAGGAGGGATGAACAAGGATTTTAAACTGCAGTTCCTTAGGAAAAACTGTTAACGCTGCTGCTGAGGTTGTGTTCCAGATCTGTGAAACTGTGCTTTTTGTATCTGCTTTTTCTCCCTGTCTGTACAAAAGAGGATGGCTAGAGATGTCTGCCTGGCTGTCTCTCATAGCTGAAAAAAAACAGGAAAGCTGAACTCAAGCCCTGCTAAATCCTTATGACAAACAGCTGCACAGAGGGTGCTCGGACTCTCAGGCACTGGCCCAGGCTGTCTTCTGTAGCATCCATCTTGGCTTAACAGGCTGGCAAACAGTTTTTTCTGGGCTTGGGAAACAGAAGAGAGGAGTGAAAACCACACACATACTCATTTTCAGAAGAAAGGTGAAACGTTCGATGACCATTTCAGCTTCATGATTGCCTAGTTACACACAACCTCTAAGACTTTATTCTTAATTTATCCCAGAGAGAAATTTTTCTTTTTCTTTACTTTTCTGTGTCAGCCAGCTGAATATTTGTTCAGGGTAGAAAATCACTGTTTAGATCAACTTTGAAGGAAAATAAATACACATATTAAGAGAATACCCCCACAGTTAGCTGTGCATGCCCCAGGGAGAAGGCATTTTTCCTGTGCGTGTTCACTCTGTAATTGAAATCCAGTAGGAAATAGGCGCTTGTAGTGGGGGCATTACCTGATTTGTTCTGACAGCCTCGGAGCAGATAGGAAGGACAGGCTCCCCACTCCCTGCCCCAGCAGCCGGCCCTGCGTGCTAGCTGAGACCCAGCCATGGGCAGGGGAATTTGCCATGGGTTAAAGGCACAACTGGCACAGCTTCCCTACCCACCCTCCCCTGCCCTAGAGAAGAAAGCAAGCGGATTACTTTAGGGTTAGGATCAAAAGTATCTGTGCTTCACCATTTCTCAGTGGCTGCGTGGTTTCAGAGAGGATCCTGGCAGCTGCAGTCATTTAAAGCAGCTCTGGGCTGCTCCTCTGACTTACATGCATAGTGTGAGCAGGGACAAACACCTTCTGAAGCTCAGTGCAAAGATTTTGGCCAATAGTCTCCACAAGTATGAAAACTAACAGTAGCTCTTTCTCTTTTAACATATTTTGGTGTTATTTTGAAAAGTGTCTGATTAAACCCAAACTAGCCACTTCTGAATTACTTGACAAGCTGATGTATCATACATGAATTCATATCGCTCTCTGCCCATTTTGTGTGATTGTTCACAGGAATAGCTGAAAATCCACTGACATGAGTGAAAGATGGCACCTACAACCATGCACAAGATGTCATTTTGTATTCCTGCTTCTGCAGCCAACCAATTGTAGAAGTATTTTTAATGTCTTAAACTTTAATGAATTTGTAACCAGTGAAATTCATTCCTTCTGCACCATAGGACAAAACACTACCCCTATAGCCCAAGAAGCCTTTGAGCCTTGAGGAGAACAACACACATCTGCTTGCAATGTGGCTGACTAAAATCCACACTAAAACAGTTTAATATTTTGAAGAAAGAAGTAGGATACAAATTAAAAGCAAGGTTGTACCACATCAACTTGTTTCAGCTCTGGCCACTCTGTACAGACCATAATCCATTCAATTGCCTTTTATACAGCGTTCCCTACCAACTCATTACTGCTTAACCTTTGATTTTAAGAATTGTCATTTCTGTTTACTTCAGGGGATGGACAACTTGCCTGGTGCTTTAAGCAACAAGCACCAAGCTAAGCCAATTTTTGATATTTAAAGTCTCTTACAAGTGAGGTTTAAACTCCTCCCACCAGGAATCAGGATCAGAGTTGTGAAGAG
Source organism: Grus americana (assembly GCF_028858705.1). Lineage (NCBI taxonomy): Eukaryota > Metazoa > Chordata > Aves > Gruiformes > Gruidae > Grus > Grus americana. The sequence continues at coordinate 54,641,801 of NC_072891.1, forward strand.
ACCCAGCTCTCTTGCACTAGGATGAAGCTGTGATATGCTTTGCAAGGAAAGCATCAGCAAATTCTTGAGCTGTAGATGTCCAAAGGTGAATACTTGATCCAACCCAAGCAGCCTAAAAGTCAAGAGCTGTACTGGATGAAGAAGTGACAAGGGGAAAAAGTGTGATTTCTGACTACCTTCTTCTTCTACTACTTCTTCACTACCATGAAGGCCACAGTCTAGGAAGTTGAACTTGGCCTGTATGGACAGGTTATATTCACGGAGATACTTCCTAGTTTTTTATTTTATAATCTTAAAGTTCCTTCAACACAATTTTTAAAGGTAAGCCAGTAAAATAGTAATAATAATAAGCTAGTTCACATCACAACCAGAAGCTGTAGATCATGTCAGGAAATACTTCTGAGCACCAGATGGACAAATGAGTAGGATTGTGTTGCAACTGTGATGATTTAGGGGATAGAAGTGGGTCAAGGCTTGAAGGGAAAGGTAATATCTCTTAAGCTGAAACAGTTGGAAAAAACTGATGAGCTGGAGAAGGAATTGCGTGCTAAAAGTTTGACTATATTTTCTCATATATCAACTACTCTAAGATTTGACTTATCCGTACAAACTGTATGTCAATTAAATAGACTGAAGAATTGCTTTTTAGACTGATTTTGAAATTTGTCTTGGACCACCATGCTAAACCATGGAACTCATTATCAAGGCTCTTTGTGTCATGACTGCACACCCTATGTGTAAGTCACTAATTCAGAAAGGTCACAGAAATGCCTTTAAACCAGACTAGTGTTGTTATCTGAATAAAACCTGTTGGAGGAGCAAACAGCCATAGCAGTCCCTTTTTTCGGATCTGAATGATTGCTGCATTTATTCATACATCGGATAGGTCTCGAAGAACTGAATTAAAATAACAGGTGCAACTTTATCAGTAATTGAAAACTCACGGAAGGCAGAAGCCTGTGTCGGTCATAGTGACATCTCAGTTTGGTGGCTTTTTAGAGGAAGCATCACTTATTTATTTCCCTTCGAAACACAAAAAGCCCAACCTGGGCAACAGAATAATGTTCCTCACACCAAGCATGCAATGGAGCTGTACAGCTCAATGATGACATTGAAATGAGCTTTCCCTTTCCTGTGGACAGGACTTCACTTGGGAAATAACACATACAGACCTTGGTCTGTCCACAGAGTTTTCAATGGCACAGGCATGTCCTCTGCCCCGTCCCCACCAGACACTCAGTGAAAATGCAAGAGAAGGGGTGGTACACCAATAATTGGATATTTGACTCTTCTCAGCTGCAATGGGTGGAACTGTTGGGTGAAACAAAGCACGAGCGTGTGTTCGCTCAGCTCTTCTGTCAGTGCACATCAAGAAAACTCTGTTGATTTCCTGCATATTTCAATCACACCAATCTAGCAAATATCATCCAACCTGTTATCCATGACTACAAGCCTACCTGTAGGCTTCCTGTAAACTCCTGTTTTTCCTTAGATTTCTTGACGAACTGAATCACTTATCTGCAACTCTGCCTCTCAAATACTGAAAAAATTGAGAGCATCTAATAGCAGTCATTTCTGGATGCAACTGTTGTAAATAATTTATGGGGATAAGAAAAATTTAGAAGCTTCCAAGGATAATCGGTGTTCAGTGGTAGCAAAGTTAAGTATTTTCACCAAAATTTAAAATAGGTAATCAGTCAAAATATTTCGTGAACACAAAGTCAAAGACTTCATTTCAGTAAAGACATTTAATAACTCATTTTTTACTGTCTTGCTTAGACTTTTGTAAATAATATCAGGTCAAAACAATAAAAGTCAAAACAATGTTTTATTTTGTTAGAGATTCTAGGAATTTCACTTTTTGTGTCCATTCAGGATTAAATTAGTCTTGCATCACATCATTCCTTTTTTATTTGTATCAAAAGATGCATTGTTTTTGTTGCAGGATAAGGAACTATTATTTTCATAAGTAAGTTTTGCTAAATCACACTACATAAAGTTTTAGTATCACCTAATTAAAAAAAAAGTTAATTCCCTATTTCTCTAGTTACAGGATGAGTTCAAAGAGATAAAATGCACAAATACTTGCAGGTGCAACATGCTATTTATGAGTGGTGGGCAAATTTGTGAGTACCTTCAAGAGTGAGAAGTGAAAAGTCTCATTGATAATGTACGTGGTTTTTAAAACCCCTACAATTATCCAGCTAGCTGAATAATGAAGAGAGTGAAGTTAGACCAAGAGGAGTTGTTTCTAACCTGTATTTAGAAATGCGTCAGTAAGGTGTATGGGGAGCCCAAATGAGACAGTGATGTGTTGAGAGGCTGAGTAAGGTGGTGTGCTGGCAGGAAAAAATAGGGCTTGAGAGAAAGAGAGGACCTGAAGCTGGGAGGAATGGATATGACTGGAGGGAGTCTGAAGGAAGGGAGGGGGGAAGGAGACACATGAATAGGGCTTGAAGATGGTGGGGAGGTTTCAGGTAATTCTGTATAATGCCACAGGTGCCTCTTTCTCTTGCTGCCTCAGTACCGTGCATCTTATCAGCTGACCAAATGGTTTTGTAGGACCTTCTCTCTGTCTTCACAGCAGAGTAGCCTGGCCCTTCCTGGCCTGCTGGTGTGTGAGTAGGCTGGGGACAACATGAGGCAGAGGGAGACCAGATTAGCACTGAAGCTTGCTGCTCCTCCTTTTTGCAAGAATGTGAGATCTCTTGCTAGGAGGGGAGATGAAGAAGGGAAGGAGCAGTGTCCTATGTCCCCCACACTCCTCCTCAGCTTCCAGTGTCACCTGCAAGGCCAGCTCTGTGCAGGTCTCTTTATGCAAGAGATGGAGATCACCTTTTCAGGTAGTATGTGCTGCCCAAACAGATGTATCTCCCTTTCCCCTAAATAAGGAAAGGAAAAGCAGGTGGCCTCAGTGGGGCCATCTTCTACCACCAGCTGTCAGTGAACCTCGGTTACTGCCTGATTGTCTCTTCCTAAAGTCAATCTCACAGGAAAGTTTTTGTGTTTAGGTCTTGATCCTTTGGCGAACATAAGTACAAATGGTGCTGTTGAGCTAAGTGAATAGATTAAGAGACACAAAAAGAAAACCAACAGAAAACCTGCCAAATGTATGAAAAGCAAAGGATATATAAACAAATCTTGGCTGACTTAGAGGTGACATTAAAAAAAAAATAAAATGGACAAGTATCAGTTCCTTCTAGCTAGGTTTATGTTAGTATGAGACATCTGGTAACCCTTCTGAGACCACATACTAACGTTAGTTCCACCAGAAAGAAGTGCTTCAGAGAGAAGTGAGGAGCTCTTTTAACACTGGTGTCCTTGCTGATCTGGTTGTGGTTGGAAGCGATAACCACACAGTCGAGAAAGGCTCTTTTCCTCCTCCCCATGAGAATTCCTCTTAAAGATGGCTGTTGTTGCTGAATGGAGGCTGACAGCTTAACAAATGAAACCTAAGTACAACAGACTTGAGAAGCTCCTTGACTGCTGAAAGTGCACCAGGGACAGCTTTTCCATGTCGGTGCTTCCTTTTATGAAAAGTGTTACCAAAGACATCACAAAGATTAAGCAAGCAGTGCACAAGGGCCAGGCCATCCTAAAGCTCACTTTATTTGTGTTACCCTTTTTCTCTGCCCACGCAACTATTGAAATCCATCTGCTGTGTCTTGTCTTCCAGGCTGTAAGTTCAGGTACTGAAGTACCACACAAGCTGCAACATTAGGATCAGCAGTACATCTTAAAGTCAATAAAACTGAGGGATGCATTTCTGCAACATTCTCCTATACACTCTCTAAAGCCTGAAGCATGACAGCACAGGTGTTGATAGGCTTTGAGAACTGTCATACTACAGATGTATAAGTAATACAGATAAAATAACCATGTTAAGGAAGTTGCATTGGAAAAGTTAAGATATTTGAAAACAGCCAGCCTAACATATCTGGATTATAGTGGAAGATTATAATAAATATTATAATAAATATAATAATAATTATAGGAACACCTATTATAACTCTTATGTGTATTTAATTTTAACATCCACTGTGCACTACCATGCGCAGGGAAAAAGAGCAGCTGGAGAAGTGAGACAATCACTTATGCACCCCACTGATTTTTCCTAGTGCAAAGCTTACTATTGCTTCTCCTGGATTTCCTTTCCTCTAAGTTAAAGATTATGTTGACTGCAAGCAGTAGTGCTGGAGTTTATGGAAATGTAGCCATACTGTCTGCTTTCTCTTCCACACACCTCGCTCTGCTAAGTCTGAATCTTAAAAAGATAACACCATTGTTACAGAAACACACGGAGGGAACTTGCAGGTGACTTCACTCATGCTCAGGCAAGTGGGAGAAGGAGCCACAGATGTCACTGTGCTGATACTGCCCAAAGCTGAAGGAAACTCTCCCAGCACTGAAAATCAGCATGTTCAGACAAGCAGCACAGGAGTGATACTTTACTCTAGGAAGGATCTCTCTGTATTAGCAGATGCAAGTGAGGTAGTTTCAGCATGTGGGCGTCAAACGAAACCTAAAGTATATGGTGGATTTAGTGACTTTCAATTTGTTAGCTTTACAGACCTGAGTTTGCAAACAGTTTGGATAATTCTATGACCCAAAAGAGAAGCCAGCTGTTCCCAGGCTTTCAATCACTTCCTCCTACTCTCTTAAAATGAGAAGGGGGGAAAAAAGCACATTAAAAAAAAAAAAAATCCTGCTTCCTGTCAGCAGAGGCTCCAACTGTCACTCTGTTTTGCTTGAAAAGGACCGTGTCCTTGCTCCTCAGGGATCAACAAGCAAATGGCTACTGCCCAGCAGGGAGGGCTGCGTGCTGCAGCAGAGATACGTGGTGTGGTGTCCCAGAGATTCAAAGGGCTTCCCCTTCCCAGCTCTTCTCACGCCCACCACTCCCACCAGGAATATCAGGTAAAGCTCCCACTGATCTGCCTTAATGGGAGAACTGTTGTCAGACACGATGAGGAATGAGGCTGAAGCAGTCCAACATCTAAACATGTACAAATGGTTATGATCAAGAAACTCTGCAAGTAGCATTGTTTCTGTTTTTTTTCTACTGTGGATCTCAGAGCTCTTTACAAGTTGTCCTTCCCATTTGTCTCTGAGACAGGTAAAGGCCTATTCTATCATGCCATGTCTCCTGAGTCGAAGATTAGACCAAATAATTAATGAGTGCTGCAAGTAAAATGTAGTGCTGTCAGGTCTTGCGGGCCTGATGCCACCATAGGGCATATCAAAGTGAAAGTTTGAAAAAGTGTCTAAAAGGGTACCCTCGGTTTGAATACACTTTCTCTTTCATGTTCATCTCCCCAGCAAACCTGCACCTCAGTGGATAGACCTCACCCCTTCTTTTTGCCATGGCAATGGGATGGAAGCTCCTTGCTATATGAATCTCAACTAAGAAACCATGGAACAAGGAATGTGTTTGAGCCATTCAGTGGGTAAACCTGCTTGGGAATGCACAGGACAGAAATAAGGTCTGCTGTGGGACTTGGACCATTGTATCTGGATTTCCACTGAGCTTATTTCTGAATGCTATATCACCTTCAGTCAAAAAGAAATGCAGCTCAGGATACTTCATAATCCTTTGGCTGTATAGCTATATTTATTCTAAGAGACCTTTTCACATCACTCTGGCAGCATATTATAGCTTTACATTGGCTGCAAATTATATTTACACCCACTCCTGCAACAATGCAGAGAACTTACAGAAATGAGAACCTGCATGTTCTGCATACAGAAGGAATGTAATATTCATCATAAACTTCTACTCCAGCTCAGCATTAACCACACAGTAAGCTGGTTTGCTTCTGGATACGCATTTTAGAAGCATCCAAGGGACCCAGTGGCTTCAGCCGTGATTTTTAAAATGATCGTGGTATAGAGGAGACTATGATTACACTGTCCACACCATTCAGCAGCTTGTCATAGGTGTGCCTTTTTCTTCTGCAGGTGCCAAATGCCATGCTACTAATGTACTCAGCCACTGACTGTGCTCAGAGCTTCAAAGGTCCGTCTCTGGCTGCCCTGTGGGCCTCCATTTCCAATCTGATGTCTGTATGGACAACCAGTTGTGGTATCAGCTCCCCAAACACCAACAAAGATGTATCCAGGGAAACTTGTGAGTATAAGGTCACTTATGAATATCGTGCTCCAAGCACACAGGAAGACTGCTCATTCTTGGAAACACTGGTAACTGATTTCCCAAGCTCCACAGAAGATGGCCACACTCCTGTCCTCTCAAACATGATGTGAGTGGGAAGCTGCAGGAACACAAAGGGCTGTGGATGGTCTGCCTGCCTGCTGAAATGAGAGCTCAACCCAATTCGTGGTCATCTATCCTCCAGCCTTTATTCAGTTTTATACTATATGAACTCTTCATCTCCCGTTTGCTTTGATCTACACTCATTGACCGCAAAAGGCCCATTTTTCCTGCCTCAAGGGTGAAATCACCTAATTAAAAGGCTACATCAGCCCCCAGTGTTTCCACAACAACAAAAGAGACACCTGTATGCTTCACTTCACTAGGAAAGAAAGGGAAAATCATCAATCAGACTGGATACTGGAGTGGTCAATTGACCACTAAGTCAGCTGCCCAATTGATTATCCACTTGAAGTAGTCAACCACTTCTGTAGAAAGAGGACCACATACATTTCCTTCTGACATCAAGCTAGTAGATACTTACAAAAAGCTTCAAGAGACTCTGGGGAACACAATGCAGCCTTTTCAAATGCACCTTGAAAGCACAGCAAATCTGTGGAGAATTGATTTTAAGTTTTTGTTCAAAAGGTGAAGGGAGGAAATGCACTAGAGATTTGACAACTTTTAAAGAAAATATATCCAATTAAATTTTGTCTTGTAACTTAGAAATACTTGAAACAGTCCTTGGTTTTCCTCCAGATTCTATCAATAGCCTCACGCGAAGTGGGTATGAATTCCCTGCGCAACTGGAGCAGCTTCAGTCACTGTGTAAGTGGTTTTCTTTGTGAATCTATAAATCTGAGCATATTTTTAAATGGACCTGGCATCTTCTTTGCACTGAGGCACAGTAGCACTGCTACTGTAATTATATAAAGCCTTGAAGGCCATTTTACCCTACTTGTGTGGTGGAATTGGGATATGAGGGCTTTGAATCATGAGCCCTGGTGGTTTCATCTGCTGTAGGTTAAGGTGTAACCACCCCCTGCCTTTCCACCCACCACTGATTCATGCTCTGAGGTAATACACTGGGCTGTGGTGTAGGCATTTGTGCCTCTCTCACCCCCACATGGGAGCAGCATCTTCTGGCCAAGAAGCAGGGTGGACAGCTGGGAGCAGTAATAGTTTGATCTCCTGCAGATAAAGATGTCAGAGCTCATAACTTGAAGCACTGAGTATAAGTCAGAATCAGTCCTGTTCATCATTCAGCTCCAGGTTTTGTGACCGTTTCTTTTATGCCATGCCAAGAGCCCTCATGACTGGATAAAAGAAAAGCTAACGAGCTCTTTACACAGATGCTACTCAGGTAAATTTGTGAATATTAGAAAGGCTGAAAGGTGCTGTGAAGCCAGTTGTATTCCACTGCATTGTAGCTCAGTACCTGCTCTAAGCTACCACTTTTACATTGCAGGTCCATTATAGCAGCAAATATTAGCAGGAGGGCAGAAACACCCCCAATCAATATAATGTTTTAAAGAAATCAAACCAGTCTTCAAGGTTATAAAGGTTATTTTCTTAAATAAAAGGACACCAAATAGAATTTGGACAGAAGTCAGAGCAGGCCACTGATAAGTCACACTGTCTAAGGACAGTTATGTACTGAAGCTGAACAGATAGCGATGCACCAGGCTTTCAGCTTCCCACAGGGCAGTAACAACAGGTTTGCAATCAACTGGGTTCAGGACCCAGCAGCCCTCCCCAGTCTGTGGGATACCAACTGGCCAGTGGGCCAGGCTTCTTGGGAGTGTTGCTTTGCAAATGCATGACTGTATGGAGACTGTATGTGCACTGGCAGGAGAAGGCTGGCAGAGGTGGCTAATTGGGGTGTATGGGTCTGCCCTCTGCCTGGGAATAGAATGATGGTCTCACGATTTATACAGAAACTGGCTGCCTTTGCTATCAAGGCTGGAATACATGAGGACTTGCAGTAATAGAGCTGACAATGGAAAGCTACCTGTTGTGGAAACATCAGTTTCTTTTAAATCATGAATGCAGAAAACATTTGTCCCGTTTCATTCCTGTTAACAATGGAGAGACACCATTTTCCATGACTTTTGGATCTACAAGAGAAGATCTCTGTGCAGTCCCAAGTCCATAGAAGTGGCTATATATGAACACCTGGAGAAATGGCTATTGAGATAAAAGATAAATGCTAGTTTAGAGCTGCAATTTAGTAAATTTTAGGGGGTGGATGATCTCTGGCAGTCAAATTGTTTCTGGATCTTTCACTCTTGCTTTCTGACTGTATTTTGCTTTCATGTTACATTACTGGAAATTGCAGAATGGGTCATGATGCTTGACTTTCCCCAAAACCGGTATTTGGCCTGGTGCCAGTGAAAACTCTGCACTTACTGTATTTTGACAGTTTTGAATTTGTCAGCCCTGAACTCTAAGAATTGCACCAAAATAGGCATACTTGTCTTTTAACTTTAGCTCTAACTAATCATTAAAAATCAAGAAATGAAATACAAATGTTGGAGGTGGGTGAGGATGCAAAATCAAAATCACCATCACCTGAGTCCATGCACTGGCCTGAAACTGCAGGTACAGCTTTGTGCAGGCTGTTTGAGAGTGGGTCCTGATGCACACTAGCTCTAACTTCCTCTAACTAGACCTCCAGCAGACACATTCCCATACCATCGACAGGTTTCTGTGCTCTGCACAGTAAATGTGTTGGCCTGACAGTTTGTGAAGTCCAACCATGCCCTGTCAGTGTCTTGTAGACACAGTCTGTCAAGTCTCTTGGGCAAAACTTCTCATGGTGTGAACAGCTATTAGTATTGGGAGGAGGGAGCCTGCCTGTGTCAGGGATGGGGAAAGCTCTTACTACAAAGCTCCTAGGAAACTTAGCTGCCCTGTGAGAAGAAAAGCATACCATGGTCCCCAAATCTGAAAAGGCTCCACTGTGGTTTCTGAATGTTTATAAAGACATAAAGTTATAACAAATGAAGCCAAAATAAAGGAAGTCTCTCTCCTGTCTGCAAAGAGTTTTCATTTTATTTACCCTTTTTTAGCTGTCATATTATTGATTACTTTCTTTTTTTAGTTCTCCTTCAACATTTTTAGGGTGCTAGTTTTGCTTGCAGGTTTTTCCAATTTGAGCTTGAAGGCCAGGTGCAGGCAGGTCATTACAATATGTGTGGTGGTGCTGGTGCCATGTGTTACAGCTACAGACAGATTCTGACGCTGCACTGAGCTAAGCCAGATGATGATGTTATCACCCCAAGGTGCTCATCACCACCTCAGGGAAAATCAGCCAGGCTGGTTTACACACTTAAACTACGTGGCTTGGGTTTGTGTTATGCCAGCTGTTTTTGCCTACAGCATATTGGGGAACCACTCTGCCAGCAGAATTGCACAAGTGGCGGATTCCATCGACACCTTCACCTGCACAACTGGCTCAAAAGAGCCTAAACCAAACAAATGATTAAGGCCATTTCTGATCCAGAGTATAAAGTCCAGATCCACTATTCAGGCACTTAATTCACAACGACAAATATCTCTGAGGATCTAAGCCTAAAGTCTCTTGCGGAATATGACGCTATTTAATTCCATTCTTAAATTGAAAAAAAAATACTTTCTGTATATGCTTACACATAGATAGCCCAAAGCACTTGAAACTGAGAAACAGCTTTCTCCAAGGATAACTCTCCCAAGGTTTTGCCCTATGCCTAGTTTCTGTTCCCAGATCTTCATAGTGCAAAGGTAACTGTTCCCAGCTCTTTCTACTCTACAGATAACTTGTATGTCTTAAAACTTAGCATTTAGGCTCATCCTCATTCTCTGAAAGATGGGATTGAATTGCCATCCTTTTGTTCCATTCATTTCCCAGGTCTGTCTTGTGTTTTCCTGTCATTCTTTTTAGGTTACACAGATGTTTCAGAGGAACAGTGCAGAAAGAAGGTAAAGGAAGGAACTAATTTTGACAGGACTTACCCTACCAAGACAGATCACCAACTCATTTCAATTAATTTCTTAAGGCTTTACTCCACTAAAGGACCAGTATCTCAAGAGACGTAAGCCAACTAAGCTGTGACAGGTGACTCCTATAAAGCAGAGTGTGACCAACACCACACACCTGCAGTAAGGTCATTCTGTACCTTTTACCACCTCCTATGTTGATTCTTTCAGATCACAAATCTTTGTCTCTTTTTTGATCTCCCTTTCCGGTTACCATTTCTTAAAAACAGTGGAACCTTCTAACAATTGCATATGGGGACAGAGCCAGGATATAAAAAGGACCTATTACAACCTAGCTTTACGAAGCAGATACTTTGATGTTTATAGGACTTAAATTAACCAGTATTTTTACAGTCTTGATCACATAACACATTTCTCTTTAACTTGATTTCTTCTGTCCACTCCAGATCTTTGCTTGAACAGCCTTTTGAATAAACTCTGCCCTTGGATATGGGGTTGACACAGCTCCTATTTTTCCTAAATGAAGCTTCTTTTAGTGCTTTTTCATCTCTCTTATGACAGCTGTATAAGTACTATTTCTTATCTATTTGCCCAAATCCCTTTCTGTTCATGATTTCATTTATGTGTAGTTTACTCTTTCTTCTGCAAAAGCAGCCAAACAAAAATGTTGCTAGGTCCGAATCAGAGATTTGGTCTCCAGAGTCAATCCAGTCCTTTGTTGTTGGTTTTTAGCATCTAATAAAACCTTTAAAAAATGTTCAGTTACAATTGTGGATGACATAGAAAAAAGTGCCTTAAGAAAAGCCATTTACCAGATTCCTTCCCATTGCCAGTTTATATCTCTGCTTTATTTAGCAGAACAGTCCAAGATTTCTGCTGAAAACTACTTGTTTATTACAAATGAGTGAATAATTCACAATGAGTAACTTATTCCATGAGTTTTAACCACTCTGAACAGAATGTCTGTTGGCACAACATGATTTCCACAAGTGCACTTTATATTTTAATATATTTGATTATTCATGGCTGGTTGACCCATGACTAGTTTTATGTTTTCAATGAACTTCATAAATACGATTAACCTGAACAGGAACTGAGGTGAGAGGCTGCCATGAGAATATAAGCTGTTATTAATGGATTCGGCAAAGCACTTACAGACACACATGCTTAACTCCAAGGACTTGCATTAGTTCCTTAGAGATCAAGAAGAGTTAGGAAGTGTTAAATGTCTCCCTGAATCAGGACGTAGGTGTCCAAGTACGAACTTACATTTTGAAATGTGGCCTGCTAGGTTTTAGTGCTTGTCCATGACACGTGCTAAATGCTAAGAAACCAAAGACCATATTATGAGGATTCCCACACGCAATGTACGCTTGGAGAAAAGCTGTGCTGAGTCATTCTTCATTATTGAGGCAAGACTGCAGAATGATTACATTACAGAAATCCACCAGAAACTCAAACTAACCAACCCCATAAATCCTCTATAGGCTTATGCCTCAGCGTCTGACTCTATTCCAAAATATTTTACATGAACATTCCTTTAGAAATAATCCAAGTGTTCTCCTGCCTTCTTGCTGTGACCCATAGTCTGAAACACATTCAGTGCCCATTTTCCTCTTCCCCAGCCTTGGCACAGGCTCACCTGCAGCTTCAATGAAGTGCTGCTGATGCAACTTTCTTTTCACAGGCTGCATTGGCAAGACAATGGAGAGTGCTCCTCTCCAGGAGCAAAATCTCCTCTCGAAGACCATGAGACCACTGCAATGGCTCCTGCACAAAACAAGAAGCCTGCTTGTCCATCCTTTTGCTAACCTACCACTGTACTATGATAAAGAGAGCATTGCTGCCAGATGAATGTCAGTAACGAAATCCATCATGTGATTTCTCTCAAAGAATGGCTGCTATGGATATCAGGGTGGTAGTGTAGATGTGTGTGTGTGTGTGTGTGTGTGTGTGTGTATAAAATGTATCTATTTATATGTATGTATATATGTCTGTGTCTGTACATGTGTACATACACGCGTATATTTGTATATACATATAAATACGTGCATAAATTGATACATATCTGTATAAGAAGTATGAATGTATAAACCATCAACACAACTGAATATATAAATGCCTGGTCAAATAGGTTTTTTTTCCTATTCTGCTCTTTGACAGAAGGCAAGGGAAATAATAGCAGGATTAATGGTTCAAGGCGATTTCCACAGATAAAAATAAAAACCAAATTTCTTAGCAGTTTCAGATCTGGAGCTAGCAAATAATAAACTATCTCTCCCTCCAGAAAGGAGCAAAGGCCATTAGACACATGCAGCTATCCTGTACACCAGAGATAATTAACTTGGCCTTTTGCTGTATAAAGAGGTGTATTGTAATCCTGGTAACTGAGCCTGTCAGTCTGTAATGAATCGTCTTTTCCTTGCAAGCATATTGCTATGGGCCTGGCTATAATCTCAGTGGTGTCTACAGGTCAGCACGAGCCATCTGCATTCAAGGTAGATGTTAGCTACATGTTTATAATTGGTTGCACTGTTAGTTCTTCCTTAGCTCTTCTCATCAGCTCATCAGCTAAACCAGGCACAGCAACCTAAATACCTGCCCCACATTTATAGCAGCTTGAAAACACTCTATGCTACTACAGCCCCTTAGCTGGGCTGGAGACAGACTTGAAAAGTAAAATCTGACTGCTCAAGCTAAATACCACCCCAGGTAGCATGGTTTTGAAGGGTTACTTCTAAATCAAAGTCATTTAGAAAGAATAGAAAAGCACCAAAGAATACTCCTCCCACACGATAGGACTACACTGTATTTTCCATTGAAGATGCTTCCCATTGCAGCAAGCCCCAGGTTATCCAGAAGACCCTTATTTTGCAGGCCCTCTAAATCTGAGAGGTATTCTTCCAGAAACTTGGCAGAGATTGTGTCTACCTCAAATCCTTTGCATTGAAGATTCCACTTTTCACGGGAGCTGCCTCATGAGATGGAGCAGGTTTTCATTCATACTGCTTCAGTAACAGAGCACTTGCAATACTGAGGAGGTTCAAAGGGTTGGGTGCTGGTCAAAAGTTTGGGAGATAGCTTCCTAAAATGTGTACAAAGCACAAGGACAAAGAGGGGATAAACCCAGTGAAGGCTGCAGATTCCTCAGCAGTGCAACCCAGAAAGACCTTAGCTGACAAAGGTCACAAATACAGTGAGACCACACCACCACGCTAGCTGGTAAGGGGTGGCTTCAGGGCAGCATGAAAGCGGCTACGCCCACCTGCAAAGGAAAAGTCACACAAAACAACATGGTCTCTTTTGAGTGGCACATGCAGAAAAGGATAGATTAGTTTGTTGTCATCAGATCTGATTGCATGGAGAAGACAGGGTCAAAGGGCAAAACCAGTGATACAGGATAAGGATGCTTGTCTTCTCTTTCATATTTGTTCTTTCGTATTTAAATTATAGCTTCCTCAAGGAGGCACGTCATTTATTGCCAGCTCAGTGCTCTACAGAGTCCACCATGGTCAGGCAGCCTTCTTGGTACCATCCTAACAAAAAAGCAATTAGCTAAAGATGTTAATAAGAAAAACAGAGAGCTCTCAGGTGAGGACAGCAATGTTGTTTACATCTGTCCTTGTGTACCTGTTGCTAATGAGTACTGAAGTCAGCCTGAAATCCACTCTCACAGCACTCACCTTGACAAAGTAGCAAAAAACTTTTCTGTTGTTTCTAACTTCAGGCTGTCATGGTCACACTTATGGCAAGCTATATATTTGTCCTTTTCCTCTGAATGGTCCCGAGACCAAAACTCCTCCTCAGGTAATACTGGGTTACTGTGAACTGCTGCTGAGTGGAGTTCAGCCAGAGCTGTGGAAAGTCTTTCACCAAGGTGAGGGACTTTCTCCTTCTAACATCCTTCCCCACCTGTACTGGCGGCAATAACTCAGTTTCTTACTTGCCAACGCCATGTGTTTACAAATCCTGAGTCAGGGCGCCAAACCTCACAGGATGTTTAGAAAGACCTTGGAACAGCGGCTGGAACCAAGGGCTTCGCTGTCCCATCCCAGCGCCGTATGATCCAGTTAGAGAGCTACGCTCTTTTCCACTTAATTTTTAGTTTCGTCTGCAGGGTAGAACAGCTTTAACAGAATAGAAAATACCTTCAAACCAGAACACTTTGCTAGTCTCTTGGAGAACCTCTTGACGGTGGGAAGGGGTGGTTTGACCCCTCTCACACAGAGGAAGAATTTGAGCCACAGACTCCAAGTTCCCCGGCTCAGCAGGCAGCTGCCAGACCAGGCATCCTGGCAGACGTGGGAGGTGGGATGTCCAGTTCACAACCCCCAAGAGAACAGCACCCAGGTCTCCCAAGCTTTTAGCCAGTGGCTAAGCAAGTGGAAAAGCTCAGTCAATACTTTAATGATCACCGTGAAAACTGACGCTTTCACCTACTGCCATGCATCCTGGACCTAGGGCTTCATTGAAAACCATTTAAGTCTGCATCTTAATGACTAGAATAAAAACAGTAGAAATAAGGATTTTTGCATTGATATTTTACGTGGACAACTCTGAATTAGCTCTGTCTGAGGACACAGTGATAAGGAAGAGTCCAGATGTTGCTTCCCAGCTTCTAATACACCTCATTTCTGGAGTTACCATAAATGTTTTAGGCTGGCGTCACAGCACTATCAACAGCAATGTTTTAAATGACAAACCACGGCTGTAAAGTGACCACGTTTTTCTGAATTTTAAGGCAAACATTTTATCTCAGTTAAACCCTTAGTAGCCATGTGGTTTTGCCCATCTCCTCAGGAACATTTAAAGTACTCTTCTTCTTATAAACAGTTTAAAGTCATCACGGTAAACATACAGGCCTAAAGCTAAACTTCCATTCCTTACACTTGTGTTGGTTATTTGCAGCAATACCAGAAATGTTTACCAATCCACCAGCACAGTTTACACTGAAATCCCCCACTCATTTACCTCTTGTGCCATGATTAATTGTTGGCTTAAACCAAGGAAAAGAGAGAAAAGGATACAACTTGTGCACCAACTCAGGTCTTTTGCTGACTGAACTGCAGTTTTTAAATGTGATTCAAAAAATCAACTCAAGACTCAGTGTTGTAGATTTCTCCTGGATTTTTGAGGAATTCACAGTGCTTTTACTAAGCCTTTCAAGAACTGCTAAAGCCCAGAAAAGACACAGTTAGTGGATGAGCCAAATGCTTTGTGACTGATAGCTCCTTCTGGACAGATAAAGCAGGCGAGATGCTGGGTGGCAGATTTCAGTAACAGCGCTGTGGTACCTCCTAAAGCCTCCTCCCTGTTGCTGTTTGCTCTGGGACTAAGTAGAAGTCCATTTTGCATCAGAAGACCTCACATCAAGATGCACTCCAAAGGCCATAATGGGCTGTGAGACCCTGGAGATTATGGAAAGATGCTACTCCAACCAAAGAAAACTGCGCAAGATTCGTCTTGACTCCTTGAATAGGATTTCGGGTCTCTAACTTTCCAAATCATGCTTTCCAGCATGAAATAGCAAATACAAATGGAGTATAAAACAAGAGTCAGCTTAGGATATCATTAAAATTCACCAAATAGCAAGGAGAACAGATAACCCGATCAAAGCTTTAGACAAAACCGACAGTTATCAACAGGAGGGCAATCCTGCAACAAAGATAATAGGAAATCACTGAGCACTGCAAAAAAAAACCCCAACTGCAGAGCAAAAGCACACAAGTTTCTTATTTTAATTCAAACACTCGGTCTACTTTTTCAGCAGCCTTGGCAAAAAGATGGGCCTTTCTGCAGACCCTAGTGATCAACAGTCTGGAGATATCTCACAGCAGGGTCACAGCCTTCAAGGTTTTTCTTTCAGTCATTGAAACAAAGAAGGGATTCCTGCAGTTGATTTGGATAAAGAAGTATCTCTGAAAACCTACCTTTCAACACCATTTTCACAGAGCTGACTCTGCAAGATGATGAATGTAACTAGAGCAAGAAACATGGATTTCAGAGGGAACCTGGTCAGGTACACAGTCAGACAGAGATCTGGCCATGCTTCCAGTAAGACAAATGTTAGAGTTTCAGCTAAGATGACAACAAACAATGCACAGATGTCAGCAGCAAAAAGAGACTTGTCTACCATGGATCCACTGGAGTTGGTAATGGGCTCTAGAGCTATCATTTTACAATTTCCCCATCATTTATGTAATGTAGATTACTATAATCAGAAGTTGCAACTTAAGTTTGCTGGCTGCTGTATCTGTCCGTTAGATATGCAAATATTTCCTAAGCTCTTATTTGATGGATGGGTAAAAATGGAAATAGCATTATGGACCCATCCATGAAAACAGGCCACTTCTTAATGACTGATAAGCAGTGTGGTGGAATATTTTGGGTTTAGCATTTAGTAATTTCCTTTATTTTAGGTTTGCAGGTTGTGACTGTGAAAAGTGTACATAACAGAGACAGAAATCAAGACATTTTTCCTTATGCCTTGAACAGAAGCCAGATTAGAAAAGCTCCTGTTTTAGGGGAAAAAAAAAAAAAAAAAAGGAAATGTTTTTCCATTTTCCAAGTGTCTCCAATTAGCCCAGCTGCTCGTATTTTCCAGGAGCTTTTGTTTTTTGGGGTATTTCAAATATATCTTTTTTTTCCAGAACCCACACACAGGAGTTCCACAATCTCATCGCTGCCCTTTAAGGCCATTATCACCTCTTTCCAAAATGCCTCTGTCCTTGAGCACTCCCAAGGCACATCCTGGAGAGTTCATTTCCTCACATGTCACACACATCTTTTTGTCCTTGTGGGAATAGATTTCGAGCTCTAAACTAGATTTCTGATAGAAAACAGGTCACCTTCATTCTTTTTCCCCTCTTTTATAGTCTCTTTGCTTACCTCCTAGAGCCTAATTCACGCTTACTTTAATTTACTTTATTGCTACTCAATTATGTTTTTTTTTTTTATTATATACTTACTATGTGTTTCATAAAGTCCCCTTAGAAGATTTGCATGCAGAAATGTAAAAGTGCTGAAAAACCTTTGCCTTGCCTTTAGCAGTGCTCCCATCTTCGGAAATAACATTGGTACTGATACAGAGCTCTGTAACAGGTATCTAGGTAGAGAGTAAGGTTACATGCAGGCATCTTCTGGTGGAAAACCATGGTAGCATTAGTGGGTTCCTCTGCCCAGACTCCACTTCTTCGGGAGAAGCATACAAAAAGCAAGCTGGGCTTCATGAAATGGACACAGCTGCATCTAGTGATTCATACGACAACAGTTGCCAGCCTCATAAGCAAGAGAAAATATAATCTTTGAGAGACACAGCAAAGTTCTTGGGGCTAAGTTTTCATTATTAAATTATATAATGCATGGTCAGTATGGGAAAAAGCACAAACTACACTCCTGACATGTAAATAAGATACAATCAAGATTTAGGCCAAGAGACTTCCTTAGTATGTAACAAGTTGTTTGGATGAAAGATACACAAACCTGAGAAAGGGAGAGAAAAACAAGCAAGAACGATTAACTGTGTTTGCAGCAGCAACCAGTTCAAGGTAAAGCACTGATCTGAGTATAGCACACATTTTGTGGTCGTCCCTGCTGCTATATTGAATACGCAGCCATTCCTTATGGGGGGGTTATACTCAAGGATGGAATATGCTTAGTGGTACCAACATGCTTAGAAGTCATCTCACCTGCACCCTGATCCATGTGAAGTCATAATCCCATGCACATGAAAGTTCACACTGGAAAAATGTGAAAACAAACCACCAAAAACGTATTTAACCTACACTTGCAATTAATTTGCACATTATTGCAGGGTTTTTATATATTAAAAGTAGTCCAAACCCATGTAGACAATTATAAATCACTGGGAATTAAATAAATAAAAAAGACAAGATGCCTCTTTTCCAGGGCATAACCCTCCCCCAAGGTAGTACTGAAAACTATCTTGACTTGCAGAGACATAACAGTTACCTGCAGTAAGACAGACCTCAAAAGAGGACAATAGTTTTCTCAGTAAAAATTCCTCTTTGATAAGGTCCCTGGTGATAAAATTCTCAGTGACTAGGATAGGGTACTGAAAGCATGTACCTCAGTGGAATCATTGGGGGATTCATACCGAGCAAATCAGCATCTAGCTTGGATTTCATCCATGCTAGATAAGGCATCAGGCAGTATGAGCAGGCAGCTACCCCCGACTAAGCTGTTTGAGGAACAAGCTGCTACTTGGATAGGGCTGACTCTCGTTGTAGTTCGCACTTTCTCACTGCATTCCCTTCCCCACTCTGTTCTTTTGCAGCGGGAAGATGGCACATCCATTTCCCAGGAGAGACTCCTCACACCGTAAAGCAATTCCAAAGCTACCTGTCTTCCCACTTCTGTCCTCTTCATTTCCTCATGAGAGGATTTGGGTAGTTTCCTTGCAAGTGCTATCTTCTTAAGCTCCTTTTCATGCATTTTTCATGTACTTCATTTCTCATGTTCCTAATGCATGTGATTTGTGTGTATAAAAAAAGAAAGTAAGTTATCTCTACTGCACGAAAATACACAAAGCTATATCCTGATATAGGTATATCACCTATGTATAGCTCTCAGATTTTTCAAGATAAACTAGGAATATCCCTCATATTTTTATCCAGTTGGTCCTTCAGTAAAAATTACCCTTGTCCCACTGGTACACATGGGTCCACGCTCATTTCTAAAGTTCATATAGTATCACAGAATGATAGAATGATAGAATCATTTAGTTTGGAAAAGACCTTTCATTTCCTGGAGTCCAACCATTAACCTAACACTGCCAATTACCTACACAAGCAGTTTATTGCCAGGTTTCTCATAATCTGGTCTGGAGAATGCTGCTGACCCATCCAATGTTTTCAGTCTTTCTTTCCTATGCTTCCTACTTTCTGCTGACAAATTTTTTAGAAGCCATCTAAATCTGGCTTGGGACTTCTTGAATGTCACACTTCCCTAGAAGGTGGTCACAGTGTTGCCAGGGAGAATGTTACGCAATGCCTGATGAAGGAAAGGTGGATACAGCCAAGGTTAGAAGCTGCAGAAGAAGTTGTGAACAGGTGTAGAAGATGTGGCTGAGGTGCAATCTCTGTGAGGGAGACATCTCTTATCATGAAGATTGCCTGGGCCTTCTCTACATTGCAATGTTCCATGCCCACAAGGATTATGCTTAGTGTTGCATAATAGCAACGAGGGGAAAAAAAAAACCCTTCAAAAAACAAGCAGAAGCAATCCCTCCTCAAGACAAAGCAAAACAAGCTTCTCCTGCCCCAACATAATTTTCCCAGGAAAGAAAGACCACAGGTCTTTCAGAAAACTCCCATGGCCCAGGCTAGTCTCAGTGATTTGCAGAGCATCTTGTTCTCTGAGCCATCCTGAGAAACAAAGAGAGCCCATGAAGACTCAACTGGTGTTCCCAAGCCATTTCTTCACGTAGACTTTCATTGGGAGTATTTTGCCAGACATCTTCAATGTAAATCTCTATAAGGCTTAGACAGACACACAAGCACCACATCCTGATGCACAGTTTGGTGTACTTACTCGTGCAGTGGAGATGTTGACTCCTCAGGGCACATGATGTGCCTGAATGAGGTGGTACTGCAGAGAGGAGGTGGTGGGAACCAGGAACTGTGGTGTATGGGAAGCTGTGAGGTTGCACCAAATTCACATGCAATTTGCTGTATTCTCTAAACTCAAAAGGGGATCACATCACCATAATAACTCCTTAGTTTTATTTATCCATATAAAATAACATCTTGTGTTTCTCCACTACTGTAGCACTTGCAAGGACTAGCAAAGTTTCCTAAGCACTGCACAGATACTTTGCAGAAATACAATACCTGCCTAAAGGAGGTTCTAACCACAGTGGCTTTCTGTTTACTTTGGGACTGAACCTGTTTGCCTCAACATTTCCATCACCTTCTGACATGGAAGAACATGCTTTCAGTGAACCACAAAAGGGCCTAGGATTTTCAGATCTAGTTAACTATTATTCCTATTGTCTGCTTTATCTGCCCTCCTATATTATATGGTATATGGGAGTAACAAGAGACACATCTTGCTGCAGGAAGCTGTACAGTGATCCAACAGGTATCGATACCCCAGGGTTAAGGAGCAGAGAATCTCACTTTTTCCAGACGTTTCAAGGAATACGCAAACTTGATTTTGAACCAAGAGCTGAATTAATACCCTAAAGTGAAAATGAAACTCTGCCTTTGCTCCACTAACAAAATCTAAAATATTTGCGGCAAATTGTATCGAGTGGGTTGTTAGCTGGGGATTTGCATGGATGGGTGTGTTTTCTTAGCACAGCACTGCCTGTACTTCATGGATAACTGTGGGGAAGGCTACCCTGAAGAGCAGAAAAGAAACCAGGCCCATATGGCAAAGTTGCTGTAGTGACTTCCTTGAAATAATTAACGGTTAGGAGGAGGCTGCCTGCTGTTCCACATGTGGAACAACAACAGATGGGCAGCGTTATATTTCTCTGATAATAAAATGACCTAATGCTCTATTTAGAAAACTAGAAATGCTTCTCCCTCACTGTTTACAGATTTTAGAAATATCATGATAAGCAAACCCAGAGAGTTCAAAGCAATGATATAAAGGACAAGTGGATAAATAATGACCCAACTTTGTTACGAAACATAGTGGAACTGTTGTATTGTTAATATAAACACAGATGACCTTTATTTTTGCTCATTTTTCATCCCTAGAACAGGAAACAGCAGATAATCTTTATCAGCCAGTAGAATCTTCCACTTTGCTTCTACTTTGGAGCTGTGGGGCAGATTATTGTGCTGTGTTTAGGAGTATGACAATGCTACTATCTCTTCCAAGCACATGCTGAAAATTGATATGGGTTTGAGAAGGCAGACATATGGCTTTGGATAACCCAAGGATTGCACTAACCACAGCAATAAGCACCCACTCCCATTGCTCAAAAGGGGGGCCTAAGACCAAAACCACAGCAACCAATTCATACGTGTGGGGTTTCTGTATAAGAATACCTAAGGAAAACAAATGGGTTTTCTATATCAGGAATTATTTATGTTCCCTGGCACGAAGGAATGTAAAGGTATTGTACTTGTGAAGGTTATGACTAATATACAGCAATCTATACCCTAGAGAGGTTGTCTTGCCCTTCTGCTCTTGTTCTCTTTCTTGTGTTGGCAATCAGGGACAAGGGAAATCATAGAACAGAAAACTAACCCTGAAAAATTATACCATGAGACAATAAGTTATTTCTTTTAAGTCAGATTGGCTCGCTGATCTGGCTACATAGGCACCTGAGTTGGTATAAGATGCCAATGCACAGCTGGGGACCGGGAGGTAAGGGTCACAGGACCAACCTTTTATTTTCTGTATGGATCTTTACTGGCTTAAAGCAATTGTGAAACTTGACATCAATGACTAATTTCTTTGCACTACTACCAATGTGAGGCCTCAGCCAAAACTTAGGTTCCAATAATACTGGAAGCTGTTTAAAACCAAAGCAAGAGTCAATCTTGCTCTGAAATGCTGGCAAAAACGTACTAGAAGAGATGCAAAATTAGCTCCATTTTCAAATGGAAGACAGTAGTTGGGAGATCTATATTGGTTTATAAATTTCTTTTCAAATACTTGATTAGAGTTACAAAGTAGACTAGCAGAGACCAAGGATTTAACCCAATTTTCCACCACATGAGCCCAGTGCTTTAATAGGCAATTTACTCATCAACATACAAAGAAGCAGCATGTTTCCCAGAGAGCACTTTTTCTCAGGCTTTCATTGTACCAGTGCAGCTCTTCCCCCAGGACTGAAACCCTCCAACATAAGGGTGTAATAAGTCATTTGGCTTCCAAATTTCACAGGACCATGCACTACACAGGGCAATCCCCCTTTGGGTGCCCTTCAAGAATCCTAAAGCACAATGAAACAGCTACAATGGACTCGCTGTACTATACCAGTACAGACCTCCCACCAGTTCCTCTCTCCCCCAAGGCTGGCCAGCGGGGTAAAACAATCCTGCCCTTTCTAGAGATGCCAGATATCTTGGAGACATTCATGCAGTCTGAGAAAAAGTGGACAGGAAAGCAACGTACAGGCAGCGGGTGGAAGGCAGGCCTGTGCGTGTGCCCATCTCAGCTCTGCCCAGGACCAAAAGTAACGCTGTCCCGGGGGGTAGTCGTAGCTTTTCCCATAAGCAGGAGGAAGTGGATCCAAAAGTGTGCCGGTATTGGCTTTGTCCTAATATAAGCAGCATTGTACTGATATGCTACAAGTGCTGCACAGAGCTCTCCTTTTTCACCCTTGATTGAATACAGCCAGTTTCAAACTTGCCTGTGCGTCCAATAGGTCTTCTTTGGCAAGTTGGTGCAAATTTTATGTTAAAAAAGCAGAATTATGAGAAGGTTAATACTGTCCCACCGTTGTCACTGACAAAATAATTTTAACTATCTGCGTGGGATACCAATGAATCCCTGCTGGAACTAGGTAGAATGTTGACGGGGAAAGGACTGGTCCAACAGAGTGGGGAATCTGCTAAGACATGAAGTGGATGTTACTGTGAAGTGGAGGAAGCATTTTAAAATGCTTTTAAAATTAGAAAATTTCCAGAAAAATAAACACAAACAGCTCATAGATAACTGAGTTGTTGATGGAATGGAAAACAACCCCCCAGCAGTTGACTCTGTCAGCTGTAGTGACGCATAGCCTTACAGTCATACACAGCAAAGAGAACTGCTGCCAGGAGAGCAAAAAAACCCAAACAGTAATTTTTGTTGGTAAGGATTCAGCTTTTCTCAGGCAGAAAGCGCACTTCTCTTACCATTTTCTGTATCACTAGGTAATGGGAAGCACAGAAATGATAACAAACATCCCAACTGAGTCTACAGGAAAATACATTTCTTTGTATATCTCACAGTGTTCAGTTCTCATTTGGTTGCTTAAAACCAAAGTGTTCAGATTCATTCCCTATATCTAGCACAACAAGTAGAAATTACCCATTTTCTTCCTTGTCAAAGAACATGTCTCAGAGTGGGGATGGAGCAGTTTCAAAAATAAGGGTGTTTTATTTTGATGGTGGAGTAAGGATCAAACTTCAAAACCATAACATGGGCTATTTCTCTCTTTTCTTTTTCTTCTTTTTTTTTCAATACTGCTGTTAGAGTTCAAAAATAAAAAATTGAGTCAACTACTCCCTTGCCCATGTCCTGTATCCTCTTGTGTTTTCAAATTTGCTTGAGAAATACAAACCCACAAAAATACTGTTGAGATTTTTTTTTTAGCGGCTTTCTGGTTTTTTAACAGATCATATTTTAAATATTTTCTCCCAAATCACAGGTATAAGCTTTTTTTTTTTTTTTTTCTCTCACTTTGTAAGAGGGCTGTGGGAGCTAGAGTTGCAAGAAGCAGCATCACGTGCGTTGGCCATCCTGCTGCTGCTGCTCTGGGTCATTTTGTAACAGTTCATGTCCTGTAAGAGCTGCAATAAAGATGCAAGGTGGGGGAGGAGTGCTGTTCTTTGCCCTGTATGGGAATTTCCTACAATTTGTGCAACATCCTTAGCATTATTAACAAAGACAAATGACTATCATTTTTACAGAGTGTGCTCTTCACGGTTCACAACTCCTACAGGCTCTGTAAAGTTTTCTTGCATTTGAGTCTTTTCTGGTTGCAGCTAGTGACCTTCCCACTTTCAGAGAAAAATGGAAAAACAAAAATATCTCTGTGGAAGACATGAGTGCAGTGCAAGCCACAATCACACATCACAAGCTTCGGGTTTGGAAAACTTTGGCTTGAAGGTGGATTCTGCAGTGACTGAATAGGTCTAATGCTGTACCAGCCTAATTGAGTCCAGCACGAGCATTTCACAGTGCTCTGGGGCAGCTGCTTGCTGATGTATTGAAGCTTCATGTTCCAGTCCCATTGAACAAATGGGAATTTACAAACCAGTTATCATTTTGAAAGCCACTCCTTAATTATAGCCTGAGATCAGCAAAGTGACCTCATGCATTCTTTTTCAGGTTAATATTAGCTAAGGACTTGAAGCAGGAGCCTAAGCATTTTGCTAGCTTAGGATCAAAGATTGAGACAGTCCTGATTTTGGGACAAGTGCTGTCCTTGACAGAGGACTTGCAATTTTGAAGTTAGTACAATGGAGATTCAGACAAAGGCAGAGTTCAACCCTAGAAACCATGCCAGTGGAGTCCATGTGTGAGGTTAAATAACTGTGTGCCATGTTTATATGAAGAGTCTTTGCTCTTTTGTGATTTTTACAATTGAGTTTGAGCATAAATAATAGCGAGACATTAACTATGTTTGAATTGCTTGTAGGCAAGGCTGAGGCACAACAGGAACCTGTCCAGTGTAACGCTCCTGTTTCAAATCATGATTACTGTCTTTCCCTCTCCCGCAATGCACTGCTGATCCCCTCCCCGTAGGCACCGGGGTGCTATTAGTGCCCCAAAGTTGTTCCTGCTCCAGGCTGAGCTGGGCTCATCCCCACAGCCTCTCCTTGTAGGGTGAGTGCTCCAGCCTCACCATCTTCATGGTCTCCATTGAAACTCCTCCATTCAAGTCTTTCTTGAACATTCGTCTCTACTTTCAGCCTCATTTTCTCCATCACTTGGGGAGGAAAAAGGGAAGGAGATTGAGAATGAGAAGAGGAATGAGAATGAGAAGAGGAATGAGAAGGGGAAGGGGACGGGGAAGGGGAAGGGGAAGAGGAAGGGGAAGAGGAAGGAAATCTGTTTTGGCTGAATTTACCAAACTGAAATGTAGGATCCACTGAATGGCCACATTGCCTCATTTCTTCTACTTAGTAATATCAACTACTCAAGACCAATGTCATTTTCTTACACACACCATCTCAGAGAAGTAAGACTGAGAATTTCACAACAGGCTGAATTGAAGAATAGATGGAACCATTATTTCATTGTGTGACAAAGTGAGATCTTCCCCAATGAATTAGCCCAATGCTGTGTAGGGAAGCTGGGGATCTCTTTCACTTTGAAATTAATTTCCTAGTGGTTTATATGTAAACAACTACTGACTTCCATAAGAAGAGAGGCAATTTTGGGTGGACACCCATTGAAAACTCCTGTTTCAAAGGTCTGTTCCTCAGGCTGTGCCATCAGACTCAGAGCAGGTAAATGACCATTCCTGCAACTGAGCAAAGGATCAAGTCCTTATCTTTGTACCATTACATGAGACTTCTGATTTATACCTATGATGCCAGCCTGTGGCAGATCTCTGGGTGTGCTGACTGCTTTTCACAGAAAGGTGTAGGTGGTATGAAGGAAAGACAGCTCTTCTTCTTGCCCATCATCTAGAAGGCAGATGTGTGACTTATATAGCTTCTGTCTCCTCCCCACTGGCTTTACGGTACCATACTCACCTAAAAAGACAGAAATCTCACCCGCTCAGCTTTGGCCTTTTGCAGCAGATGTGGAGGAAGCATCAGCACAGGATATCTGAGATCTCAGGAACTATGAGAACAGATGTTTCTCTCAGTAATACTATGACTAAAATCTGTCAGTGTTTGGTATGTGAATTTTTGACTTTTTACTTAAATATAAGCAACATTCCCTAAGTGCACGGATATGTCGTAAGCCCCTCTGTTTTCATCAGAAAGTCACAAGAATCATGATCATGTAGCTTTCTGTTCATAATAAAGTTTCAGTAATTTGCCGGTTTTGAAAAAATCAGTCTGGGACAAGAGAAACAGCCCTTGTAAGATACACTTGTATTCAGATCCAGAAAAGAAATATACCTAGGTAAAGAGCTTTTCTGTTTGATCCTCTTTGCATTTAATAAAATAAATAGAAAAAGCAAGAAGTCCTTTTCACCTCATTGAGAAAGGAAAAAATTTCCAGGCATGCAGACTTTTGGCTCTGGCTTAGGATAAATGTCCTTTAAATTCTGGAGGTTTGTTAATTTTACTTCTCCACTCATTTTTCTTTGCATTGAAGCCCCTTCTGGGCTTTTTTAAGAACTGCAATAGCTTGTTGTCAAAGTGTGTGCTCTACACATGCCTCAGTGCATCATTTACCAATGCTACCTCTTGCTCAGCTGTGTGTGGAAAGCAGTACTTGATCTCTGACCCAAGTTCCTCCTGTTTCAATGTAAACCTGGTGTCCCTAGTGCAGAGAGCTGCTGTCACAGTCTGCCTAGGAAGAAGTGCTAGCATCATCTCACTCATCTCCTCACTGACCATCTAGGCTGTTACTAGAAGTGAATAGCTTTGCCTGTGTTAATGGGCAAGGTGTCAAAAAGTCTCTTTTACAGCTCTGAATCAACAGTTTTCAAACCCATTGACTGCACTGACTGCACAAGGGTCAACTTTCTACAACTGTCCAAAGATTGCCTGTTTGAAAGGAAAATGCTCTTGACCCCAGTCACTGCACTGCTGTGAAGACACTTTGCACACTTTGCCACTCAGGATAGCAGGACTGTGCAGTGCAAAGAGAAGACCCGAATGGCTCAGTGGAGCTCTGCATTTTCTAGAAGCAGCAAGCCTATAACAAAACTCGTCAAGGGGGTAACCTGTAAGTCTCATTATCAGATCAAATGGAGCCCACCAAAAAGTTCACCACAGGAGAACATGAGTTGATGAGCAGATTCTGCTAGCCAATCTCTCAAGTACAAATTAGTGGGAAAAATTAAAGAAGCAGGGTGGAGTGATGGATAATTTACCATCACTCTTTATGAAGGAGAACTTTTATTGATTCTGAAGTAAGTGTAATTGTCCGATGGTTTCTTTTCAGGTGTCAGTTGCTAGCATATCTCCTGTAAAACCAGACCAGGGCACTGTTAAACAGGGCTGTCTCAATTGCCAAACAGCGTGATTTGTTAATGGGAAGCACAACCTACAGAGATATTAAGGAGGCAGCAAGAGAATGCGCCATATATGATAATCTTTGGCAGCATTTAAATATTTCACATTTTTTCGTTTCTTTACAGAGTAGTTAATAAAAATCCACCAAAACTGGCATATATGACACTTTATCCCAAGGGGGATTACCACAAGGTAACACAGGAAGGTTATGAGACCTTATTCTCCGTACTTCACAAACACCATCTGCCTTGGCCTGAGGAGATCTGTAAGAGAACTCGAGAGTTTACCTGCTAAGCCCATTACATTTTGCAGCCGCTGATGGCAAACTGTGGTGATTTTTGCACAGCTAGCTGAAATCTGCCTTTGATGCATCGGATGTAGGGTGACAGACATACAGCAGGTGGAAGGCAGCTGGGTCCAGGCTTGTGGCCTGCCAGCACCCCAGTGTCCTGTGCTCTGTCCCATCAGCAGACACTTGCTCCTGACTCCTTTTTGGTATCTTTGCAGACGGAGATCTGTAGGCATTTAGGGAGCCTGTGTTTCACTGACAGGCAAAAAGATTTAGAGTTTCATAAACCTATCATTTTCCAAATATTGGCAACAATTCTTAAATCACTGAAATGGTATAAAAAAATATTCCTTTGATTTGCTTGCTTTGTGTGGTTCATGCAGTACGTCTTTCATAGTGCTTGCTCTTTCAGCACAGATAGTGAATTTGCAAGCTCCTCTGACAGACTTCTCATTAAAACAAATTACACACAAGTTTGGGCTTTTTATTACAATATGTTTTTGGAAGATCTCACCTTTCTCTTTTTCTTCTTTATCTTCAAAAGTGCTAAAATATTGCTTGTTCCTAATTGTTCGAGTCCCTCACCCAGGCACAGCTCAGTAAATGTCATGCTCAGATCACTTTTGAAGAAACTGCCTTACAGTCTCGAAAAGCCAATATAGCTTGTTCTCACATTAATGACTATGTTTGTCAGATGGAGATGAACATCACAGGTCATTCCTTTTAGTGACACCGCATCATCAGAAATAACTCAATACAGTCCCTCATCTGTTAATTTCAATCTAACCCTGAATGCATGTTGAGAGCCCGCACTGCCTTGTTAATGCACAGCAATGCTGCCTTGTTTGTCAGCCAACACAAAATACACCTTGCATCAAACTGTAAAAAACCCCAAGAAAATGAAAAACATATGTCTCGGGGAATGCATTCACTTTTTTCTTGGCTTTCCCTTCCCAGATTATGGGATTCTGGATGGAGAGGAAGGCTAGGGAAGGAAGCTGGGACTCAGAATGGTGTTGGCTGGAGCCTATAGGGACTCATGCCACAATGAGTCCATTGCTAGGTCACAAGTGCATTGTACTGTATAGATGTTTGCTCTTTGTTCTGCCCTGTTGCAGTCACTCCTTAGCACCACAGGGTGTTGAGGTAGGGTGGATGCAGTGTCAACTGCCAGATATCCAGGGCAAATGATGGATAGCCCAGATAAAGGGGGGGGGGGGGCAGGAAGGGCAAAGGACTGTACAAACAGTTTACACTGTATGTAAATTAGGCTAGCATAACACACCGTGTTTATCTTCAAAAAAGAAGATGTAGAATGACTCATAAATGTAAAGAGAAAAAAAAGTTGAGTTTGTTTTATTTTTAGCATGGTTTAGTTAATTTGCAAAGTGTGTAATCCACTCATGGATAATGGCAATTTGGCTGCAAAGGAGAAATAAAAAAATTGGTTTAGATAACATTTTAAACACAGTTATTACTTCTTATTGTCCTGAAGTATTTATCACAGCACTATTCTGATCTTTTAAAATCAACTTTGGAGCAAATACAGGTTTATAAAATGTTACATTCTTATGATGTATTCAACAGCCTCAACTGTGTAGAAAGCAGTGTTGAGCTCCAGGAAGAACTGACATCAACCACTTATTTTTTATTTTGTCCCTGAAGGTATCCTGTGGAAGGGAGGGAGCAAGGAAGTACATTCATCTGGACTGAGCTCAACTGAAATACCTGAGCCTAACGTTTCCTGGTGGCAACTCCAGAGGGTTGTCTGCTCATCTCTTTACTTAAGGCCAGTGAATTACTTTCTTTTCAGCAGCACTTCACTTTCTCCATGGACTAGGAGATCAAATGTAGTGTGATCTGGTCACTTGTGATCACACAGCAAAGTTGTGCTCTGTGTATTTATCCAACATGAGACTTCGGACCAACGACCAAATACTGCAAGCCTTCAGCGTTCAGTCACTTGGAGAGGGATCAGAGCAGAGGGTTAGGGGGAAGCCAATTACCAATAAGTGGGTACCAAATCAGAACCTATGGACTGGTGTGCTTTTTTCTGTCAGCATATCAGCTTTGCATTCATCAAGGCCAACAACATTTTGTGTTGGTGCAGTACTACTTCTTTGGACTTTAGAAGAAATACTCGTGCAGCCTGGAGCTGAAGGAGATTCTGTACTTAACCACAGGCATAGAACTGAGTTGCATAAGTTTCCTCCTATATTAAGGTTCCATTTATAAATAGTTTATAAAGCATTAATACATTATTAATAGACATTAACCAACAGTGATAAAGTTTGACAAGTTGTTTATAAACATTGACTTAGAATTAGCTACATTACCTTCTCCTGCTGTGTTTATAGCCATTTACAGCATAGACTGCCCATGCCTGTAACAAGCTCAAATCTTTCATTAATCACATACTGCTCTTGTAAGAATGTAACCTTAAAATAAAGCCTGGGCAGTTCTTTTCCCTGTTCAGTTCTGCAAGCAGAGAAGCCCCAGAAGTCAGAAGCTGACTCCTGCACAACACAGTGCTAAAATGTAGGTAGTGCCTGGATTGAAGTGGTTTTAAACACATTTTCAAAACTACCAGTACTGATCACAAGCCATACAATGCTTTCACCAGTTTTGTTACTGCAATGGCACACCGCAAGTTTTGCAGATGATATAGGGATATAGACAAACAATCATGTGAAACTGAGAAATATTCTTTGCAGAGCAAAGATTACACAAGAGTGAGCAGTCCAAAGAACTTTTCTTGGAAGAACGGAAGCTCAGTAGATTTTATAGGCAAGAGCAAAATGTGAGCAAAGTTTGAGAGCTTCACTGAAGTTGGAGTTTTTCCAGCACCCCCAGACTGTAGTAGGAGCAACAAGCACATGTACCCCCTACAGCTGACATTCCAAGCCATGAGGGTCCAAGCTATGAACTATTTCGGAGAGATCTGCAGAGGTAACTAACTCAGAAACCCAGGTCCATGAGTACTGCAGAAAAATAAAAGCCTGTGAAATTTATGGAAGGTTTTCTGAGGCATTGGGGCAACACTGAATTTTACCTGAAGGTGAGAGGCAGGTGCTATTGCCAAGGCAATGCTGCTACTGCCATAGGAAGCAAAGCAACTGCTGAGATTGCAAAATTGGTCTGGAGACTGCTGTTCCTGACAGTAAGGGCAGAGATGGCTGCTTCTGGCACTTGCTATACCCATAAGCCATCCATCTGAACCCATCCTTCCTCCAGTAGCGCTAGCCAGTGTCACCTGGCAGCAAAGGCGTTGGCACAGGCATCAGGGCCAGAGGTCACGGTGCATGCGCATTTCAGCCATGCAGTGAGCTCTGTACCGCTCTGGAAAACGTGCCCAGGGATGTGCACACTGACAAATGGCTGTGAGATGTGGCTTTAGAAGCAGGCGTCTTCCTGAAAGCATGACTGAGAGCAGTGAGAGTTGCTGAGTGATGGTCCAGGAGGCAGCTCCGAGCCAGGAGTGCAGCTGCCGCGCATGGGCCTGCCAGGCTGGAGAGCTTGTGACTCCAAGTCTAAGTCACCTGCAGAGCTATGGCACTGCGGTTGTTCAGCTGCGTCCCCTGCTATCCACACTGATGTGTCTGCACAGCATCACACCTTGCCATGCAGGCAGAGCCCCTTGCTTACGAGGCATCATGGATGTCACTAAGAACCATAACCTTAGACACCACCTCTATGTGAAAGCTAAAAAGGAAATAAAATTGCTTTTATTGATGCAGAGATACCATCTTACATTTTATAGATAAATCCAGCGCAACTATTTGTCCTTTGCTAAAGAGTGTCATTGCTACTGGCAGAGCAGCAAGTGCAAGAGTTAGTGAAAGCCTCTGTATTTATTTAACCACGGAAAGAACCCTTGAGATGTATACATAGCAGATTAGTCAAACTGAACAGAACACTCTGAAAATTACTGCCTCTAGATGTATCCCTTGATTTCTTACTGATGAACTCTATGAAGGAGTTATCAATACAAAGGGATGGAAATCTTTTAAAAGTCACAGTTGCTTGTAAAAAATTCTGCAGAAAGCTCCACTAAGTTAAAAGTGTTTAGGAGGAGAATGTAATTCTAGTTTCCAGGCACTATCACAAGACAGATTTACAATGACTCATAAAGTATTCATTTTATTATATACTGCTGTGTTGTTTTCAGCACCCCAATCACAGAAGAGTCTGCTGTCTTCATTAATGCCTACTGCAAGCTTTCAGATGCTTTTGGACTTGATGGCTTATTTGTTTGGGGTTTTTTTTAATGAATTGTTTCATTCTAGTAGTTACACTAGTAGTAGATGGAAGTTAAGAGCCAATTGCTACTTCCTTCCTAAAATGTTTTTCTGAAGTTAAAAGCACATCATGATGGAATTTGATATACAGGCCTGAGCACATTTTTTAACTTGCTGAACTCCATTAACTTATTCCTAGAGATGCTATATATGAAAGTACCAAACAACATTTTTTAGCCTTCTTCCTGCAGAATAATAGTCCAATTTTTCAGTCACTTAATCCTTTGTGTGGATGGCTGCTCTCAGCAATTAGTAGGCAAATGCAAACAGCTGAATTATTTAACTTTGCAAAGTAGCTGATGTTAAGCTTAATGGTGAACTGTGCAAGCACATGTCTGCTGAAATTCAGGGCAGCAACAAATGTCAAGTAAACAGTAATTATCCCACAAATATTTGGCATTTTAGGTATTTCTCATGTGAACGTGACAGTAATTTTAGGAGGTTTGCAGATTTCAAGTAGAATGAGATTTTTAAAATGCACAGTAATAAGGGATTTGGTTTAGATATAGACTTGAGTTTCTAATTTCAAACCATGTTTTTTAAAAAAAATTCTTCACTGGAATTCAGAAGAGACAAAGTTTAAATTTTCCGATGTAATTTTTCTACATGGAATTAAAATGATTGGTAGTTTTTCTTCCTTACTTATTGTCCCTGAAAATAAGTACTTGATAAAGGTCCAACCCAAGCTCTATTTGGACTACACATCCACTGCCTGCTTCCCACTCAGACTAGGTACACTTTGGGTGCTGGTGCAGCAGATGTACATGGCTGGAAAAAACACGCCTTTTAGGCTACAGCCTTATTTGTGAATGTGTTGGGTTTGCGTGGCAAGGTTTTGGTAGCGGGGGGGCTACAGGGGTGGCTTCTGTGAGAAGCTGCTAGAAGCTCCCCCTGTGTCTGACAGAGCCAATGCCAGCCGGCTCTAAGACGGGCCTGCCGCTGGCCAAGGCCAAGCCAATCAGCGCCTCTGTGATAACATATTTAAGAAGAAGGAAAACACTTAGAGAGAGAGAGTTTTTGCAGCCGGAGAGAGGAGTGAGAAGATGTAAGAAACTCTGCAGACACCAAGGTCAGTGCAGATGGAGGGGGAGGAGGAACTCCAGGCGCCGGAGCAGAGATCCCCCTGCAGCCCGTGGTGAAGGCCATGGTGAAGTAGGCTGTCCCACTGCAGCCCATGGAGGAAGGATGAGGGGGTGTAGAGATTCCACCTGCAGCTCGTGGAGGACCCCACGCCGGAGCAGGTGGAGGCACCTGAAGGAGGCTGTGGCCCGTGGGAAGCCCACGCTGGAGCAAGTT
Source organism: Grus americana (assembly GCF_028858705.1). Lineage (NCBI taxonomy): Eukaryota > Metazoa > Chordata > Aves > Gruiformes > Gruidae > Grus > Grus americana. The sequence goes on from NC_072891.1 coordinate 54,674,642, forward strand.
CCAGGCCGGATCGGTGGACCCATGAAGAGGGGAGCCCATGCCAGGGCAGGTTTGCTGGCAGGACTTGTGACCTCGTGGGGGACCCCACACTGGAGCAGTCTGCTCCTGAAGGTCTGCACCCCGTGAGAGGGACTCCATGCTGGAGCAGGGGAACGATGAGAGGAGTCCTCCCCCTGAGGATGAAGAAGCGGCAGAAACACCGTGAGATGAACTGACCGTAACCCCCACTCCCCGTCCCCCTGTGCCGCTCAGGGGGGGGAAGGTTGAAGCCGGGAGTGAAATTGAGCCTGGGAAGATGGGAGGGGTGGGGGGAAGTGTTTTAAGAGTTGATTTTATTTTCTCATTCCTCTACTCTGTTTTGCCTAGTAATAAATTAGATGAATTCCCTCTCTAAGTTTGGTCTGTTTTGCTCGTGACACTAATTAGTGAGTGATCTCTCCCTGTCCTTATCTCGACCTACAAGCATTTTGTCATGCCTTTTCTCCCCTGTTTAGTGAATGAGGGGAGTGAGAGAGCGGCTCTGGTGGGCACCTGGCCCCCAGCCAGGCTCAACCCACCACAGTGAAGTTGCCTTTATGTCCCAATGACCTTCCTGCAGAATCTCTTTCCTTGTCCCTCAGCGTGCTAGGCCAGGCTGGTTCATGCCGAGCAGGTAGTTGCAAGGGGGGGGATTTCCTTTGCATGTCAGAACTACCTTTGTGACCAGTTACCTTGAAACCCCCAGGCAGGCAGAAGGGGAAGGATTTGCCCATTTAGATCTAGTGTCTCCATTCAGGGATATGGAGACAACTCATCCACCAGAAAGACAAACTCCAGAGACAGCAAAAGGAAGGTCACCCTGATTTGAAGATGGAGGGTAATGAAAGCAGAAGCTCTGCTCTGGTGATGTTATTGCTCACACTCGGATGTCATTTGCATTACTCAGCGGGCCCAAGATATCATGCCTGCTGATGGAGTGGTTAGTATTTGGCCATTTGAGAAATGGTCTTTCTTCCCAAAACGTTACCTTCACACTTGTGACAGGAACCTCTGGCACTGGTGGAGGCTAGCTATGGCCATGACACAGGAATATTGTTCAGAGGTTCATAGGTTCAGAGCTGGTCATCTAGGACAGGTTAGTCTGTTCTATGTGTTATGGATTTGCTACCCTCCCAGAGACTTCCTAGAAGTGTAGCTTAAATAGTGCGCACCCAGCTCTGTGAGTAATGGCAGGCTGTCTTGTTTTAGTGTGTGATATCCCGCAAGTAAGTCTGAATAACAGATATATTTTCATGCAAAGCTGCAGGCAAATACATATAATTGGACAATTACTCTTTCAGACAAGCTGTATAGTTCAGGATGAATTTACAAGGGTAAGGCTGTAAGTAAGAGAAGTTCGAAGTGATACTGCACGGTTTGTCTCTTTTATGTTAACCATATCTTCAGCTGGGACAGTATCCCATACATGTCCACTGCAGCACAGAAAATGCATTTGCACATACAGTCTGGATAACGGTATGTGTTTGTATAGAATTTTATTCTTGCAAGTCCAAGAACCTTCCTGTGGCTTGGCACCTGAGAAGACTTAATGTAACTTTTAAGGATGGGATTTTGTCTAAGGAGTTATGAAACACATGGATAAGGGTGATGGGGAACAGTTTGATTTGTGGAAAGCTTTTGACAAATCCTTACTGAAGGTTTGAAAGAAACTAATGTCTTTTTAGAGATACTGTCAGGGATCAGGAACTGGCTGAAAGACGAAGAATGAAAGGGTACAAACCGATGTTTAGCTTTCACAACAGAAAGTATTTGAGTAGTTCTGTGAAACTCTGTGCTAGCACCTCTGATATTCAATGCATTTATCAGTGATCAAGAAAAGCATGTGGAAATGAAGTGATGATGACACTGAAGCACTATGTTGGTGATAAAGAGCAGCAAAAGCAAGGTTGATCCCAAGTGAGTGGGTACTAAACATCACTGCAGGCAAGAAATAACAGTCCTGACTTTACAGACTCAAAACTAGGTTGAAACACTAGCTATTGCCACTTAGGGGAAAGATCTCAGTGTCATGACAATCTTATGAAAATGTCATTCAATACTCAGGTACAGGCAAGAAGTTAAACTGAGTGCAAGGATTCTTAGGAAAAGCTCGGGGGGTAAAATCAGCAAGCACTGCTGTCACATTATATAGTTATAATTATTAAAGGCATAAAAAGCAGACCTAAACCTTGTCACATGGGCCACCTGTTCCATAGCAAAAAAATAAATTTCTTCTTGTATAGATTACCTGCTTTCTTCATTTGGGAATATCTAGGTTGTACATAAATATAACATACAGAGGAGAAATCCGCTATATAAACCACCACGTATCTGTAGGATCTGGATCAGTCAACATGCACCTGCATGACTGCCATTTAAAGTTACTCTTAGTTGCTGCACAGGAGGCCACCAGTTTCTAGTTTCAAAATTCATCCTTTCAAATTCCACTATCAACGGAGGGAAAGGTAGTTAGGACAAGATTAAACTACAAAGAAAAGAAACAGGACAGAAATCAGCCTTATTAATGCCTTACAAATGGTGAAGCTGCAAAGATCTAGAGAAGATGGGAAGGTATGAAGCAAGAGAAAAACAAGCAAGAAAATCTGCACAACAGTGTGAAAATGAGCAAAAAATGGATGGGGACAACCTCTCATTTTCTGTTTTCTAAGGGTTGTGTCCCTGCTGTTGTGGAAGCACAAGCGGTGTTACTCTGATTAAGGAGGATACGATGTGCATGGGAACATGCAGGGCACTGTGGAAGTCAAACACAAAGGTCTCATTACGATTTTGATTTCATATATTCTCATAAAACTTGTCAGCGGTGAAAAAAGAAAATAAGCTGATTGACTGAGTGTCTTTCCAGCTTGATTTAACAAGGCTGAGTTAGAGGTAAAATAAATTTAATTCCCACCCTTATGCAAAATAAAATAAAATTCTGCAATTGCTGGAGACCCTGATCTTGGCTTAGCAGCCTTGTAAGCCCCAACTGGTAAGAAACCATAAATGGAGCTGATATTGAGTCAATGTAATTCAGCCCTATGAACTAAAGTCAATGGAAATAGCTCTAAGAATTCTGAATCTGACCTTTGATTGGCTTTGACAAGGATCAGGGCTATGAAAAATGAATATCCTTGCTGCATGGCAGAGTTGGTAGTCCTGAGTAACTACCCCTACTCCTGTTCACAGGAAGTAGCTACAGGTTTCTTCTTATTTTTCTCTCTGTTGCCCACATAGGAAATGGATGGGGAAGGCTGCTTTCCAGCACCTGTAATCAGCAGTCATGGTGCATGGGAGGACCTTCTTCTGGGAATGTTATGATTAATAATTATGACAAGGAGCTCTTATGGTAAGAGGTTTCTGAACATCTCTGAGACATCTGAATCACAACGTTATTCATACTGTGCAACCTAAAACCTGACAACTAAATACAGGGTTAAAGTCAACTTTTGCAAAGCTTTGAAGGATGCTGTCCCACAAGGCTGGAAGATTGTTTAGTTGTCAGCTACCGATGAATAACCACTCTTAGTCACTATCCAATGACTCAGCCTGTAAAATCCCTAGAGGCTGTCACGTATTCCGTGGATACTGGTGAATAAACCACATCTGGCAGCCAGGACTTCTTTTAGGCGAGGTGCCTTTTATAAAGCAGTCTTTGGACACAGTGAAACAGTCCCTAATAGGTACAACGTGAGGTCGTGGCAATCTAGCGTGTCCCTTATCTTGGAGATATATGCTGTGCTAAGCAAAGATTTGGAACAAGGACAGGGAAAGCTCAAAGAGCTCAGAAGCTCCACTTGGATCAGATCCTGTCCCAGCCTCCTTCCCATCCTGTTGCTAAACTAAGACCGGGAAATCTCAGCCAAAAAGGATTGCCCACTTTCTTGACCTCCTGCATGATACATGTAACATGAAAGAGAAACCAGTCCTGCAAACAGCTCAGTAAGTGATGTTTAGAAATGCTGGGGCTCCACATAGACCTTGAGGCAGCTGTGGGAGGTGCATAATGCTCAACCATAACCAGCTGTGCTCATTAGGTCTCATTTGCCACAGTTTCATCCAGGGGTGTGAAGGAGGACAGTCCCCACTGACAGAATGGTGCAGATCACCTTGGTACAGATCTAATTAAACTGGAAAAACTACAATATAGCCATCCTCATTAGTGACATTTGCAGCAATGGAAAGAAGAGGCAAGATTCCCATACTTGGATGCCAGTAAAATACTACTGGGGTAGCTATAATGTGTGTCTTAAGCACTTAGGAACAGCGAGAGTGCTTCTTCCTATGTTCATGCAGTGCCCATACAGTCTGAAGCTGTATCTAAGACAATAACCAAAGACCTCATTTTCTAAAACTGCAGAAATCTTTCTTCTGACAAGGCCAGAAATACCACAAAGGCTACTATTCACTGGATAATTTTGTTCTTCTGCCAGAGGAAATAAAAGAACTGATGTAAACCAAAAGTATTCTGAACTTGTACAGGTCTGTGAGAGGATTTTGGGGTCCAGTCTAGTGAAAAAGACACCCATGTCTATTCTTATTTCACTCAGACTTATTCATCTGCCACAAATTTATAAGAAGAAGTTGGTGAATCCCCTTGCTACAACTGTGTGTAGCAGTGAAGTACTCGAGAAATGGCAATTTACTCAATCAGGTTCAGGAAGTTCAGTGAAATAGAGTATGTACATGTCCCCCTGAAATCTCTCCAAGGACAGTGTTAACTGGGAGGGACAGGACCTGGGAAGCTCCTTCCAAGGTGAAAGCACCAGGGGAGCAGATAGGGAGAGGTGGCCAGTCCCCAGGTGCACGGGGACAGCTCTGTAGAGGAACATCTGGCATGCCACAATGAAGCGGGAAAGCGGCTCCTTTTTCAGGCCTTGGGTTTGATTGACTCTAAACAATGTTAGTCACAATGAAGATCATGTGCTGGTACACTGTAGTGACCCAGCCCAATGCCTGGCAGGGTGCAGGGAGCATTCAGCTTCCCTACAAATTCCCTACGGCACATTGCAGGTCAGGTGGAGTATCTCTCTCCACTGCCCGTGAGACATCCCAGTGCTTTTAGCAGAGACGATGATTCAGGTCACAGGCAGAAAGAAACATTCACATTTGAATGTTAGCCCAAGAAGGTAGATCTCCTTGTTTGTATATGCCTTGGAGATAAACACAGCAAGAAACAAACTCATCCCATCTTACAAACAGGAAGACAGTCTCTTGACACACAGATGGGATGGCACAGCTACAGCCTCTAACTCGCTGCCATCTTCCCTGCACGGGCCGCTGCTGGCATTGCTGAGCAGAAGGGCAGGATGTGGCTCTGCAGCACAGATTAGCAAAGGCTGGCTTCTGTCATTCTGGTGGAGTTGAAAGCAGCACACACAGGTAGACATGGACTCTTATCCCTGCCCAGTGCACCACCACACGCTTCAAGGACATCTCCCAGCTTCTGCAGCTGCAGTAAAACTACCATTAAATCAGCACTCAGATTCACTTCAACAAACTTTCCACTTTCAGTTCTTGAAAGGTCCTCCTAGGTACATGCATCTTAGAGATAAGGTATCTGGAGTTTTCATCTTGGGGTTTCTGTTACTACTAAAACTTCCTGACAGAATTACAGCTGTATTAGTTACAAATAGAAGATTATCAAGATCTGTATCTCAGAAGTCAAAAGGAGCAAGATTAAGCTCTTACTCTCAGTATATATTTTGCATGGACAATTACAGAAGAAGAACAGTAAATTTGCAATATTAAGCACTGAAATGTTAGATAATGCCCAAGTCCCCAGTTTGGTTGCTTTCATGGATGGATCAGGATTCAGGTTTCAACAGTCTGACCTCAAATTTACTTAGTGCTCAGGAGAGAAGTAATGTGGGTTTTGCAGTAAGAATGTATTGTTATTTTCCTTTCTTGTTCCAAAGTGTGGAATTGTGCCCTGTTCTGATATTTATACAGTTCCCTTTCTCCAGTTTTCCTTCATTCTCCATTAGTTACTCAGTATTTAAAATCTGACCAAAATGAACTGCTATTAATTTCCTCAATTATTATGGCTTTCATTATTATATTATCTGAAAGCTTCAGAAACATGCAATTATCACCATGATGACACAAGAGGCTATTATCCTGTTCTCACAGAGGAGGATGAGAGGCACAGAAATAATAACACATTTCAGGTGTGCTGTTCGAGATAGGTTGACCCTGATTTATTACAAAGTTAACGTTACACAGAACTATGTGATCCAGGCCCAGTTCAATGTTATTTCCCAAGCTCTCAGCACAGTGACAAACCAGACTACTACCTCTCAAAATTAATCTTCTCCTCTCCAAGGAAGAGGTAGGGGAAGGGGAAGAGGAGGGGGAAAAGACAATCCCCCAACCATTCCTTTTCTCAACCAGGCAAGCATAGTGTCTTTCTAAGCTTGATTTTTCATCCATCAGGGAGAGCAAATGTTAATCACCAGTCTCAAAGCTGACTCAGCCTTGGTTAACGCTCTTAAAAGTGTTCTTCCTTCACTCTCAGTGTTACTTGACATGTCTATGTTGATTCCTGGGGTAGATGAGGGACTTCTTGTGACTGAAGGGGACCTGGGAAGAAGGGGAAGCTCATTATGTGAAACAGTGCCACTGCCTCCACCTTCATTAGCTCGTTAGAGTGTTAGAGAGAATTCCTAGCCATCAGACTGATGCCACAATGAAAACTTAAAGACATGTAAGGGAGATAAACCCCCTGAGGCCTACTGATTTCCTTAGATGACCGATGCAAAAAAGAAAGGGGGAAGAAAAGGATCAGGCCCTTAAAAACATTAAAAGGAGTATGTTAACCTATTACTGTATCCTTTGAGGATGTGTCCAGGATCAGCAGGCATAGCCCTGTTGTGGAGACCTTACCCCACATGCTTTGGGATATTGCTTTGGCTTTAATTCTGGCAGTGGCATATGGATTTTGTTACCATTTCTTTTATTAATACATAGTAACCTGAAGTAAAGTTACTTGGCTTAATGGACCTTTGATCTGACCCTGTATATCAGTAGTTAAGTTCAATTATAAGCAAAAGAAGGATTTCCAAAGGAGGGATCATGAAATTGGAATTACTTGCATACCAAATACTTACGGAGAAGAGAAACAAACCATGCAATGACGTGCCCTCGTTGTGTTCCCAAGTGTCTGCAACACTGGGCAATTTTATATTTACTTCTGAAAGTTTCTCATACTTTCCCCACTGCCTCAGTCTCATCTTAAACATAACATAATCTGCATCAATGTGTCAGCCAAAATTTGTCCCAGCATGGAAATCCCTATGTGACAGCTTTAGGAGAGGCAAATTCAGTGGGACCAGGAGTAACCTAGGAAGCACTTCTCCCAGCAACCCTGACAACATTCATTAAATAGGAGCCTCATCCTTCTTCCTCCAAAACATGGCAACTTGACTGAAAAAGCACAGAAATAGGTCTATCCTGAATACTGCACAGTGGTATGAAGATACTCAACCTGGCCATAGCAGCCTGAACTGCAGGCAGCAGTATCTATCTGGTTTCTCAGGTCTGCCTCTGTTATATTGTGTTTCCGTGGTTGGAGAACTATCAAGTTTCTGGTTAGGTGCCTTTAAGTTGGTTTGGTGCTTTAACACTATTCTGCAATCTATAGAAGTGTAGACATAGTCCTTGGGAAGTACAGAGGATACAAATGGCTAAACTCTCAAAAATCATGAAAATGTCCCCCCACCTAACTCCTATCAGCAACTCCAACATTTTATAACCCTTTTATAACCCATTCAAAGAAGAATGCTTTTATTTCACATTCAGAGCTAGGAAACCATTGCATGTTGCAAGGCACAGAACAGTAGTTCATTGCTTTTCTAATAAAAATGGCAATTCTGTGATTTAATGAAAATGATTTATTCTGCACTGAGAAGCCTAGATAAAGAGAAGATGATAATTGGGGATGCTGTGTGGTATGATCCCAATTTCCCCTGAAAATTCAGCCTTGGAGGATAGATGATGTTTATATTAGAATGTAGCCAAACTTTATAACTGAACATTTTGCTAGCTTATGCATTGTGACTGCAGTCTAACTGTCTGGTGGTTAACCAAAATAAGCAACTTTTTCTCCATCTACACATTGTTTTAAAAGCCTACAAATAAATCTCTTTATAGGTGAGGCTGGAGGCTTGTCAAAGTAAGTCAATGATTCATAGTGACTTTAGGAATAAGAACAACTTTGTGCCAACAAGTTTCCAACAAGTCTCAAAGGATGCTGCCTCAATCTCCATCACGTAAATATGGCAAAGAGTATCACTGAAGTTCATTAAGGCAAACACTTATTTTTACACTACCGTTTGCATCAGACCAGCTGTGTGTAAACTATGAAGAATCCACTCAATTTTTTGTTTTGTGCTATTGTGCTATGTATACTAATGTTTGACCTCAAAACTGATTCATATCTGTATACTGGTGTTTCCACCCTCTGAAAGAGAAGCTGACATCTTTGCCTAGCATGATTAAGCTCTGTCCTTGCAAAGGTCACCTTGAAGGAGATATGCTTTCCAGAAGGAAGAAAATCCTGGTTCGGCTTCTGCTATTTCGGCACACCAGTATTTCCAGTGCTGGCAATGTCATCACAAGCACGAGAACATGCATTACTTCTGCTAAACCTCATTCTACTACTCTTAGTTACCGCTTGAAAACTGCAGCTTTCATTTTACTCTGAGAGCAACTTTCCAGGTTTGAGAGCTTTTGACAGGATCTGTAGAATGGAAGGGCTCGAAACTCCAATGTTTGCCTCACTCCAGGGTGGAAAATAAAGATCGTCATGAGCATCGATGATGTTTTGTGTACAAAAAATCGGTATTCATCAAAATGGGTTTTGCTGACATTTTTTCACAGTTGAGGAAGGAACCCTTCCTCCTCACTTCCATTTCACGCTCAGAACTAGTAAGTCTGTCTAGACATGGATGGTTAAGGAATTTAGCCACTTCCCAAAAGCCCCATAAGCCTTTATCAGTCATTACTAACGAGCAGTGTTTACATAGCTATGTCAACCTTAACTTTGCTTCGTCTGTTTCTGTAATGGAAATACACTGTTGATATTTGCTGTTGATTTTATCCCCTGTTTATTGACTGAGTGGTAAAGATTTTGAGGGGAACTGAGTCCCAGCTGTAGTGAGTTGTGTCAGTGCTTCAGACATTTTCAACAGTGGTAACAGTTTGGGACAACTGAAGGTCATGATTCAAGTGAAGTGCATTGATCAGTCCTTCTGTTGTACAGACCATTGCTATTTTCTCAAAAAAATCAGGGAATCCACAAACAAAACATTTGTTACAATACAGCAAATTGATCACAAGTTTCACAGGTGTTTGCTTCATAAAAATGAAGTGATACTTTTTCACAAAGTATTTAAAAAACATGAATGGCTAGAACTGCAAAGGGACATTGCCAGTCCCACCAGCATGGACACCTTCATTCCTTGCTCTAACGTCATCGAAAGTATATTACCCATCTTTAAAATGTACTCAGATTTATGCAAATGTCAGGCAACTACATCTCCCTTTTTCACCACAGGAAATAATTAAATTTTATTGCAAGACTGCTCAGACTTCTCATCCTTCCCAGGATAAAGTAGGTAGAGAAAGGATGCAGCCTTAACACTACCCCTGCTAGAGCAACAGACATAGTAGCTGGGGCAGAAGAGAGAAAGACAGTTTCTGCAAGAGGACAAGGTTAGTACAAACTTCTTACTCTGGTCAGGAACAATCAAGGACCATATTGAAAGAAAAAAAGTGATCTGGGGAAGCACAGTGAAATCACTGCTCCTTGCATAGTCCTTATAACAAAACCACAATCTGGGCAGAGATAGTACAGAAAGGAAGTCAGTTTTTACTTCCCCCTGACTTTCTCTCCTGGACTCTTTTTCATAGTATTCCTGCCACACACCTTTGTATTGCTCTCCCAGAAGGCTTCACTTCTTAGTCCTGTATTGTTGCTGACTTTAGGCTGCAGTCTTTTACAAGGAGCTTATTTGCAACTCCTTTTCTATTATTCCTGAAAAGTATCAATAATTTTTAAAAAATAAACTGAAATTATTTTTTTTTAAAATCAATGAGCTAGAGAGCATTTATTCTGTTGCATTCAGTCACAATAAATGGAATCAGCAGAAGTAAAGAGACAAAGACGAGGAAGGGAAGAAAGAGAATACAAAACATCCAAAAGTTTCTAATAGTGAAAGTCTCTGCCTTTAGCTGCTCTTGTGCTGAACAGGGAACATCTGAACCTTCATTAAGGGCATTTGATTCTCACAGCCTGAGAAGGTTTGCACTAATAAGTGATGCATCTGGGAGACAATTCCCACTGCTGGTAACTTGTATGGAGCTGCACATTTTGAGGTTTCAGGAGGTTTCACCCTCAGTTAACAAAAAAATGAATTTACAGAGAGAAAGTGATGGTGAGGGAAACCAGGAGTCCAAGCATGAATTAACCAATCTAATAGACCAGCTGATCTAATAAACCATCTTTCCCTGAGGCCATTACAATACTGGAAGAACCCTTTACTAGGCTTCAGATCAGTCCCCATGCCAAGCACAAGGCAGCCTTTCACTCCTTTCCTTTCAGTACCCATATGAACAATGATCAAGGGCAATATTGGAGAAGAAAGCAGCTTCAATGCCACACAGGCCCAGATCCTTCCAGGTGCTGAAACACAGTCTCTCCAGGGAGATCAAAATACCCCCACACTTAGGGTTACCTGGGCCCCCATGTGCTCACTGATGCTCTCCCCGCCTGCAATGCTACAACTTCCCATCCTACACCCGGACACACAGAGAAGTCAGGGAAATGCTTCAGAAAACATTTATTTTATAGACAGCTTGAGAACCTTCCTTTTACTACTGACCTTCATGTTATGCTCTGACTTCTTTGTGTACTGAGCAAAAAGAGAAAATCAGTTAATATTGAAATGCTCTGGCTGAACAAAACTACAAACAGATGTTTCTATAGTTCTATAAAAAGGCAATAGTCAGTTTATCTGGCCTCTCCTTTACACCTTTGTGAGAAGTACTTGAAATTCAACTAATCACATAATTTACATATATATATGATTGTCTTGTACTTTTTATTAGAGATAGATACACATTTTTATGCTAAATGCTTTCTCAACAAACATCATGTTAAACCTTGATCTTTTCTCTGACACACTAAATGCTGCAGTTTTTCACTGCTAAATACGGGTGTACTGAGGATTAAAACCTAATTTACCTTATCTGATCCCCACTTTTGAAAACAAGCAAACAGTAAAAACTCTAAAGAAGCAGAGTCTGGATAAACAGACTGAAGCAGTGTCCTGTTGAAGCAGTCATCTAAAGAAAAAGTTGGACTGGCTCAAGGAAAGAGCTGCTATTAAACACATCGCTCACCTAAACAGCCAGGCCCTGGACACTAGAAACTAGGAGCATCACAAAGTGGAGCTCTAAAGTCTGGAGGTCCCTGCTGCTACGAGTCAGATCCTACCCTGCCTCAGATCAGCAGGAAATGTTGACCAGAGAAAGCCCTGGGTCTCCTGAGACTGGAACACAAGGCAGTGCCGACAGCACGTATGGTTCTGCAAAAAGTCACACAGTGTTTTGCATTTTCTCTGTTCGTCCCAACTTTTGCAACTACAACATTAAAGGAGAAACTTAGCTTTTCCAACACTACTTCTCCTCCCTGTCGCCCCCCATATTAATCTGGCTGCAATGAAAAGTTGCAAAAAGGCTCAACTGGATGCCTGTGGATGAGTACGCTCCCCTTCCCCAACTTAATTATTTTGAAAACTTGGTTATTTAGGAGCTGGCGCAGGATCTAATGGGCTAGGAATGGAGACTAAAGTTTATAGCTTCCACAGGGCTATGTTTTCTTTAGTTTTTGCTTTGCCTCGGGCAATTTGACTCCCCTGAACTGAGAACCAACAACTCTTTGGTGACCTCTGAGACGCTGTTTGTATTTGGATCTACATATTTCCCCTGGTGGTTGCTGAGCTCAAAATGGGAGGGTTGGAAGTAACATAGGAAGAGGAAGATGTAAGTTGTTACATAGCTTCATGAGAATTTTTATACATGTATATATTCATACACACAGAAACACATACACGCATATAAAGCCATTCAACACACCTATATATGTGATACAGTACAGAAAAAATTGACTTTTTTGTCATGTGGCTATGTGTAAATATTACAAGATTTTCCAGACATTTTGCTCCCAAAGGATTTACTGCTTGGCATTAACAGGCCTACACGTGAAACTCTTCAAAGAGAATTATAAAAGGCTTGGACATATGCTTAAGTATAAGCAATTAAGCTCTTCCTTTATTCAACCACGTGTTTAAGCATGTGTCTTACTGTCAATACATGCTTACATCTCAGAGTAGTCAGTGGAGTATAGGCATACGTTTTGAGGAGATGGCAAAAAGCTTTGTGAGTTGGTGCCATTGTCAGGATGAAGATGTAGGAAGATGTAGATGATGGAAAAAAGGCCATTCTGGGCTCCCAAAGTAATGACTAGAATTCTCCACATTCCTGAAATGAAAAATGCAATTTTCAAAAATGTCAGAGTGCCTGAAAAGCATGCATCCCACCAACCTATTAGTCTTTTAGGCTTTTTATTGCCTAACAGCATTTGAACATTGTATCTTGTTTTGCTTTTTCCTCTTGTCCGTTACTTCTCAGGCACATTTTCTACCCCTTCCCTGAAGCTGGTATCACAGTTCAGTATATTTCCAAGATATTAATCTCTGCGGATGTCAGGAACAGACACACTTAAGTCTCCAGTCACAGTTGCAGAAGCTTAGGAATACAGCTAATTATGTCGGCATAGCTCCCTCTGCTGCTTCAGGACAAAAGGATTTTTTTTCGGCCAGAAGCTTCACTATCAGTGTATTGCAGCAGAATTCATACCAAATGGTTTGCAAAAGAAACTTCCATTGGCAAATTTTTATCTGTAGCTTTTTGGATTTAGAAAATCCAGCTAAGAGTTTCCTGCTTCTCCTGTCTGTTTGCATATGCAAAGCTTATATACTAAAGCTGACTTTAGAACAAATGTTTCAATCATCGTTTTGCTAAAAGCAAATACAAAACCAAACCAGGCCTCTACAAAATCCCATCAGAGGTGCATCTGAACCTGACAAATAACCTGACAGAAAACACCTTACATGGGTGGACAAAAATTAAACAAATGTTTCAGTTTCAAACTACTAGGTGAAATGAGGTGAAGCAATTAGATGGAATTTCTGGATCGGTACCCCTTGTCCTCATGGAAAATTTCAGCCTCCCAGACATCAACTGGGAATATCATACCGCTGTGACAAGCAGGTCTTGGAACTCTTGAAGTTTGTAGGTGATAACTTCTTGTTACAAGTACTCAGTGAGCCAACTGGGAAAGATGCCCTCCTAGACTTGCTGTTTGTGAATAGAGGAGGACTCATGGGGGATGTGATGGTAGGTGGCTGTCCTCGCCACAGTGATCACGAAATGATGAGTTTAAAATTTACAATGTAGTGAGAAGAAAGGACAGTAGAGTTGCTACCCCAGATTTAAGGAGAGCAAACAAAAGGTATTCAGGGAGGTATTTCGCAGAGTACCTTGGGAATCTGCGTTTGAGGGCTTAGGAATCCACAAGTGATGGTAAGTGTTTTAAGAACCACTGTTTAGAAGCACAGGAGCAGGCAATTCCACTGCATCATAAGTCTAGCAAGCGGGGCAGAAGACCAGGTTGTCTCAACAGGGAACTCCTCCTGGAGCTCAGGAGGAAAAATAAACTGTGCAATTTCTGGAAGCAAGGTCAGGCTTTACAGGAAGACTACAGAGCTGTGGTTCTTTTACGCAGGGAGAAGACACGAAAGGCCAAAGCTCAATTAGCGTTGAAACCAGCCAGTGTTGTGTCAGATAGCAAGAAGTGCTTTTTTAAGCATGTTAATAGTAAGAGGACATCTAAAGAAAACATTGCAGCAATACTTGTTGAAGACGGTCCTCTGACTAACAGGGATGAAGGAAAAGTGGAGGCATTCAATGCATTTTTTGCCTCAGTCTTTAGTCAAACTGATAGACCTTGGGCTGAGTCGGAGGGCTGTGAGTGTGGGAACAGAGACTTTCCATTTGTGGACACTGAAGTTAGGGACCAGCTGTAGCAGGTGAAATTTCAGAAGTCCATGGGGCCTGATGGATTCATCCCAGAGTTCTGAAGGAGCTAGTGGATGTCATGGCAAGAGCCCTCTTGATCACTCACCAAAAGTCTTGGGTGTCTGGGGAGGTCCCTGCTGCCTGGAAGCTGGCCAACCTTATTCCCATTTACAAGAAGGGCATGAGGGAAGACCCAGGAAACTACAGACCTGTTAGTCTAACCTCAGTTCCTGGAAAAATTATGGAGAATATGATACTGGGTGCTGTTGAAAGGCATTTAAAGAATAATGCAATCATCAGGCACAGGGAAAACACAATGGGAAAGTCCTGTTTAACTAATTTGATATCCCTCTGTGATAGAGTCACCTGCCAAGGGCCTAGTGGATGAAGGAAAGGTGATGGATGTAGTTTTTTCTGGACTTTAGTAAGGCTTTTGATACTGTCTCTCACAGCATCCATCTGGACAAGTTGTCCAACTGTGGGTTTATGGTGCTCTGGGTGAAGAACTGTCTGAAGGACAGGGCTCAAAGGGCTGTAGTGAACGGGGCTACATCTGGCTGGCGACCAGCCACCAGTGTGTTCCTCAGGGCTCAGTTCTAGGGCCAGTCCTGGTCAATGTATTTATCAACGATCTGCAGGCAGGAGTTGAATGCATCATTAGCAAGTTTGCTGATGATACCAAACTGGGAGGTGCTGTTGACTCTCTTGAGGGATAAGAGGCCTTGCAGAGGGATCTAGAAAGATTGGAGCATTAGGCAATGATTAATGGGATGAAATTTAACAAGCCCAAGTGCCGGATTCTGCACCTGGGACAGGGGAATGCCGCACACAAGTATAAATTGGGAGAGCAGTGGCTAGAGAGCTGCCCTGCAGAAAGGGATCTGTGGGTGCTGGTCAACAGCAGCTCAACATGGGTCAGCAGTGTGTCCTGGCCGCCACGAGGGCAATCCGCATCCTGGGGGGCACCAAACACAGCATAGCCAGCTGGTCAAAAGAAGGGATTATCCCGCTGTATTCAGCGTTGGTGTGGCTTCACCTTGGATACTGTGTGCGGTTCTGGGCCCCACAATTCAAGAAGGATGTTAAGGTACGTGAGTGTGTCCAGAGGAGGGCAACAGAGCTGGTAGAAGGGCTGGAAGGCATGTCCTGTGCGGAGTGGCTGAGGACACGGGGTTTGTCTAGAAACCAGCAGGCTGAGGGGCGACCTCGTTGCTCTCTGCAGCTTCCTGAGGAGGGGACGTGGAGAGGGAGGTGCTGATCTCTTCTCCCTGGGACCCAGGGACAGGCTATGTGGGAACAGTTCAAAGCTGCATCAAAGGTCGTTCAGACTGGACATGAGGAAACACTTCCTTACCGAGAGGGTGGTCAAACACTGGAATAGGCTTCCTAGAGAGGTGGTCAACGCCCCATGCCTGTCAGAGTTTAAGAGGCATTTGGATAATGCCCTTAACAACAGGGTTTAACTTGGTCAGCCCCAAATTGGTCAGGCAGTCAGACGAGATGATCATCGTAGGTCCCTTCCAAATGAAATAGTCTATTCTACTAAACATTATTACAGAAGCAAGGAAGTGCTCCTAAGACATTTCTCAATGACAATTTTTAAAGAGGAAAATATAAGCTCAAGCCAGTGAACCAAAGATTTTAATTCAACTAACTATCTAATACAGGAATACTTTAGCAAATATACACAAAAAGAAGTCCAGAAGCTGTTTCCTGTCATATTGCCAGACCTTTTCATTTCCTTCCTAATAGGTCAAATCCTACTTAAGAAATATTTCAATAATTATTCTAAGGAAAACAGCAAAAAGCTTGCCTTAGGTCACAGAGTAGTTTGCTTCTATAATATTTTGCAAACATTAACACCACCCTGAACACTGTTGGGATATCCACAAGAATATCTGATATTCTCCTTATATTTAAATAGTATCCTTTTTCTTTCACTCCCTTTGGTCAGTCCAAGCCTCTAGCCAGATCTTCTTGGGACACAGTTCACCACTGTTGGCAGGAATCTTTTTTTTTTTCTTTTTTTTATTATATTAATTTCAGTTTAAGTTATTTTTGTTATTTTAATGTCTCTGTGCCTAAAGCTAAGGAGTCTTAAGCCTTTTACTGAACAAGGGCCTTAGCAACATAAACTAGAATATTGCACATAGGTATTTACCTCCCACTCTGTGTTTTACTAGCACTTTAAAATGAATACTTACTTGCCAATTTAATTCAGCTTTCTTCTACTTTTGTCAAAGCTTTTTTTTAAATGCTTTCTCATTTTGGGGAGGGAAGGAACATAGTTTTTGCTGCAGTGATACATACTTTGTATTAAAAAAAACGCATCTGTTATAATGGAATAAATTTTTCTTAATTCAGTGAATCTTGATGTACAGTTCAAGCAAAACTTGTAAATATTTGTGTGGCAATTCTGGAGTTTCAACTATCTCTATTTCCTGCATGCATATGTGCACAAAGAGCTTGTGGTAGTCTGGCAGTAATCAACATTGGCACTGCTGAGGAACAGTTTGTTACTGCACCCAAATCCAGGTGCTGTGTGCAGGGGATCTTGGCTCTCAGTTGATAGTCTGTAGTGAATGAATTAATTCTCTTATCCCTCATCCTCTCTCTGTCACGCTGATGATGAAGTGATAGTTACAGCAGAGATGGGACTGTACAATTAGCCAAAACTACTACTTCAGCTTCTTGACAATCTTCTCTCCTTTCCTGCCTTACACCAAAGGATAATTATGAGTTGAAGGCTTTGAGTAGAAATGCTATCTCCAAGACCAGTTCTCTGCTACTCCAAAATTTATTCTGGTGCCTATGCCAGGGCAAAACATGGATAAAACACAGCCTCTTCAGTCCAACCATGCTTTGATCCCAGGGCACCAGGGAGCGGTGAACTGCAGATGACACATGGGAAGGGGAAAACAGGGCAAGATCAAAGATCCACAAAGCACTGTCCTCTGCTTCTGCTCTTCTCCTGCTGTGTCAGGACCACAGCCATCAGAGGTGTAAGCAGGAAACAACCCTTCTGAGGCATCTCCTTAATGAACAATTGAAAGACAAATGTGTGCATGGAGCACAGTAATTTCCTCAGGGGAATCTTCACAGTCCTCAATGTGTAGCTTACCTCTGTGCCAACACCCATCAAAAATGAACAACATGAATGGAATAGCACATAAAATCCCCATGATCAGAGAGTCCCCTTTCCTACAGTGACCAAGTAGTTAAAATGATTCACAAAATGTTTCCAGTGTGACAGGCAACGTGCTCCTTGTCTTTCCTTCTGCCTCCCCACCTTCTGAGTTGGGAATGGGTACTATCGTTCAGGAGGCAGGTGAATCACAAGGAAATCATCCCAGTTGTGTGGAAGCACCAATGCCAGCCTGCTTTTCTGGCACTGCTTCTGCTTCTCCCCCTGTGACAATACTGCCAAGTTAAAGGTTCATGAAGCAGAACTTGGGGACAAAGAACACCAGGAAAGTCAATGCATCTCTGCTTTAACTTGTCTGGGCAAAGCCACAGCACAGTTGTCATTTTTTTCCCCTTTTGGTCAGAAACAGAGTTTGCTTGAAACTGCAGATTTTTATTTTGTTTTTCTTAATGTAATATTGTAAATGAAGGGGATTTTCAAACAAGAAGTCATTGCCAGCTCTCTGATCAAAAGCACAATAGAAGTTGATTATGCCCCAGCCTAATAACACTTGCTTAGTCCTTAAGTATATCATAAACAGAGAACACTCATCAATATGTAGGTACAAAATGCTGAGGGAAATGCCCTGCTGATGAGCTTGAAATGGCTCTTTAGTAACATGGCAGCACTCAAAAGCATGCAAAATAAGCACAGCAAAATTGAAAGTTTGTCAAGTACTTCTCAAAAAAATCAAAGACATCAAAGCATGGAACATATTTTAAAAGAAATATCCTTGTGAATTATTGCATAAGTTACCAGCAATCACGTTGCACTGCAGCATTTAAGGTATTACTGTATCAGTGACATGAACATATTGGCAAAACTTGAAGGCCATGCTAACTTGCAATTATTTATTACTTTTGAATTATAGCCAACAGCTGTGTCCAATTTGCTTAATGAGCACTGTTTGTATTTTATTCCAGTATGCCTTTCTTTCCATGAGAACCTCTTCTGTAAACAGCAGAGAAAAGAATTTACATGGTTAGCAATCTTGTTGGTTCCCCTAGTTTAAAAGTATCCAAGTTAGGAGGGCTAACATTTTCTGTAAGTCTGAGCTGCTAATATATTTTATATTAGATGCTAAGGAACAGAGGCATCACCTGCAACTGACCATTGCTCAGTTTTTGCAAACAGAAAAGATGGGTGGTTCTTTAACTTTCTGGGCCCAGGACTCCAAGCTTCCCAGGAATGTCACAAAACTTTGCAATCAGCTTGATTGAGAATATTGTAATGATCATGTAGTCCCTCCTTATTGTAGCACACAGGCAACCCACTGGAACACATCAAGCAAATACCAGAAGTCATTCTTTTCTGAGTATTGAAATGCGTCTATCTGCAGAAACCTGCAAAAAAAGCTCCACGTTGGATCCACTAGCTCTCACCAGTTCCACTGAGAGATATTTAAATGCATTTAAATTAATTAAGTTAAATTAATGCATTGAAATAATGAACTTCCACTTGAGCAGTGTGTGGTACCTAATCCCAGGTTTCTCACAGATGTGAAAAGCCTTTTTTTTACCACTGATACCACCCTTAGGACCTTGATTTGGTAAAGAGCTTACGTACATGTGCCTTGGGAGCTCTCTTTTTCTCTGGGCTGGGCCTGGGGGCAAGAAACCTGCCTGGAAAACAAGTAAAGTGGCAGGCAGAGAAAGCAAGAAGACAGGGTAGCAATGCTGCAGGCTGTAGAAGGGGTGTCCTGGGGAACAGGGAGACATGGGGGGTTAGGATCTCACAATGAAGTGCTGGGTCCTAACGTGTGCGCACTGCAGAGGTGAATGCCCCTTTCTACACAGCCCTAGTTCAGCTGCTTCTTTCTTGATGCTCTTATGTGAAGAGAGGGCGTGCTGCATGCTTTGCACCATGGTGGTATGGCTTGGCACCGTGGTAGTATGGCTTGTGGCATCAGCTGAGGGTTGGCCTTGGAATGAGGCAGTGCCTTGTCCTTGCTTTCTTGAGATGACTAACTCACCATGAAGAAGGAGGACTAAGCAGTCCTTGTACAGAAGCTTGGGATGGGCATCAAGGCAGAAAGACCTTCCAGGAGAGGATAGATGTGAGCCCTGCCTTAGCAGCCTGACCAGCCCATCGCTGTGCTGGATGAAGGAGCCACTCCCTTTCTATGGGTGATGTGCGACAGGTTGGTAGGAAAATACACATTCTCCAAATATCTGCTTCCTCTGCCAAGTTCCTGGTGCACACATACTGTGTTGCTCAGAGATAGATTACTGATAACCACACTTTCCTGGTGAATAACATGGAGCAGCAATGACTCTATCATCAAAAGTAATTTTCATCAAACAGGAGAGCAAAAGGGTCCTAGCTATTTGAAGACAGGTGATCCTGTAACAGAGTTGGGCTTACCAAAGGATGTTCTGGTTGAGACCAGCTGACAATGACACACACAAAAACTTTGCAAACCTTTTGCTCTCTTGTTTTATGGTGGTGCTGCTGTAAAAGAAGCCAACCACATTTATAAAACCTGGACCAGTGGTCTCCTCAACCCCCACTGATAAATGCTAGAGGCATGGCACACCTTCAAGCTCCCCAGGGGCATCAGTCCCCTGCTAATTTGCAATTTCTGTGTATCACTCCAGCTGTAATGATAACCACACACTCATTAGCCCATGCTGGAAATAGGGAAGAGGTGGCTTTCTCCTTGAGCTGTTGTGCACCTGCAGGAGAACTGTCGCCTTTGCAAGTATCATAGCTCAGACATCTTGGCATTTTCTTGCAGAGAGGGATCACTCTTGCACAGCATCTCAGCCAAAAAGCATTTAACTCAGCCAGCCTCTTCCCACTGGTGGTCGTGGGCTTTGGCTTACTGTAATGTAAAGGCTGAAAGGTCTGCTACATGGAGCAGCTGGGATGAAGATCCCACAAAAAGTGGTCCATGATAACATCGCACTTTCACTGGCCACTTTGTCCTGCTGGTTTGCCTTACTCATCCTTGCCGTCTCTGACTTAGCCTCCCCTTTCCAAAAATTTTAAAGTGTCTTGCACGAAGTAGTTGGGAAATCCCCATTCAGCACATGGGGAAGATGGGGCATCAGGATGTGAAATTATGACCACAGTGTAGCTGGGTGAAGAGGGCTGTGATGCTCTAGAGACAGAGCCAGTTCTCCTGCAAGTCTCAGCTTGCAAGTTAGTCCCTAAGGCCAGCTATGGAAATAAGCTTTTAAAATTTCTGCTGTTTCTTCCAGCCCGATCTGCTGACCTTAACTTGTTCCTGACCTCCTGCTTTTCATCTGCTAGCTGGAAATGAGTCCCGTGCTGCTAGCTGCTGCTCTGGAGAATAGCCCCTGAACCTAGGGGAGTGACAGGCTGAGCCCTGTGCTCCTTGCTCACAGACCCATCTCTCTTCTTTGCTCTACTAACCATGGCAGATGTTGCGTACAAGAAATGGCAACTGCAGGAAAAACAAGCAAACAAATAAATAAATAAATGCTGGAAGAGGGTCCAGAGTAATTTCTGAGTCTCTGATCCTCTCTGCTGCCATGCTGGGGCCTGCTGAGAGAGGCAGGACTGTGGGCAGAGGTCTGAGTTTCCCCAGTGAGAGGTAGTTACAGAAGGGCCTTTCTGTATTCTCTTTCTGAAAGCTGTGATGCTGGCTGGTTTTGGGGTTACACAGCCAACACTGGTCATCCAAAACCAGCAGAAGCTCTGGGCGAATCTTGAAGAAGGGCAAACAAATGGCCTTTCTTACACTCAGTGAAGCAAAATGAGCCTTTTATTTGAGAGAGATGGGAAACTTTGGTTTCAAGATCCATCCCTGGCAGTGTACGAGGACTTCAGAAGGAACCTCCAAGCGGCTCTGAACATTTGCTTTCCCCAGAACCAGTCTTCAGGCTCACATACGCTCTGCTGGAGTGACAGTACACCACTTTGGGCTGTTCAATGTTACTGTGAAACGCAAAAAAGGTTGGCCACCTGCCACCTAGCTTGCTGTGTAGTGATTTTTTTTCCTTACGCTATTACTGTTGGAACCTTTTGTATGTATGTTCAATGCTGTAATTTAACACTGTCAAGTACCGCATTGGGAATAAAAAGAGAAACCATTTTGCTTTCCAACTCATACTCTAGATTTCTTAACAGTACTACTTTGGTTATTTTATCAGAAATTAGATTGATTTTTCTGTAGAAACACATTCAGAAACGCATCTGGAGGTCTGGGAATCATTTCTGCTTCATGCTTTTCTTCATCATGTCTTTGCAGCTCTGCAGCTTGCCTTCCCTTGCTATTTATTCCTTCCAGAAGACAGTATTTTACTACAATAACTGAACAGAATATAGTAGATACCATATATTTTCTTACAACACTTGTGCTCAAGCCATAAACCTCATTTCTACACAAATGAATACGTGGTTAACTAGCAAATACTTGAAAGGGGGTAAGGCTTATCATAATATCTAAGCACGTTATTCCTAAGGACCTAAGCACATCATGAGATCATCTACTCTGATCTCATGTGTAGCCACCGAATTTCAGCAAATCTGAACTGAATGACAGTATTTCTTATGGTTTTTTTAAAGCCTGCAAATACAGAAAGATCTGCCATGTTGCTTGGCGAATTGCGACTCACTCTCAATAAACCTTTCCACTTCTGCTTCTGGTCTAAATTCCTCTAGCTCTGGCTCCTAGCCATTGCCTTCTTCCTTCAGCTTGTTTTGATACATGAAAGAAAGGTCTGTGATCCTTTCTCCAGGTAACTCTCTAGAGAATGACATCAAGTCAATTCCCTTGAACATATGAAATGGACCATGCTTCTCAAATAACCTCACAGTAAAGTGAGTTTTATTGACTTCAGGTGATTTTTGCTGTTCTTTTCTGAATTCCTTCCCAAATTTCTAACGCATTTTTTGATGCCTAATGCTGAATATAGCCACAACAGTCTCACTGCTTCTAATTCATTCCCCTATTCTGTATGACCCTGACTGTCTTATGGCACTGCTTTGGAGGTCCCAGCCCAACTAGACCTCTGCCATTATCCATTAGCTCTTTTGAAGTGCATTATAGGACACAAATCTCCATTTTGCAAGTACAGCTTATTTACCTCTCTTCCGGGATATTTGACCTGTCATTTTTATGAATAAAAAGGACAAAGACAGTGTTCAAATGAGACAAACTACTGAGCAATCCAGACCTGTCCATTTAAAATCATTGAGGTACAGGTCAAGAAGCTTTATTCTAACATATTTCCAGATGAAACTGCTTTTTCAAACATGAATTGCACCTGGTTCTTCACAATATCTGTTTTTATAGAGGCTTACCAGGGTGATCTGTGAAAGTGCACGGTTGTGTGAGGGGAGTACAGGAGAGCACTCTTCAAAGAGCATCTTTTTTTCTGCATGCACATTTCCCCGGATATTACTTCCTGGGGTTGTAAACACTCTCAGCTTCTAAAGCCTTGGTCTGGGATCTGTCGAACACCCTTCAGGAGCACCTTCCAGCCTGTGGACTCTGCAAGTTTGAAGTTGGCTCTGAGAGATGGACGCTCAGTTACACCAACACATCCTTTGCTCCTGTGAATGGATGTGGACCTTGCTCACACACCTATTTTCCCTCACTCTGATTTTACCATTCAGCTTTTTCTTCTATTTTAGCAGCAATCTATGTCCCTCACTTTCTTTTCTGGTGAAGTGAATTATTTAGGAGGCATTGTACCATGGGGCAGATGCCTGCACAGCTCTGCATCACTTCTGCAGGTCCCTAGCAGGGTTAAGGCTGCAGGGTGACACACAGGCAGAGAGGCAGCAGGGGTCCTCTGGGACAGACGCTGAGTTTGGCGTTGTCCACCAAGTTGGTAAAGACAGCAATTCAGTGAGAAGGCTAACATGTGTTGTCTCACTAACCAGATAACCAGTGGGGAGTGGAGCTGGAATGGCTCCCAGGCTCTCCAGGCTCTCCGGTACTACTGGAGCTCCCAGGACCTCCCAGAGCTCCCAGGCTCTCCAGTACTACTCAGCTGTCAGCCTATACATTTTTTCTTTAGTCTCTCCAGGGGCATTTAGAGTGCAGAATCTAGTCCCAAAGTGGCTTTCTACAGCATTTTCCACATAAAAAATTATTCTCCGAGGCCCACTAACTGCTGTCAAGACTGGCAGGCCACCAGCTGTGTTAAGACAACATGCATGTATTTCTTTTAAATACAAAGGAAAACAAAACGAAGGAAGCTTACTTGTTAAACCTTTCAGTTATCACAGGTAGGGGCTGATTTGCAAAATCGAAGTCATACCACCTGACCTTAATCTTTGCTTTTGGGTGGTACTAGCTACCAATATGCAGGCTTCAATTCAAAGACAAGATCAAAGCACTGCCTGTTGCACTCAACATTACAACTTCAGCTCCTACAGTATAGAAGATTCTGTAATTTTATCACATGCAGCTGCTCAAGCAATAATCCAAGAGGAGTTAGAAATGTTTTATGACTCAATATTTGCAGAGTGCTTTTGTTCTGCTGTGAGATTCAGTTCAGGCTGATGACTGACAGGGGAGTTCAAGGAGTGGAAAGGTAATGGTGCAGATAGCTTCTAGAAACACAGCTATGTCCACCAGCTGGTTTTGACTTTATCATCATTATCTAAAGGGAGCAGCTGAATGGACCTATACCTTGCTATATGTAAGCAAGCCAGTTGTTCTCTGCACATGCCTCAGATGAAGCATCTAGTCCCAGCAATGGGGTACATGCAGAGGTGAGTGAATCTGTTCACCAGGCTGTGGATACAACTCTGAGGTTTACCTCAGCTTCAACAGGCTCCTGTCTTCTCCCTGACATGCACATCTTCTGCATCTCTCCATACATATTTGTACAGCTCTTTGCACAGTGTGACCACCAAATTACAATAATAAGTGATAAGAAGTAGCCTAAACTAACTTCTATCAGGAGGCAGCGCATCAGCACTTATGCTGGATTCTGCTGGACTACTGGATGCTAAGACCTTAGCTGATTATACTCCACGGTCACTGTCTGTGGGGGGTGATGTCTGCTTTGCCATTTGCACATCATTACAGGTTCATTACAAGTACTGCCATGAACTCTAGAGCACAGTCCTTAACATTAGGCCAGATATTTTACTTGCAATTTTTCCAAAGCAAAGGTGGCACTGACGAGAATGCAAAGAGTCTGCAACCAGTAAATGACAAGAGAGCGTCCACTTAAACTTGCTTAATAATAACTTATGAAGTGTGCTTCAACAGCATCATGAAATATATTGCATCATTGCTCCTATCATTGTCCCCATAACAGGAGTATTGTGGAAAATTTACAGGTGTAATGTGGTAACAGCAGTGGAGCTCACCCTGCTGCTCAGAGATAATAAACATCAAAGTGAGTATAACCTTATTTTCCAGGGCAGAAGCTGACTAAAAATCCAGGCAGTCAAGAGATGTATTGTCTCTGGTGGACATATTGGACAAGTAGATACAGTCTCAATAGTTCATTCCTTCCTCAGAAACATACAGGATGGACTTTCTTGTGCAAAACTCTTAATCACACTCTACTAGCCTTCCTTCCTTTCTCTGTATTTCTCTCTTGTCTGTTTTCCCAGGGAGTCTTTGGAGCAGTCATGAATTGCCAATGTTATTCTTACCTGCCATCTCTGCATCCTGACTAAGAAAGTCCCTAAATGTCATGGTAGTAAACATCAGAAGTGCAAACAGGATGTTGTCTACCTCACAAGAGGATTAGGTGGCACTATATCATGAACTCACATGGACATAATATTGGTTTATTTCAGAGCATTTTTGTACTAGAGAATTATTTACAAATTCTCAGAGACGCTGCTCACACTTAGCTAGTTAGTTTTAAAAGGTAACAGAGACTAACTTTCCTGGATGCCCAGCAGACTGGTTCTACATGTGACACTGCCTTGTGGGTACCTCCTGCCTGCACACAGATAACCACCTTAGGGTACCCACAGTGGCTGCTTACATAGAAGGCAAAGACACAATGAGGTGAGATCATTAACCAACCTAAAGATA
This sequence comes from Grus americana, assembly GCF_028858705.1. NCBI lineage: Eukaryota > Metazoa > Chordata > Aves > Gruiformes > Gruidae > Grus > Grus americana. The sequence goes on from NC_072891.1 coordinate 54,699,964, forward strand.
TTTGTGTTTGTTAAAGAGTCTCCTGAGGATCACAGGCAAGTTCAGGATTAGACTAACCTATTTAAGTCACAGTTTTCTACAAATATGAGAACTCCTCATCTCTTTTCATACCCAGTATTCAGAAAAGGTACTGCAGCCAGTTTGTTATTATGTATGCTGGAACTGATGAATATAAGAAAACGCACTGTGTAGACTGTGCAATGTTTTTCTGTTTGCAGTGGTTTTCCCATATGTTTCTTAGAGGACACACTGAATCCCTAGAGTTGCAGTCCAATCTGATCTCATAAAAACCCCAGTGTACATTTACCGGAGTCTGCAGTGCCCCAGTATTGGAAGCCTAACCTAGAGAAGAACAGGGTGAGTCTCACAGCACATAGAAGTATCCATAAATCACTCATCACAGTGTTGGCACTATGCAAATAATGCAATTACCTTCCTCTTTGTCTGTGGTAGCTATGTGGCAACGGCTGGCAAAGACTGACATTTTAACAGCTCCTTTGGTATTGCATCCTTACCTGCTTCTCAATTTTCTAAGAAACAGATGCATTCAGAAAGCTGATGTAAGAAACTAAATTAAGTCTTGGTGAGTGGCAAATAGCATTTTAAAAGTATTTACTTTACCATGTTTCACAGGCACATTTCTCCACTCCTGCTCTGACATCCCCTTTAACACAAAACAGCAGGCTGAGCGTGTACTGAATGTGCTGCAGTGCAACCTTCACTTTTGCAAGTTCAGGCAAAGGGGAGAGACACACCTTGCTATAAAGGCTCAAAGCACGACAATGAGGTCCCAGTCTCCCTCATTCCTGCAAGTCTGGGCAGAGAACTGTGAGTGGCTCTGACCTGACTGTTATGACATGCTTGGCTGCTGCTAGATGTTTTAATTGCAAAGTTCACAAGCTTATCCATGGTTCAGAGCCAAAATGAGGAAAAAGCACGGAAATGAAACACTGAACCTTCCACTACAGGCCTAGTGACCAACAGAGGCTTCAGGAAGACTGGAAGTGGGAGGAGATAAAAGAAACTATTCTCAAAACAGAGTGAATAAAGCTAGTCACTTTACTATTGGCATAATGAAACACTGGCCACAAAATGCTAGGCCTGTAGGCAATTTTCTGAGATAAGCTTGTTGTCTTGTATGGTGGCTAAAGCAAGTCCACACTGCCCATGTCTGTATGAAATATGGCAAAGTCCAAGACAAGGAGGGTAACTTTTTTCTGCCACTGTTGCAAGGCAGTGTCTCTTTCCAGTCACATTTTCAAAAAGGACAGTGGGGAATACAAGGAAAGGAACCCAAAATAATGTCTGAGAGATGGAAAAATCTGCTTCACAGGAAGGACTGAAACTGAGGTTTTTGACTTAACAAAGAGAAAGGTAAGAGGCAAATTAATTTTAAGTATGTCCATGGAAGGAAGATTATTGATCACTCCTTTTAGAAGGCAAGGATGTGGGACCATCTACCTTCTTTTTGGCAACATATGGATCCTTCACCTTTCTTCCATCCAAAGTCCCTGTTCATTCCCCCACATCACCCCATGAGTTGTGTGACCCAACTGTATATGGGGATGAAAGTTAGATCAATCAATCTAGGTCGAGGACAGTCCTGCAAAGGAAAACCTGAACTGATATCATTTCTAGCCCTAAACAACTGTTGGCCAATTGAAAGAGAACAGAGATGCAGAAAAGGTGCTGAGAGAGACTAAGCACAAAAATCTCTGTAAGCCGGTATTGCTGCCAAGGAAAAGGTACACAAGCCACATAGTAAGGTCTGAACCCAGGCAGTGCTTGAATACTGAAGGCAGATACAGACTAGAAAGAAGTTTCATTTTCTAAATTGCTATTTTAATACTAAAGAAAAATAACTCAAAGTACATTGTGGATTTTTGTGCTTTGAATCATTACTCAAAGTAGGATGTTTCTGAAGACAGAACAGGAGGTCAGATTGTGAAGTGGAATGTGATGGTATTTGCGATGCTGGTCAAGCTGAGGATCCAGTGCTCCTTTCTGACAGAAACCTGGAACAGTGGAGTTTGTAGCTACTATTACCATCAAGTTGACAATTGCCAGTGAAACAACAACAATTTTCTCTAGACAGAAACCCCGTCCATAATATTTAGCTGATACATTGGCACTATTTAGTTAATTGGTTTTATTTGGCAGGTTTACTGCTTTAAATAAAATCTAAGTGTATAAATATATCATCTATTTATCTATCTATTGATCCATCTCTTTACATCTGTACACCATGATTCATGTGTGACCTTGCTCTGGCTGAAATGAAAGGCATACCTCATTCCCTTCAGGGCCAGGATTAACACCTCTTTGTGACCTGACCAGACCCATACCATACATATCTTACTGGTTCTAATGCTTGAATTTTTTTTTTTTTTTTTTTTTTTTTTAGCTTAGGAGTTTGTTTCCCCTTGGAAAATATATCTCCTCACTTCTACCATATGTGCCTGAAAGGCAAGATTTCTTATTAAAAGTGTGAGGTACCTCCACCAATTTATGATACATTTGCTGACGGTGACCTTTCCCCTTGTTCTGTTGGTAGCAGTATAGGTCCGGAAGCACATTCCTGTGATGAATTTGTGAGTCAGCCCTGATGTGCTATCCAAAAATGATGTTATCACACTACAAAATAATTTGTTAAACCCCCTGATGAAGAGGCATCTTTCCAGGATGCTCTGGGTTTGCAGTAAGGTTCTCAACAACACTGTCAGGAAATTTCATGGGGAGGAGGATCCTGGCATGCAGGCAGCCCCAGCACTCAGTGTGAGTCACCTCTGGAGATGAAAAACATTAATGTTACAGGAAGAATTCTCCTGGTCAAAACAGGTATTGACATAAATGTTAAGGAAGGAACAGCCTCAAGAAAAAAAAGAGAATATGAGGAAAAAACCCTGACGTAAGCAGAGCCAGACTGCTCTGTACCTCTCTTTGTCCAGGTAAGGATTGACATTTCACAGACTTCTGGCGATCAGGGCTTAACTCTGAGGAGCTGCCTTCAGGAGAGCAGAATTTGCTAGTCCATTTTTCAATGCAAGTTTGATGACTGCACAATGATTTGTGGGAGGCTATGAAAAATGTCCTTCACCACAAACCCTTTCTTCTACCGCATGACACAGCATGTGCTCACCTTGGCTGCCTGCTGCCAGATGATGCTACTTTTGATCCCACAAAGAGTGAATATGTCAGGAGATGAGTCACTCCATCTTCCTCGCTGACCTTCTGCAGCCTGGGGGTATATGGAAACTGCCCACCAAGCTGACGAAACAAGTAATTTAGGGAGCAGTAGGTCAAAATCATGTCTTGTTTTTCCCAGGTGGCTGTGCCAGATGTGGGAATAAAATTAACCGAACCTTAGTCTTTTTGCACCTCTGAATATGGCAGGAAGGACTTTGTAGAGCAGTCTCAGCAGTTTCAGGCAATGCATTACACTAAAGTGTAACAAACACTTTAGTCCTGTTAATCTGTTAGAAGAAAGGCATCCAGTACCTTGAAGGTCCTGGCCCTATCTTCATCTGAGCAATGGACTCACACACTGAAAATAAGCTTTGTCCAACCGTCTTTCCAAAGCAGCTATTAGTGTGGCACTATGGCACTATATTTAGAATTTGTAGTCACTTTTGCAAAGTGGCTTTCAGAAGGCAAGAATGGATTTTTTTTTCAGAAGTGTCTCAGAGCTTCCAGTGCAGCAGAGTTTTCAGAGACATGTTGTAGCTCAGACTACAGTCATTGACCAGAAGGAAATCTCTTCCCTCATCACCTCTGCAGCACTGATGTGCTCCAAGTCTTTGGGCTACAGAAGGCAGGCTATAAAGAAGAACACTTCCACTGCTACTCCAGCACGCATGTTTTGAAGGGACTGGTTCAAAGCTGATTGAAGTGGATGTACATTTCACTCCAGCAAGTGCTGGATCACTCCTGGTGAACCACATGGGCAGTTTGTTACTGGGAGGTTGAGTGCAAAGGGAGATTTTTTGTAGAATGACATGGTTAGGTGAGTGTACTTATGTCTGCTTGCACACTAATAACAACAAGATGACACTGCTTGCCACATGGGAACATCATGCTGACACTACTTTCAGTCTTTGAATGATGAAGCATATAGGAAGGAAGCATGGTACACTCAACAGTGAAGTAAAAATTACTGTACTGCAACTGAATATAGAAACACCATTTTTTTCTAATGTGAAGGCCACTTACAATACCATGACTATTAATGTAATGTAAGACCTGTGTATTGAAAGCTACTTGCAATTTTTATGAGTGGCACATACAAGGTGTTCAGAATTCAAGGAAAATCTTGCATATCCTACATGCCACACTACGTAAAGCAATCAGAAGGTGAAAGTAAATCCACTATACAGTAGATGGAAAAACATTCAAATATACAGCCACATAACTCCTTAGAAACAGCTTATTTACATTTGTCCTGGTTTCAGTGGAGATAGAGTTAATTTTCTTCATAGTAGGTAGTATGGGGCTATGTTTTGGATTTGTGTTGGAAACAGTGTTGATAATGTAGAGGGGTTTTTTTATAGAGATGTTATTGCTGAGCAGTGCTTACACAGAGCCAAGGCCTTTTCTGCTTCTCACCCCACCCCACCAGTGAGTAGCTGGGGATGCACAAGAAGTTGGGAGGGGACACAGCCAAGACAGCTGACCCCAAATGACCAAAGGGATATTCCATACCATATGATGTCATGCTCAGCTTATAAGAGGTTTGGGGAAGAGGAAGAACAGGGAGGGGTGGCAATTGCAACGTTCGGAGTGATGGCGTTTGTCTTCCCAAGTCACCGTTACACGTGATGGAACCCTCCTTTCCTGGAGATGGCTGAATACCTGCCTGCCCATGGGAAGTGGTGAATGATTTCCTTGTTTTGCTTTGCTTGTACACACAGCTTTTGTTTTGCCTGTTAAACTGTCTTTATCTTAACCCGTGAGTTTTCTCACTTTCACTCTTTCGATTCTCTCCCCTGTCCTACTGGGGGAGGGGGGGGTGAGCAAGCGGCTGCGTGGTGCTTAGTTGCTGGCCAGAGCTAAACCACAACAACATTGCATCAACAGTGTTGTTATTGGGATCGTCTAAGGAGGTAGGTGAAATTTTTATAGTTATGGTACTCACTGGAAGAGAACTTGGAGCTGCAGGCACTCTTCTGCCTGTTCTGCTGCTTCCCAGAAGGTTCTTTTTAAAACCTGTGATTGCAAAATATCTTTCACAAATGTGCAGCCTGTGTTTCCAGGTCCCATCCCAAAACGTGGCACTTCAGCTAAGAAGCACCTATTACATCCTGAGTATTTGTGGTCTCCTACAGTGTTGCAAGTGCAGTTGCAGCTGCTGAAGCTGTGAACTACCATTCTTCAGGAGTGAAATACCTTTTGTTAGCCAGCCAGCCCTACATCACATTGAGCTTTACACAAATGGTAAGGTCACAATAAGGGATGAATATATTTTACTAAGAATGCCAAGTTAATGAACAGGTACAAAACCTAGAAGGAGATAAAAAGAAATAAAGAAAACACTACCTTCTACAATAACTTCTGTTCTTTATCTCAAAGAGTGTTTTTTCTGCTCCTTCCAACACAATCCTGCTAGGACACTTGCAGTACTCTCAAGGCTGAGTCTTGTTCCTTATGAGCTCTTGTATGTTTGCTTGCCATCTTATCCATGTTTCTCTGGGGGGGTTTCACTCAGGTTCAAACTCTCAGAAGGTCTTTATGTCATTTATAAACTTGATAGCTAACTGGGATAACTGGTTTTCATACTTTCACCGAAGACTACCTGCTGCAGCCTGAATTTTTGATACTGATATCCTAAGACATGGCTAGAGGGAGCCTTCACATAGCTAAATAGAAAACTAAACTCTCCAGCAAATGGGAAAGCAAGGCCTAAGGACTTGGCTGCCAAAGGCCATCAATGGTGCAATGCAAACTGGCAGTGTAGGGTCCTGACCCACATACAGAATGTTTGAGCATTAAAGATGAAAGTAACAACGTCATTTCACAAAAGTAATCCAAAGGAAAATAGTTTCTCATTACTCCCTGAAAAATCAACATGACATAGCTAAACAGCTGTGGTCTGACTGTAGGTTTGGGTCATACAATCATTGAACCTGGTTTGATGTGATGGGGGAACACTGCCATTCTTCCCATGCACTGTAGAGAGCTGAAGTTAGATTACCCAGCCGTTTCAGAAATGGTCTTCTCTGAGAGAAGGCAATCTGTTACCAGTTTATTTCCATTTTGTATGACGAATTTCTGTAACAAATTCCTGAAGCGAGAGGTAGCATCTCAGTACCAAGAATGGACTTGCTGAGGTTTAAGTCAATTATCTCCCAGGAATCTGAATTAATGATCTAAAGGAGTTTGCTTTTGCAAAGTCGTGTGATGACTTCTACGTCCTCCCCATGACTGCACAAGTGCTAGTCCTGCGTCTGGTGCAGCAGCAGACCACTCAGGCAGGCTTTCTGCTTTGTGGCTGGCAAGGACAGGCCCTGATGCAAGCCCTCCTGAGAAGCCTTCAACCAAACTGCTCTGCCACTAAAGTACAGCGCAAGCAAACATAGCAGGTCACCAAGGGGAGATACAGTTTCTTATGAAAATTAAAACAGCGCACAAAAAAACCTTGCCCATCTCTCAATCCCAGCCCTAAAGGAGATGCACAAATTATGTGTAATATATGAGCCTGGGTACCGAAATAAATAGCTCTTCCAGTTAATATAAATCTGGGCATCAGACAAGCTCCAATTATGCAGCAACTCTGCACTGAACATTGCTAATTGTGAGCACTCCCAAACTGGAAAATTAACAAAATTAAGTTACATTAAGAGCAAAAATGTCTTGCCCTTAGTTAGTCTGGATTTTGCCACAACTTGTTAACTTCAGTGAAGATGTCCTGAAGGCCACAAGTTTGTTCCTTTTTTTTTTTTTTTTTTAAATGGGAACAGTGGTCAAAGAAGTGATATTGCCTGTACCACCTGCCTTGCTAAATTATTTAGCAAATTGTCCCATATTTCCTCTCGAAGGCAGATTGAATTTGTTTTTTTCAAATAACCCAGACTTCAGTGGATGATTCCAACTATGGAGATTTCTAGTGAGCATAGTGAGCATTACATTGCCAATATTTCCTTCATGTAGCTTGTACACCTCCCACTGCTTACTGGTAATAAATCATAGGTAGGCTCATTATTCCTGGAGGACCCATGGTACAATCTGGCAATATAAACAACCTACTCAATAGTCTGAAGTTTGCTAGTGGCTAACATTCAAGTGTTCATGATTTGGCTGAGCTTTTTATGAGCACCAGTACATTGTCCATTATGCACTACTAATACCATGATTATGGTTTCCACAGTGCTTAAAATAAAACATTATTAAGAAATATATAAAAGACCTAGTATCAGACACGATATATAAATGCAAAGCTAAATTACTACTTCTGGAATAAAAGTAAACAGGACTTGTAGTCTTCTTTGAAGAAAGAACATGACTTATGATCATAGCTGTAGGGAAGGTCACTTCTGAGCCTGAATGCACATTTCTAGCACATACCTAGCAATTCTTGAGTCATTAATTCTTGAGTCAGCAATTCTTGAGTCTGTGCTGTGTTGTGTGTTCAGTTGTAGAATTTTCTTAATTAAGAAAGGAACACGCAAATAACAAAATCAAAAAACTAGACTACAAAAGAGTCATGACATCCTTTGGAGAACAGAAATTACACAGAATATGAGCAATGCAAAGTCAGTTTTGATCTTCCCAGGTACGCATCTTGTAATAATCAAACGAGACCAATAACGCATCAGCAGTTTGATGACAGATTAAAAAAAAAAAAAAGAAAAAAGAAAAAAGGCTAGTTTATTTAGGGTATACTTTTGTAAGCCACAAGTGAAATATTTTCTTATTTAAGCTTTGTAACTAAGTCATCATCCAGTATTTTGTTTATACCAAGGATAAGATTGCATTGTTAGACATTTGTAAAAGAATAGAACTGAAGAATTTGGTTATCTGAAATTTCACTGTTAATTCCCTAAAAATAAAAATGAACAAATGAAATATATTGGTAAATCAATATATTGGTTTTGAGGAGCTAAAATAGAAAGGAAAAGACTGTAAGAATTCCAGACTAATATAATGGGAGGAAATATATTTCTGAATTGTATTTTGAATAAGATCAAAAATTCTGTTAGAATCTGTTTTGGATAATAAGAAATTTGTATTTATCTCTGCAGGTACTATATTTGGTTTTATGGAATGGGAACAATAGTTTGAGGTGCTTGTTGAAAAAGTCCAAAAGCTGAAGCAATGGCTAGAATAAAGGACTTTAATGGGTAAAACAAATTTCTCCTATTATTTAATTGAAAAATACAATTAAGACCAAATTAAGGCATTCATTTAAAAATACATTATACCTGTAGATCACAGTAACATTCAGTTATCTTTCAAAATTCTGAATTAAATGTAATCCAACCTTCAAATTTTTGTTATGGGAAATGTTAGTACACACTTTAAGATTCAGTCTTCTGTTTCTCTGAGTTAATATGGGAGGGTAACATGCAAATTGAAACTTCCAGCATCAGTCTGAAAAAATAACCTCAAATTATCTTGAAAGTGAGGAAAGGGTCTGTATACAAGACAAGTCAACACCTAACTTGTTTCTTCTTTTGTATTCAGTAAGTGAGGTGCAGAGTTTCAGCACAGCCAGCTGGTGACTGGTAATATCGTGGGATTTCTCCGCATCCTTGTATTGGATCCAGAATGATGAGAGGCCATTCTGGGAACATTTGTTACCTTTACATTTTTTTTTTCTTAAGGGCAAATCAATAAATAAAAAATTACTGTCTCCCTTGTCCAAATAGGATCTTGAGGGGAACAAGTCTTTTTTGCATTGTACCTTTTCATATAGCACTATGGGGCCACAGTTTATAGGTACTTTGGCATTACAAAATTACACATATAAGTGAAAGGCAAACAAAGATATGTCAATGTGCTTCTGTCGATTCTTTTTGTTGGAAAAAAAATTTAATCTTGGAGCAAACCTCTGCATTAAGATCACTTGCATGATGGGGTTTTGGCCCTTGGCAGTGTATCTGGGGTCTGTAGGACCTAAAAAATACCTGCATTTTTTGCTTCATTTGTTCCACATTTCTGAAACAGCTAATGGAAAATGAAAGCAATCGGCTACACAGGAGGCACTGCCGCTGAGCAAGCCTTTACCTACATCAGCTCTATTTTTATTTTTTTCCCCCAAAGAAATTTGCAGAAGGGAGTAGTATCTGTAAAACAACTTAATGATGAAGAATTTGCTTTGTGGATGGTGGCAGCTCCTTTTCTTCCTGCAATTTTTTATGGATCTAGATTTCCTACTTGCCTGGTGCTCAAGAGGATTTCTTTCTGCTTAGGGATTCCCCGGGTGAGAAAGTGCCAATGACGTCACTGGGAACCACTTTCATTTCACTTCCATGGTTTGTGCATGGGAGGGCACTCGCCCACTCTGATAGCAAAGGACTGCGAAGGAGGAGGGATGGGGGTGGGAGGGGAGAAGATGAGAAATTTCCAGGGAAACACTCTAGCAGATGGCCTGGTCTGCTGATAAATAGCGACACATCCGTATCTCAATCAGTCGGAGGGCTATTTTTGGAAATCACAGCTCTCCCTTTGGAAACCTAGCTAATCCCCACACCCCCTAGCCCCTTCCCTTTTACGAGCTCCTTTGGCTGGGGATGGAGGTGTTACAGCAGAGGTTGAAAGTATGCCATCCCTAGCAAGCCATGCTCAGAATTAATTACATGATGCACTATCCCCTACCCATCCCCATCACCTCCTCCCTCATCTAATTATGCTCTAGGCTGCTAGACTGGTGCTGAATACAAGAGCAAGCGTTGCCAAGGGAACAAGGAGAAAAAGCAGCCTTGTCTCCTGCAGTTAATTTGTAAGCCAAGGGATCAGCTTTGCGCCCTTCAAACATGATGTATCTGGTAAGATTCAGCTATTCTTTTCTTGTAAAGAGACATAAATTCCCAGCATACCTGCACTTCATCAAAGCACAAATAAAACCCTAGCCAACACTAATTTTTCAGGAAATCAGTTGTGCATACAACCATCCAGGGAGTGGGAGAACAGCCAGTGCTGAAGTCCTGTGTATTTCCTAGTACCCTGAGCGTACAGGGGCACACAGAGTACTGGAAAGTGCCACCGCTCACCCCATGGACCACCTGTCTCTCAGACAGCAAACGTATCACATGCCCATCTCAGCAGGAGTGCAGGGAATGGGCAGAAGCAAGAATCTGATCTTCTGCCCCTTGACACCTTGCTTTTTTTAGCATTAGCCCCAGAGAATTAGTAAGCCACTTTCACAAACAAGTACCTGAGACACATAGAAGGACCATTCTCTCAAAGTCCCTCCAGAGTGCAAGTAACACAGCTGCATGCCACCACTGACCAAAGTCTTGTGGTAAAGCATGGTATGGCCCCAATCAACTCTGGAGCCTGTGTAGGCACCCTGAGTAGCCCCCAGTGCTTTGTTTTCAGAGAATGTTATCTGTCTGCCGTATCTGCTCAGCTAAGCTCACTGATATGGCTTTAAACTGAAGGACTCAGAGGGCAGGATCCAAGATGCCAACAAGGCTCATGCCGTTGCATCCAACTGGGGAGTAAGCCAGATCAGCCAGAGCAGCAACAAATGTTCCTTAGCTCCCAAGATGAGAACCAGGTGGCCAACCATGTCAAGTGTGTGTATGGCTATGGTGGATCCACTTGCACCCCGCCAGGGAAACCTCCGCATCTGATTACCTCTCTGAAATGCCTGTACACCAACACATGCAGCTTGGAAGAACTAGAGATCTGTCTGCAGTCAGGGCCATGATTTCATTGCAATTACAGAGACATGGTGGGATAGCTTGCATGACTGGAATGCTGTCGTGGATGGCTACGTACTTTTTATGTGAGAGAGCAAATGGAATGTATTGAGCTCTACCTAGGGGTGGATGAAGAACAAGTCAAGTGCTTATGGGTTAAGAATTAAGGGGCGGGCTAACATGGGTGACACTGTTGTGGGTGTTTACTATAGGCCACATGATCAGGAAGAGGAAGTTGATGAGGCCTGCTACAGACAGCTGGAAATAGCGTCACGATCACAGGCCCGGGTGCTCATGGGGAACTTCAACCACCCTGATATTCACTGGAAAAGCAACACAGCCAGGCATGCACAGTCAAAGAGGCTCCTGCAGAGCAATGATAACTTTTTCACACAGGTGGTGGAGGGGCCACGAGGAGGGGGGTGCTGCTGGACCTTGTACTAACAAACAAAGGAGGACTGGTTGGGGATGTGAAGGCTGGGGGTGGCCTTGGCTGCAGTAACTATGAGATGGTGGAGTTCAGGATCCTGCATGGAAGAAGCAGGGCAATAAGTAGGATTACAACCCTGCACTTCAGGAGAGCCAACTTTGGCTTCTTCAAAGACCTGCTTGGAGGAATCCCATGGGTTAGGGCTCTAGAAGGTAGGGAGTCCAAGAGAGTTGGTTAATATTCAAGCACTGCTTCCTCCTAGTTCAAGACTGATGCATCCCTATGAGTAAGATATCAAGCAAAGGAGGAAGGAGACCTGCATGGATGAGCAAGGAGCTTCTGGAAAATGTCAAAAGGGAAGAAGGAAGTTTACAGAATGTGGAAAAAGGTACTGGCCACTTGGGAGGAATATAGTAACACTGTCAGAATATGCAGGGATGAAACAAGGAAGGCTAGGGCCCACTTGGAATTAAATCTGGCCAGGGATGTCAAGGACAACAAGACAGGTTTCTTCAAGTACATCAGTAGCAAAAGGAAGACTAGGCAAAATTTGGGCCTGCTGCTGAATGAGGTGGGTGCCCTGGTGATGGAGGATATAGAGAAGGCGGAGTTACTGAATGCCTTCTTTGCTTCAGTCTTTACTGCTAAGGCAGGAATCCCAGGCCTTGGAGGTAGGAGAGGAGTTCTGGAGAAAGAAAGACCTTCCCCTGGTCAAGGAGGATCAAGTTAGAGATCATTTAGGCAAACTTGACACCCTCAAGTACATGGACCCTGATGGGATGCATCCACAAGTGCTCAGGGAGTTGGCAGATGTTATTGCTATGCCACTCTCCATCATCTTTGAGAAGTCATGGAGAACAGGAGAGGTGCCTGAGAACTGGAGGAAAGCCAGTGTCACTCCAGTCTTCAAAAAGGGCAGGAAGGAGGACCCTGGAAATTACAGACCAGTCAGCCTCACCTCCATCCCTGGAAAGGTGATGGAACAGCTCATTCTGGAGGTCATCTCTAAGCATGTGGAGGAAAAGAAGGTTGTCAATAGTGGTCAACATGGATTCACCAAAGGGAAATCATGTTTGATCAATCTCATAGCCCCCTGTCATGGCATGACTGGCTGGGTGGATGAGGGCAGAGCAGTGGATGTTGTCTACCTTGATGTAAGCAAGGCTTTTGACACCATCTCTCATAACATCCTCAAAGGTAAGCTTAGGAAGTGTGGGTTAGATGAGTGGACAGTGAGGTGGTGTCCTGGTTTCAGCAGGGATAGGGTTAATTTTCTTTCTGACAGCTGGTGTAGTGCTGTTTTTTGGGTTTAGGATGAGAATAATGTTGATAATGCACTGATGTTTTTAGTTGTTGCCAAGTAGTCAAGGACTTTTTAGCTTCTCATACTGCCCTGCCAATGAGAAGGCAGGGGGCACCCAAGGAGCTGGGAGGGGACACAGCCAGGACAGCTGACCCAAACTGACCAAAGAGATATTCTATACCATACAATGTCATGTACTGTTTGTCATCTGGGGTCCTGGCATGGCAGCTGGGGGCCTTGCATGGTAGCTGGGGGCCTTCTGCAGCAGCTGGGGGTCTTGTGCAGCAGCATTTGGAGTGATGGTGTTTATCGTCCCAAGTGACCTTACACATGATGGAGCCCTGCTTTCCTGGAGATGGCTGAACACCTGGCTGCTGATGGAAGATGGTGAATGAATTCCTTGTCTTGTTTCGCTTGCGCCTGTGGGCTGGGAGGCTGGGCAGCTGGGGGTCTTGTGTAGCATCGACTTCAGGTGAGAAATGGTGCTGTTCATCACTTGTTATTATTATTATTATCCTTTTTGTATTTGTCCTATTAAACATTTTTTATCTCAACCCATGAGTTCTTTCACTTTCACTCTTCTGATTCTCTCCCCTGTCCCATAGGTGAGGGGAGTGAGCAAGTGGGTGTGTGGTGCTTAGTTGCCAGCTGGGGCTAAACCATGACAGGTGGATTGAGAACTGGCTGAATGGCAGAGCTCAGAGGGTTGTGAGAAGCAGCACAGAGTCTAGTTGGAGGCCTGTAGCTAGTGGTGCGCCCCAGGGGTCAGTACTGAGTCCAGTCTTGTTCAACATATTCATCAATGATCTGGACAAGGGGACAGAGTGCACCCTCAGCAAGTTTGCTGGCGATACAAAACTGGGAGGAGTGGCCGATACCCCAGAAGGCTGCGCAGCCATTCAGGTGAGATCTGGACAGGCTGGAGAGTTGGGCAGAGAGGAACCTCATGAAGTTCAACAAGGGCAAGTATAGGGTCCTGCACCTAGGGAGGAATAACCCCAAGCACCAGTACAGGCTAGGTGTTGACCTGCTGGCAAGCAGCTCTGCAGAGAAGGACCTAGGAGTCCAGGTGGACAACAAGCTCTCCATGAGCCAGCAGTGTGCCCTCGTGGCCAAGAAGGCCAATGGTATCCTGGGGTGCATTAAGAAGAGTGTGGCCAGCAGGTCGAGGGAGGTTATCCTCCCCCTCTGCTCTGCCCTGGTGAGGCAAGGAGATGGGACATCTGCAGTACTGTGTCCAGGTCTGGGCTCCCCAGTTCGAGAAAGACAGGGAACTACTGGAGAGAGACCAGCGGAGGGCTACAAAGATGATTAGGGGACCGAAGCATCTCTCGTACAAGGAAAGGCTGAGAGAGCTGGGTCTGTTTAGTCTGGAGAAGAGAAGACTGGAGAGAATCTCATCAACGCTTATAAACATCTAAAGGGTGAGTGTCGAGAGGAAGGGGCCAGACTCTTCTCAATGGTGCTCAGTGACAGGACAAGGGGCAATGGGCGCACACTGGAACACAGGAAGTTCTGTCTGAACATGAGGAAAAAACATCTTTACTGTGAGAGTGCCAGAGCACTGGAACAGGCTGCCCAGAGAGGTTGTGGAGTCTCCTTCTCTGGAGATATTCAAAACCCACCTGCGCAACCTGCTGTAGGTGATCCTGCTTTAGCAGGGGGGTTGGACTAGATGATCTCCAGAGGTGCCTTCCAACCCCTACCATTCTGTGATTCTGTGAAAGACTTTTACCTCTACCAGTCTATATGGCAGTAGTTCACATTCTTGTTAAAATATATCCATAAAGACATAAATACCAAATCTCTCTCAGATGCAGATACCATCCAAAGCATATATAATTAAAAGTGAAGAGAGATGATTACATGAGATACAGAACAGGAGGTTTGGTCCTATGCTCTTACAACCAACCAAGTCAGAGGCACTGATTAGTTCCTCAAAATAATTAGCTTTCTAGTGTCCTCTGTTCCCAAACCCTCACTTTTTGGTGGCCTCAGATTCTGGATGATGTGTTATTCAACAACATTTTCAGGAGAAAAATGCAGAAGAAACAGAGGTGTGGATGGTAAAGTGACCTGCGCATGTGCCTTCAATCCAGCAACACACTCAGAAGCAAACCCAAGAAAACCAGCACCAGGGCGTACTTGGAGGCTGCAAGCGGGCCCACAGCACAGCCACGATCTTGTACTTGCTGTTAACCAATGAATTACAACATATTAAAGTCAATGCAACTTTTTACATGTTTGAGCTAAGAATATGTATTTGCTTGGCAAAACCAAAGATGATTTTTTGTTGCTTCAAAGCTCGGCTTTATTATGAAGATTTTGGCTGTCTTTAACCTCTGCAGAAATTTATCTGTTGGAACTCTTTCACCCTTAGCCACTGGACATTTTCTTTTTTCTGGAGAGAATAGAAAAGAATTTTTAGTCTGTTGCACCCATTTCAAGCCTCATGTCAGTCAGACTTTTTTTGTGCAAATGCAGACTGCACCTGCAAAAAGATAGAAAATAAACATAAAATGCAACTTGTATCTTTGCTGGTTTGAGTCCCTCCATTGTGTGGTGTAGGTACCAAATTTTGCAGGTGTGCACTGTCATTACAATATGGGATGACATCTTCCAAAACTCTGAGCCAAAATATTTACTCCTATGTTGACAAAAATCTTTCTATAGATGTGCATTCAAATTCACAAACTGAAAAGAAAGCCTGTTTTCACAGAAGAGTTTCCTGATGCAGAACACGGAGGAATGATGTATGTGTTACTAAAAATACTTTCTATGACTAATTCATGAACATCAATCATTCCTTTTTCATTTTTTCCAAAGGGCAGACTGTGTATGTTAGCTTGATAACATATGGCTACATCCTGTGTCACCCCTAAAGTGAAAACAAGTTTGTGAATACTCTGATAGTCACTGCAGTTCTAAAAAAAACCCCAGCATCTAGAAAGCTTTCCAGCACACATGCACACACGGAGACATACATACACATATGTAGGTAGGGAGAGAGACGGAAGAGGAAGAAATCACAGCATATTCCCTGTTTTGTGTTGCTGTTATTTACTCTAAACCTGATTCAGATGAAATGTCTTGAGAAGCAGTCAATATACACAAGCATTACTGTGCTTTTTCACCGAAGCCTGGTGAAAAGCAAAGTGACTGTGATAAGAAGCTCCTTGAGTTTTCTCAGGCTTTTCAGTGCATCCATTGGATCAGAACAATGTTTTACACAGTCTGCATTGGCACAGGTTTCTGCAAGGAGGCAAGTTGAACTTGGTGCACTGACTCAGGCATGCCACCCCAAGACGGCAGGGCCACAGGCTCACCTATGCAAAGGGAGGTTGGTTGTTTAAATTCCAATGGTTTGTCAGCTAAAAACGCACTCCCAAAGCCTGCTCAGTCTTTCAGGTCTTGCCTCTGACAGGAGCATTTACCTAGTGCATTTACCAGGCCCGCAAAGAGGCTGGCTGCAGAGCTCACCAGGACGCTGCTCTTCACAGGGCACTGCGGTCCATGTGTTCATGGTCAGCCACTGGAGTCAAAAAGTGCAACACCTCTCTTGGTAATGCAGGACAGAGACATGTAGCCATCACACTTTCTGTTTGCTCTGTGTGAGCTATGCCAAGCAAAGGATTCATTCCTCTTGCCACTGCTTTTTGATAAACAGTCATAATGAGTTACTGAGACTGCCCATTTAGCACAACAACAGCATAGAAATAATCACACACAGAGGAACAGAGAAGGTTGCTTGTGGTTTTCTAAAGTTCAGGCCCGCTAAGACACATCCACATTACCAAGCAGGAACCCAAGCCTTCTTAAGCCATTCTCAGTCAACATCAGCTGCTCTAGTGCATCTACAGGGTGGAAAAAATGGAGCAAAGCTTTATTGCTTGTGCTATGCAGGAGGTCAGCCTCAAAGATCTGTTTCCCCCAGCCCAGAAATCCACAAAAGTGTTCCCCAAGCACCCTACAGTGTTGCAGGGAACACTATCAGAATAACTATTACAAAAAAAGTCCACTGTCCTCAGCTAAGACTAAGTAATATGCTGAGACGTGAAACAGCGCGTCAGCTCAGAAGTGGAGGGTTGTGCTCACAGGCATACATACAGCAGTGCACAACACATCGATGCAACGGGTTTAGCTGTGCAGACAACCAGGTGTGTGGCTGCTGTTTGTAAGCAGAACAGCAGACATCAGCCAGACTATCCCCACAGCTTGCTACTGCTCTGAATACTGAAAGATCAGTCTTCTGCAAGAGTTGCCTAGCTGATCTGCCTCTGAACATTAATTCCCCTTCAGAGTAGGGTTTCTCAGATCTTACCACCCAAATCCCTTCCACCAGCCACACGGATTTGAAGCAAACCTTACCCATCCTCAGGGCAACATTTAGCTGAAACTTGCCTGTAGGTAGGAGTACAAAAACATATTTAACCATTGCAGACAGTCTGGAGACAGCCTACTGCTGTCACCTGAGCCATCAGCTAGCTCCACATCAGCTGCTGAGGGAGAGTCCCTGGTTTTCTGTGCTTTGCGCCTGGACAGTCACACATACACACACGCGCGCGCATGCAGACATGGACCCATGGATGTGCACATACACACACACGCACACACATGCACACGTGGTATCCTGTATCTTCTCTCAGTAATTAAGCAGAGGTATTTGTGGCATGGTAGTGAAAGCTAGACTCAGACAGTAAGTGTATAATGAGTCACGTTTTCCAAATGCATACACTCAACATCTTGCGATTTTTTTGCAGTCTTTTGCAAAGGTGTTTAAATATATTGGCAAAGATGGCAATGTTCTGATTTTCTACCCATAGGAAGAAGTACTTTCATTTTATTTTGCATTGGGAAGGAAGGTAAAAATATTTTTAAGTTGCACAAAATTTAGCAATTTAGAAATATTAAAATGAATATTTCACTCTTTGCCATGTAAATTCTAATGCCAATCCAAAATAAAAATGTGTGCAACATTTTTCTAACAGGAATAGAGTTGCCTGCATTCACACACTTGTATTAAGAATAAATAATTTATAAATAAATCAGCACAAACATATCATTCGGAAAAATTGCTTTCAAAAGATTGAAAACAAATATAAAAAAAAAAGGAAGATATTGTCCTACAGAGAACTGGATTTCAATTAAAATGTGTTTTCCTGTGTAGTAATTTTGGGATGAGAAAACTGGAAGCAGCTCTGAGGTTTTCTATGTACCAAGCAAAGGACATGCCAAAATTTTGGTGTGCTTACATATTTATCAATATTCATATTGTGGCTTAATTATTCTGTTTGGGTTTTGGTCTCTGATTAGCAGTTATATTTTTTTTTAAAATGATTGGGACATTTCACCACAATGACTAAGAGCCAAAGGCTGGAAAGGAATCCCAGCTTTGCAAGGTATTCTTCATGTGTAGCTGGAAGAAGCATCTTGAACTGTTGTAGGGGAAGACCAATTATTTCATAGGTGAAGGATCCAATTTACTGTGCATGCCCAGCTGCATTTTCCAAAAGAGAAATAGGTAAAAGTTTCCATTGTACTTCCAGTAAAACTTGCTTCTCAAAAATGCTTTATAAATGGAAGTGTGAAATGAAGAAACTGGACATCAAATATCACACGAGAAGTGTGAAAATACATTTTTTTGGAAGCAACACACCAATAAAATTCATCAATATGAAAAGAAAGGACATTTTTAAAAATAAACAAAACAAAACCAAAACCTAGAGGAAAAAGGTCAGTTGACATTAGTAATTATATTACCTCCAAAATAATACTTACTGTAATTGCAGTCAAAATAAGTTAATCTTTATAATATACATAGGGCCAAATTTTCCTTCAGTTTACAAAACTGGCTGCACTGAGTTGACTGAAAAAATAATTTGGCACAACATGCAAATCCTTTTAGTTATTCCATCAAAAGTCTCCTGTGTATCTTTTAATTTGTAATTATAATCTTTGATGATATGATTGATAAAAGTGACTACCTGCTCCCTGGAAACAGCCTTTGAGACCAGATTAGACTTTACATCCTCTGGATCTTGCTATCAGAGCACAGAGAGGGGGCTCTTAACTCTCTCTCAGTCCCAGTTGGCATCTGGAGAAAGGAGTCATCAGGATGACAAAAAAAGGCAAATACCTAATCCATGTGCCTGCTTCTAGATTAACAGAAAGGACCTAGACCTCCACTGATCTGTACACCATATACCCCTTGAAACAAACAACAACAACAACAAAACAACATAAAAATGTGGTTAAATCCAAGCTTTGTGCTGTTGTAAATGACCACAGCAAGCGCAAGGCAATGCAAAAGCAGGCCAAAGATAGCTTTAGTTTAATGAGAATGAAGAAGAGCACACACATTGCAAAGAAACACATTTTTCTCTTTTTAGTCAAAGATTCTATGCCCTGCTTTATTGCTACTCCGTGGCCCTGCAGAAATCTGAATATTAACAGAAAAACACTGTTTTTAGTAGCCAAATGTGAAGAATGAGTTAATATGAATAATAGGCTGATAATGCAGTACTCAGCCAGTATGTATCTTGCATTTTAGACATGTTGCCCACATAAAATAATGTCTAATTAAAAATTGGCTTATGCTGCCAAACAGTACTAGTGGAACATTTATTTGGACACCTGCTCTGACCAGACTCAAGAGTCTAGTTATTTATTTTCTGACTGTTGATTTATTTTTGCTCTAAAAGAAAGTCTGTGGCAAATGCATGTTTACACAGGGACTTGAACTCTCCATTTTCAGATGCTAACCTTAAAATCCCATAGACTTCCTTTTTCCTGTTTATAAGGGTGAAACATAGCTCTGGCTTTATTTATTTATTTATTTATTTATTTAATTAACCAAGATACAATTAAACAGTGACTTGATGAAAAACTTATCCAAGGCATAGGTATTTGACAGTAGATGATTTGTAAGCACACAATATGACCTGCCGCACTCAGATCCATCTAGCCTAGTATTCTATCACTAACAGCTAATTAAAGAAAACATACTAACGAAAAAGGCAAGATAGAGTAATTCTTTTCTGTTATGTCCTCCAGGTGCCATTTTAAACAGTCAGTAATAGTCCTGTCCTCTGTATATTCATCTTTTTCTGAATGTCTTGTGGTAATGAAGCTCATGATGTAATTATAATGAGGTTTGTGGAAGGAGGTTAAGTTTTCTACTGGACCAAGTAATACTGCTGGAAAAAATAGACATGATTTTTGGCACATGACCCTTTGTTTTCAAGTATAAACCCGAAGCAGCATTCTTCAAAAGTTGAGAATAATTCTTTGGATTTTTACTAGATACAGTAATTAGTCAGACCATCTAAGAAAAAAAATGTACTTGGTTCTCATGGGGCACAGCAAGGGTTTTAGCAGCAGGAGAGGTGATAGGATGATTATGGCTAATGGTTAAGAAAAATAGTAATGTGCAATACAACAAATACCTGTTCAGAGTCTATGGCTTTCATTGTTTGACAGTTAAGGACTTTAATTTCTTGGCTTGTCCTTTGAAGGTGTTTAGTGAGCTCTCATTTGAGGACCCAAACTGAAAGTTCACAGAGTGACTGTTTTGTGAAAAATATTATTCTACTGGAAAGAGGATGGTTTTGTCTTCTGCTGACTGTCTCCAAGCTCTCCATGGCAAGTGGTGGTTAAACTGTTCAAAGTTTGCATGAATTGACTTTGGAGCACTGGATACTAAAACCTACTATTGCAAACACATGATCAAGGGACCTTTACAGTTTGTTGTATGAGGTGTCATGCTCTAATGGCTCTGGGGATGGCCTGGCTGAAGAACGCTTGTCAGTTTAGTTGTTGCGCACATTAAAGCTGTTCCATAACTCACAACTTTCCTTGTCACCCCTCAGTTTACCTTCTCCTGCACTAGTCTATACTTTCTGGGGTGCATGGCTGCAATGTCCCATGGTATTTGAAATCCAGATGTTGCATGCTTCGAAACAGTGACTGCATTCTTCAGGAGACTGAGTCACATCCAGTGGTGACAACCTCTGAGCTGGAGGTTGGATGAGACACCACCCACTGTCCCTTCCAGGGGGAGCTGTGAGTCTCTAATGGGACCAGAAGCCTGGAATCTAAGTCTAGCAATAAATTAGCTTGCAATAAGGTCCAAGATATTTCACTGATTTTGGTGGCTAATGAGTTAAAGGAATGGTTAATCTAAGGCTGTGTCTGATCCTACTTGACTCAAGGTGCTTCAGCTATGTATGGATAACTGTCTACAGTTCATCCAGTCTGTATATAACTTGACACTGGTCACACTGGGTGAACACAACCCCTTGCTGGTGGTAACTCATCATTACTGTCCTTTCTGGCACTGCTGGGACTCTACCTGCACGTAATTGACTATGGAAAGGGACTTGTGCTCCATAAAAAGCTTTCTCTTACACTGGGACTTTTCATATTCCTTGGTATTCACCAGAGCAAAAAGCCACTCGTGAATAAGGCATGACATGCTATGGATAGTTCGCTCAGCTCTACCACAATAGTGGCAGTTTAAAAGAATTTTTCTGTTTCTTCAAGAATAGCCTGGTTTTAATAAATGTGCATCCAGGTAAGATGAGCTTTATAACTGGAGAATTTATAACTTCAAAATCCTTTGATGCCCTGAGAGATATTTGGATCCATTTAAAGGTGTTACAAACTCAAAGCAACACACACAAATCTGAAATGTAATACTACTAGATACTTTAACTGGCAGGAGGATGAATTATTTACTTTCTTTTCAGATGGTATGTATCTCAGGTTCATTTTTCAAAGCTTATTCTAATATTTGAATGCCTAAAATTTAATATTCATGGCCACGAAAAAAAAAAAAAAAGGTTTGTCAGACGGAAGAGCCTCCTCCACAATTTTAATAAATGCCATTAACACAAAATGTAATACTGACCTGCAGGATCATTTTTAGAAAAGATTTTACTCAGTACATCCAGTACAGCTAAGCTCCAATAATGTGTAAAGCATGCTTCACTTGCCTTCTGTGTTAATCTCAGCTTTTATTAAATAATGTCTGTCACATACAAAAGTGTTAATAGAGACATTATTAATATAAATAACCTACATTCTTCATTGCAGTAGACTTCTATATGTATTGCAAAGAGACAGTTTTCTTTCCAATCTAGCAACCTCTTTCTTCATTTCCCAAAACAAGGCATAATAGCCTCTGGTTCAGCTGCTGCTAGTACCCTTCCTGCAAGTTCCATAGATCATTTTCTCTCTCATTAAAAGCTATGCATAGTCCAAATCTTCTTTACTCTTGCAGATTTGGTACAAGGCAGATATTTTTTTCCTACTGACTTTGAAAATATCTCGTGCTATCATAAGCCAATCTTGGTTGACATAGGGTAACTCTTACATTAAATTACATGAGTAATGAGTTTTGTAAATTCTAAATTACAGGTATAAATGAATTAACTCTGAAAACTGCCAGGAGCTTGCTCAGCAAAATCCCAAACCCTTCTATCCTAGTGACACAGGCCCAAGCTTTTGCTGACTGCACTATCACACGCACAGACCTGATCTGTTTGATTTGCACATGAATGCCGACATTTTTTAAGAATTACTGCATTTATAGGTAGTGCCTACAATAATTACTAACTGAATTAACTCTCTATCCTTCTGTACTTCTCAGTTTCCATCTAACCAATTTTTAATTTTGTTAGCCTCTCTTTCCCGTGTGTGTAGTATAGAATCTCCATCCATGTGACCATGTCCCCAAAAAGTCACTGGCCTAAGGAGGAAGAGATTGTGCTCTTTACTGGGAGCTGAGTTATTTCCTCAGCCTTGGTTTGCAAAACTCTTATATACATGCTAACTTTTCCCTGAGCTCAGCATGTCCCTCAACTGAAAACTCACTGCAGAAGCCAACCTCAGCATCCACATATAGAGCTGCCCTTAGTTACTTATGCCTGCAATGGGATTACCTATGGGCTACCTATGGGCTTTACAAACCTGGGGCAAAGCCGTCCAGCAGGACACCTGTTAGTGAATATCCACCTATGTCTCTGCCCACTGGCAAATGCCTTACTTAGTTCTCTATTTCAAGCCTGTACAGAATCAGCTGAGCCCTCTGAGTAGAAAATACTGGCTTTCACAGACATTTGAGTCAGATCTATTCTAGTTGGCCACTCAGACATGCCCAGAGCTTGATGTTTTGAATGTGAGGGGCTGTAAGTTTAGTTGTTCACATTCCTCCTGATCTAGAAGGTAAACCAGACTAAAGAAAAGCTAAGTCAAATTCACATCCAAGTGGGCTTGATGGCACAATGCTAATACTTGTTAATGATTTATTTTTTTAATAAAGAACTCTGTCAACAAATATATCCTTATTTACATCAGGCTGCAGCACTTTCTACCCTGTAATGATGCATTAGTTATGCATGCCTGAACTAGTGATGCTTTTATGAGAACCAGCAGAGCCAGAAGTAGATCTTGAAAGACCCATTTTAGAGAATGCTACTGCACGCATGATGTGGACATGGAAGAAAGATGGAGAAAAAAGGGTAGATTTTTGTGTCATGTAAAGACAGCGTGTAAGAAGAACCTCGGCTTAAGAATATGGGATTCACACCCTGGGTCTCACCAGAGACCCCAGCATGACTAGGCAAGTTACTGAATCTCTCTCTCTATTTGTAAATATACACTCTCACACACAAACACAAAACCTCTGAGTGTACGTGTGTCATATGCATCAGGACTTTAAAACATTTCTGCCAGAGCATCAGTAAGATCATTTGGACAGACGAATCTCAGGAGTGGGAAGTCTTTCACTTCTAGAGACCTGGTTCTGTTTTGTACAGGGAAACCCACTACGCTTATGTGCTGTAGGATGAGATTCAACTATGCATCACAAAACTGATTCTCACAAAAATTCTCTGGTATGCAAGAATGCTGCAGTTGGCTTGTTCTGATACAATTTTTATGAAAGTTATGTTTTTCAGAGTGAAGCACAAATTCTTAAGTATAAACATGCACACAATTGCTACAGATATGCAGTATGGTATCCTATACACACACGAATAAATGTATACTACAAATGTCCAAATTGTTCTGGCAAAGAAGCCCACAGTGGGCTCTGCATACCACTTCAAAGCCCTTTGAGCTTACTGGGTTTCCTGCAGCCTCCGGTTCTCAGTTGCAGCTCTGGTCAGCTCATGTGGTCCCTGCCACAGAGGACCACCAGCAGTACCATTCAGCCTGTGATACCAAAGACACTGGAATCAGCAGGAATCATAGTCTCTAGTGACCCACATATTGGCACCCATGCTAATTAGAATCAACTCATTAACACAGAGGGTTTCTTCCTCCAGAAACCATGGGGTGCAACATCTATTTCTGTTGGTCCTGTGATAATTTCCACAAGAAGGCACTGCAAACGTCTTAAAATTATTGTAAACCTTGTAAGTTATTCCCCCAAGCATGGGCTAATTAGCTGTAGTGGGTGGACCTTTGGTCTCCTTTTGTGGCAGTCTTTATTTTTGTTACAGGCCTGCCTCAGCCTTTCTTTGATCAGGATGTCCTTCTTTCTGGGGATGCCTTCTCAATGCAGCAATTTTGGGTGTTCACAGGAAGGGCTCTGATGAAACTTTCCATTGCCCTCACGGCAGGAATTTACTCTGGCTCCGCTCAGTCTATGGGATTTGTGACATACTTCCCTAAAGGTGCAAAATCTAAGTTTATGAACAAACACAAGCAGAGGGATGCATCTGAGCATGACCAGGCTAGCACCAGCAATCTGATCAGCACATCTTAAGCGGCTGTTTGCCGCTGTTACACTGGCAGTTCGTACTGAACTAGCAGTGAGCGAGTGATCAGCAACTACATGTCAGTGGCAGTAGTGTATTCACACCCACCAGCGATCAACTGATCATGGTCTTGGGGACTACTCTTAACAGCCAATTTTGCAATATTCTGAACACATTCCAGGACCTGTTAATAGAAAGATTTGAAGTGTCAAAATACACACACTTCTTAACACTTAGATGAAAACATGGTATAGATTAGAATTAATTGAATTAATAAATACAAGATTTGATACACAAATTCTCCTCTTGTGAGAATCCAACATTGACTAACAATTTCTAAGGGCTGAGCCCATTAATATAGCTATATTTACTCTCTCTAATAGGTACAAGGTCCAAGTTAACAAAATACCACATCCATAAGCACATTTTTACAATCAAAGCTAACATGATCTAGCACCAAAGTTCAGAACAATTGTTCATCACCAATACTATTAAACAACTTTACTCCATTAAGATGAATTATACATCATGCTTAACCTATAGAACTCGGGCCTTTTAGCAAGCAGTCATAGCATGCCCTTGTTGCAAGATTGCACCTTCATTGCATGTTGGCTGGATGCTACAGCCCTGGGAAGACACCTTATGAAAAATTCTCGCCTCCCTTTGCATGAGGCTGAGAGGATAGTTTGTCACTAGGATGAGAATAAGCAGACCTGGCTAATGCCTTTTGGTGCTGGTAATTTGTTCTTGAACAGATGCTCATTTTCACAGGAATAACTGTAAAGCTGTCACCACAAGACGGTTCCAACTGAGTATCCATGCCTTATGCTAAGAGATCTGCACTGCAGATCTTACTTTGAAGTTCAAGGGACTTTTTATCTATACAAAAAAACACCTGAGTGGGCCATTTGACCCACAAGTCACAACCATGCATCAGCAACTGATTGCTGTGCAGGTAAGGCTCTGCAGCAATTGGCAACTGGTATCCTGGACTGGGAAAAGGAACTCCATGTTGTCAAGTGAGTGTGAGAGCAGGACTAAAGGAGTTAGCCCCCAAATAAGTCTGCAAAATGTAACGGCGCATAACTACCTCTGACTATCACAAACTGGGTAGTCCAGCCAGTCAGATATGGTACTGATGTGAACAGAGAGGCTATAATCAACAGAAAGCTGGCCTCAGTAACTGCCATATGAGAAGAACCTTACTTTTAGGTTTTCCATCAAAACTGGTGTCTTCTAATGCTTTTTGGGGGGGGAGGAGAGGTGTTTATTTTCCTCATTGAGTAATTGAGGAATAGTTGAAATCTCACTGAAAAGTTCCAGAAACTTTTCTGTGGCCACAGGTTGGTTTACAGACCTGAGAAAAGTCACTGATAGTGTGGGAATCTTTTGCTTAGTAAGAGAATCATTAAAAGATTCTTTCATCTTTTTTTCATGACCATACCATAATATATAATGTCAAATAATTGCAATGAAATGTTCTGTAGGCCAGAGAAAATGATCCTCTGAAATAAGAAAAAGCCTTTTGAAGCCCCTGTCTTTTTAATTTCCCTTGCTTTCTGCATGAATTACAAGGTGAATTATCAGCATTTGTTCCTAACAGTTGCTGTAGAAACATTTAGGATGCCTGAGAGAAAAGAACTACAAAAAATAGAGATTATTGGAGGTCTGTCTTTGTATGACAGAAGATGGATTAAAATGACGATGTACCTAATAAAGATTTTATAGATTGTGTTTTATGATATCTTGTAGCACTTCCACCCCATTGGGAGCAGCTTTTCAGACTAACAACAGCCAGTGATGACACAGCATCATTACAGTGGTAATAACTCACTTTACCTTACAATCTGCAAACTAATAATGGAAGTTAATAACAGGATAAATCCATAGAACAATGGCCCTCAGCTAAACTCTGGTTAATGAATCAAAAGGACATGAGATCTTTGACAAAATGAAGAGAATACGCAGCAGCAAAAGGTCCTACAACATCTTTGAACTCCCCTTTAACTGGCAGGTAACTCGCACAAACACGTGGAGGAAGGCAGCAAGGCAGACAGCTGGTTAGAATAGCAAGCTGTGGAAACAACTATGTGTTAATGAATTCAAATGGAAACAACACTGAGGGGAAACTCCTTAAACCAAATTCAAACTCAAACCATTTCCCTTCTCTTCCCCTTCCCCAGAACGTTGGAGAGGAGAGGAGAGAGGAGAGGTTCTCATTGTCCAAAGTTTAGCAAACTACTTCCTTTGTTCCTGCCAAAATCTGAATAAAACATTCAAACCTAGATACCTAAAATTAGGCTCCCAAGCCTATCTTTAGAGAATTAAGTATAAAGCCAAGTTTCTGCAACCTGTCTCTCTGCAGGTGGATCCCTCCACTCAGCTATGCAGTATGTGATATGCACAGAAATTTACAGAGGTGAGGGCTTTAGCAAATAGAGCTGAGCCTTTCAAAAGCACGGTCAAGGAGCTTCCAATACAATTAATGCACAAAATAAAACACTGTGTAGAATTTTGAAAATCTCTACCCTGACACCTGGAGAGTCCCTGGCAGCCACATCTCCTACCCACATCCCACTGTTCAACACCTAATTTAATGCACAATTATGCCCTGCAAGAGATAAGCATCCTGGACAGCATAGCAGTAGTTTATTTTGTTTACACACTTCAGCTACTTTCCTGTGGGTTGACCTGGCCAGTCCTAAATTGCAAGTCTGAATACAAACCTTAATGGCACCAAAAGATCATTCCTGGGGTATTTCTAAATAGGCACTGATGAGTGTGTAGCCAGTATTTTATTTCAATTTTCTGCTTCGTTTAGAGAAGTGGAAAACAAAGACATAGCTACACTAATTCCTGGGTTAGGCACGTGGAGACCAGCCTAACTCAGGCTAAAGCAGTAGGAATACTGCAAACTAGAGAGGGTCTACAGAGGGACCTCTAGTGTTTCTAAAGCACTTTGTATGCTTAATATTATGCAAAGATTTCTGAAAATGACCATGGGAAATACAACTTCAGGACAGGATTTACTGGTCTGAAAGCAATTGCTTTATGCTGAGACTCACCCTGTCCTTTTGAGAGTAATCCTGTCCTTTTGGCTATGAAACTCACTCCCTAACTCCCTTCTGATCAACAGGAACATGGTAATTTACAGGGTCTGTAAAGATGCCGTGAAATAATAAACTTAAATTAAGAAAAGACCACAGATTAAAAAAAAAAAAAAGTTTTTTCATCTCCTGTATGATTATTTGCAGCACATTGTTCTCAATTTTTGCAAAACATTTCAGAAATACCAGATTGTTCCAATTTCAATTTAAACTTTTAGAAAGGGGGTTACACTGATACATTCAAAGGTATAGCTATGTGTAGAGTAACACAGTCATAGATGAGATGAGATGAGATGAGATGAGATGAGATGAGATGAGATGCGAAGAGAAGAGAAGAGATGAGACGAGAAGAGACGAGACGAGACGAGACGAGACTATTTCAGTTGGAAGGTACCTACAATGATCACCTAAGTCAACTGCGGATACTGTGCTAGTGGCTGTGATTAACCAAATTCGGCTAAGTTATTCAGCTAAATAAATAATATTGAATTATTAAAGTTCTTACAGAAACCCAAGGTGTCTTAATGACGCTTCTGCAAAGTCAAAATCACTTTTTAAATGAAGTTCACAGCTGTATCTTGCACAAGAAAGGAGTTTGATGCTTTTTACTTTCCAGCTAGAAAGCATAGACAAGGAATACCACACCTTCCATGATTTAGGAGTAGTCAAAGTTACTTGCTAAGAGGCAAGCACCACATATGCATGGTGCTTCATGTGGCACAGCAGTATTTATCATGAGCTCACCCTATGAAGAAAGACAGAGATGGACTGTGTCAACACAGCATTCAAATGCTTACAGGATGCCTGTTGCCAGTGACATAATAGAAACGGTTTGAAAACAGCCCTACACACCCTGAAATCACTCACTTCTGACCCAAACATACAAAGCTCAAGACACCTAAAATCAAATCATCATACTATATGTCCTTGCTCCTTGCAGCTTCCCTGCCTCCCATCCTTTCAATTTCAGTAACATGCAAATGCCTGAAATAAAGCCCCAGGTATGGCTGCCTTTACCACCTTGCTTAGCTTTTCTTCCCTTCTTTCCTCTATCCCATTGCCATTTCTGTTCATTTTCACAGAAACATTGGATTTACAAAAACAAAATCTAAGAGTGATAATAAACATGGGTTGAAAATCCAACTCCATCCAGAATTACTGTACTGAAAAAAATGGATGTGTTTGTGTTAAACACATGTCTGGGCATCTTCTACTTTGCCTGTAGCTCATTTTTGCTCTTGATACAGGATTCAAAGGTTTAACAGAGCAGTCAGAAAAACAAAGAAAAAGCATCTTCCTCTGCAGGCCTGCTGCAGCCTAGGGTGCATTCACAGCACGAGCAATGGGATGTGTTGTGCATGCTGCACAGGTAGCTCTGAGAGTCGAGGTGTTGGCAGGGCACCTGCAGGCTTACTCATGCATCTTGGAACTCAGAACTATCTAGAGGAACAGAGAGCCCTGATTTACTTAAAGTCCAGGCTCTGCATTGGTCTCAGACTGCTGTGGAGGGAGTCACACCTGATGTACAATGGTGTAAGAGTGAGTAGACAACAGGTCTGTTTTAGTTTGTCCCCAGAACTTCACAGTGAGGACTGGCATACGGGCAGGTGGTACAGAGACACTATTCCCTTCCTCCTTTTGAGTCAGGGGCACCAAACTCATCTTGGAGGCACATGAACAGCTGATACTTATCAACAACAGCATCACAAAGCTGCTTCAGACCTATGCCTCAAGATTCAGTCAGGGTCATCTCTGTCTTTTCCCTTCATATCCTGTGACCTGCTCTTGCCTGCTGTCAGAAAAGATTTTAAGTGACCTTTTTGTAAAGACCCCTTTGTTTCACCCCCACCTGCCTTTTCTGGCCTTTGCTCATTGAAGTGCAATTGGTACGAAAGAAAGAAAGTTGAAGGATCCTTTCTAAAAT
This sequence comes from Grus americana, assembly GCF_028858705.1. Taxonomy (NCBI): domain Eukaryota; kingdom Metazoa; phylum Chordata; class Aves; order Gruiformes; family Gruidae; genus Grus; species Grus americana. Next base: position 54,729,349 of record NC_072891.1, read on the forward strand.
CTACACTAAGGAAGGTTTTCCACATCCCAGAGCCAAATGACCATTTTTCCAGTGCATAAATAGAGCAGAGTGGACACAACTGGCTCTACTGTTCTTCTCATGGACTCTGGAAGCAGGATGTCTCTACTTGCCAAATTTGCAGCAGGAGGGTGTGACAGAGTGTATATTTTGCTGTCAGTTCCTGTGGTTGGACAGTTCTGGGCTGCTCAGTGAGCTTTGAATCCAAACCTTCCACAAATCGAAACTGCAGGACTATCATGGCTATGCCAATGCCCCAAGCCCAGCAGATTCATTGAACCCTTACAAAGATTAGCCATTAGACAGTGACAGAATCATCACAGCACAAATTGCAATTAGTACAAGCAAAAGGGACCTCTTTATCATCAAGCATCTGTTTGCAGTCTATTTTAATCATGGTACATTCAGGTTGCCAAAGAATGGAAATTGAGGGCACAGTTATACGCTCTGAATTTAAGAACAGATGCAAACTGATGCCTGCTGGGCATGAACATGCTGGTAACCTTCTGTATCAGAGAAGGAAATGAAACCCCATACAAATGGGATTAGCAAGAAGAGAAGTAAGGTATTTCTCTGCAAGCAAAATAGAAACCATTGTGCATTCATTGAAAAGAGGATGGAAAAAGTCTTGGGGCTTGACTCCTTACCTCATCCTGTAGGCTTACCATAGAAACGTGGCAAACTTGACTTCTCCACTTATTCTAAACAAGAAGCATTTCCATAGGGAGGGAGCTGCCTCATGCTGGTGACTGGGTTGCAGAATATGTTGTACTCATTTTGAATTGAGTACTTGACATTCTGTAAAACTATATGCTGAGTTATCTGGCAGCTTGTTTCTGTAGCCATAGCCTGGATTGCAGTCTGCCTCCTACCTCCCGTCTCTCAGAAAGTAGTGAAGCTACCCTGTCAGTAAAGCCTAGACTCAATTGCACAGCCAAACCTAGCCTTGACCTTTGAAGATCGGGGAGCTTTTCTCACAGTTGAAATCCATGTAGGAAAAAAACATTCCCCGACTGCCCCAAATCCAGTCTTAATCTAAAGACCACATGCGCGAGAGAACTCATCATATCCAACAGGATGCTGATCTGCTGGGTATTTATCTTATGCTTTGCAGGGGCAGGCATTACATTTTGAAGGGTCTTGTGGGAAGTTAGAAAAACTTCAGGGAGCCATGGTAAGAGAAATCTACTTGCACTCTTGAGAAAAGCTATTTTGCAGAAGCTCCCATCAGTAAGGATTGTTTGGCAACAGCCACAAGCAATGGGAAGAAAAGTAAAGACATCTTGTTGGGAAGGCAGTCCTTTGAAATCAATCCTGTTGGGAAGGCAGTCGTATGAAACCCCACCAGGCATGAATTTCTGCTACGTGTTGAGGTGTTCCAGAAATGCCCACAGTGAACTGAAGTGCTCTTGCTATTTCACTAATATTGTGGGCAGCAGCGTAAACAATGTTTTTCTGTGGTACTGCATTTCACAGCTAGACTGTCCACTCATAGAAGCCTTTCCCCTCACTCAGCCTTCTCAGGTTTGGACTTTAATGTTGAACAAGGGTTGAGCTGAAATGTCAGCCTTTCCCTGAGCAGAGATGATAACAGTCTCTTTCTTCTGCCACAAATCCACTGATTCACCTGAAAACTACCCCTGCAAAAGGAGGGGTTTGACTAGTTTTTCAGTCAGTTCTTGCAATTGCAGGAATGGGAGAGATGACACAAGAGAGGAGTCAGACAAGCACGGCTGGGAGTTGGTGCAAGCACTGACCTCCCAGATCTTGGATGGCTTTACATGAATGTGAAGATATGAGGAGACAAAGATGCAGAGGTATTGAGCTAAGAATTTCAAGGCATTGGGCAGGTGTAATGGAGTAACATCAGATGTTGGAGAGAACAGCTTTCACACTGTCTGAACACCTGGCCTGTCCATGTACAAGCAGTGCTTGTGAAAGGCTCAGTCTACTTCAGCATCACACTGAGACCTTTATCGGAAGGGCTTTTCCACCTCTTTCCCTCTTCTCTCTGTGCTAGATCACCTGAAGACCTACAGATGTGGTTAGCAGAGGAGGCCGCTAACAGGGGCAGAAGGGACCAATCAGCCATTCTCGCAAACATCAGGGTGTAATCAGGGCTGGCCATGCAGCACGGCCATCCCAGCCAGAGAGGACTAGAAGATGGGAAGAGTGGGCATGCAGAGATCATAACTGACTTGATGTGGGGATAGTGCAGCCTAAACTTCGTTCCTTATGCTAGTGACTGTGCCAACAGCCCTGTGTTATCAGTGGCCTTAGAAAACAGTTGCAAAAAGCTCTTTGTAAACACTTTAGCAATGGAGAGAAAATCCCCAAAGCTATAACTCATTTAAAATCACAGAAAAAAAAAATATTTAATTCTGCATACTGGAAATAGGAAAGGAGCCACAGTCATTACAGCACCTCCGTAAGAGACTCAGTGGCAGTTTTTTGTTTCTTTCTCCCTCCTGAATTTATGTTGGCCCCCCTAGACATCATTTTGTCACTTGCATCCCATTTTTGCCCTTGTAGGCCTAATTAACTTAGTCCTGATTTATAACAGCGAGAGGAAATCAGAACCTTGGCTGCATCTATGGGATGGCAGAAGAAGACTGCAGCCAGTGGCATGCACATCATTCCCTTCAGGTTTCTTTAGGGTTAGTCAGCATGATGGCAGGAGTTACCCTGTGACAGTGATGAATACGTGTGGGCTGGTGTAGAGATTGCCAAACAAAAGTAAGTAAAAGGTTATCCTCTTACAGAAAAATACTTTCTCCTTGTTATAAGTAAGGCATATTAAGAATAACATAGGAAAAGATCCTTAATGACACTCTAGTCTGACAAGCCTGTTTTTTCCTGAAGCAGTTTTATCCCTCAAAATCTTATGTACACCAGTAACAAAAAACCCTGAGCAGTTCACACTAACTGCCCTATCAGCACAACTGGGCTTTATACAAGTGAGAATGCGCTCCTACGGGCAGCCAGCAGCCCATGACACTTAGCTGTGCATGAATAAAGGGAGCCAGGGAACAGAAAGGGAGGGAGAGGGGTTTCCCTCCCTAAGCTACAGTCCATGCATCTGTAAAATGTTGCACAACATGTTCCGTTTTATTTCATCAAATACAACCTGCTACTTTACAAGCTGTTAAATCCAATAGCTTGCTTTTTTTTGTGTTGAGCTCACATTGCCTACTGGACCCTGACTATATGCTATTTAGACAACTTCTGGATGCTCTTAGCATGTGTCTCATACTTTTTGTGAGTTTTTGTGCTCTTTCCTTAAGATTCAGGTGTAATAACTAAAGATGTGTTGCACCTTTCAGCTGAGTAAGCTTGTGTAAAGAAATTACTGTATCTCAGCAGGAAATCAGCTGCTGGTTTGCAAGCAGTTAGCTGGTCATCTCAGCCACATCATTCTCCTGGCTTTTCCCAAACATATTTTCTCCTCTGTTCTTTGATCGTTTGGAAACTGTCACATCTAAGTTCTGTTTGAGTAGACCCTACCTGCCTAGTGCAAGAGCAGAAAGACAGCTGCAGCAGCCTGAACACAATGGGCTTGTAAACTATAGTTTCTTCTGACCTTTCAAAGTTCTTCTTCCTCATATAAGTACAAACTTCATGTGAAAAAACTACAGGACAAGAAAAATCTTCCTTTTTTCAATTCTTCCTTTACAAGACTGTTAAGAGTTGTGGCAGATACTTTGGTCTGAAGTGACATAATTATAATGCTTAATTATTTCAGAGCTGAAGTCTACTGTAGAGAAATTGGAAGAAAGGATAGAAGCTAATTTTGTAATCAGGACAATGATGTGGAGAAAGCATTGCATTTTAAAAAAGAAAAACATCACCATAAGTGACTTAGTCATTCCATACAAGAAAGGTAGTTTCAAACTACCTTTGTTCACTATACAGTGAACAATTTTAAATTCCTGCTCCAGTGCTTCCAGGACAAGCACTGCTGTAAAGGTCTCACCAGATGCTTACTGATGATGTTGGGATCTCATAGGACGTGCACACCACTCAAAGGACACGATACAAGTTCTTATAAATTAATTGCATAAAGAATGTGTACCAATTAAACTTTTGCAGTTTAACCAGTAGAGCACTTCATCTGAACATAATTACTGTGGAACTGTTGTCCCAAAATGGGGGGTTCATTTACCCAGTGTGCAATATGCCAATATACATACAGAGCAGAGGTATTTTATTGCATATTTGCACAGATATGGCTGTCTGTCCCAAGACAGTACACCAAAGCTCCGAATCAGTGGTTATTTATACATAAAACGTTAACATATGCATTGTTATTCTATTAAATGATTGGTTTAGATTTCTTCATCTAGCATGCAAACTAGAACACATGCTCAGTTCTTTTCTCCTCCTTTATCTTTTGAGGAGGTGGTATAATTGGGGTAGGTGGTCCATGGGTTGTTGGTTGCAGTTTCTCCTTTTGGAATTACCTTTCCCCTAGTTTTCTGGTACTTTTGGCAAGTCCAAATGGTTTTTCACGGTTTACTGACTGAACTAGTAATATATCAGTTAAACTTCAGCTTTTAACAATCACAACCTACTTATCAGACAAAGGTACATTATTTAGATATTTCTTGCCTGGCCTTAGACCAGCAGGGGTAGGGCTACACAATGGACTTTTGCAGCAGCTTGACAACTTGGTTCATATCACATTTTACATTTGGTTTTATTGTAACAGAATGAGAATGGTTATTACATGCTGAGCTGTAATAGTGACATAAGCTAACAAAACACCTAAACAAGAAGTATTTGAAATGTACTTAACTCACTACATTGCAATAATTCCCTTGCATCTTCTAGATAAAGGGAAGTTAGAGTGCTGAGGAATTAAGATGTTAAATTACTGCATACTGGGTTTTCTGTGCTGACATGGGACAGGGACTGTCTGGGTTGCCATGTGAAAGGTATGTGTGAAATGACCTGCACCATGACTCCTGGGTCTTGCTCCTTCTAATATAAACCACTTCTCATTGCTTCCCCCGTGAGTCATGGAAGGAGAGCGAACAGCATTTTCTCCTGTTCTGTTCCCTGATGTCCACTGATTTCTTTGCTGAGGAGAAAGTCTGTTGCATAATGTGCCCCAGCAGATCTGGACACGGATGCTTTATTTGCAATCCTGAGGATCCTTCAAGCAAATTTACCTGTCAGTTCCCACAGCACGTTGTTAGTAAACTTGGACACTGCTGTTATGACAATACTGAATCCAAATCAACATCCTGACCACCAACTTCATGCTACGCTGAGAGTTAAACCTCACCTGTGTCCTCAGGACTGTTATTTATGGCAATACTCAGGCTCCAAGCACACCTAGCTCAACATGATTCTTCTGCAAGTTGCATTAAAAAGTCAGGTTTCCTGACTCACTGTGAATCAGTATGATCAGAATACATTACTCAGCGGCAGCTGGACACCTGAAAGGTTTAACTGAGCCAAAATAAGTATGGAGCAGTTCAAAAAGGGAAGCTAGATCAAGTAATAGCCTGGATATGACCCAAGGTCTTCTAAATTTTATTGAGATCAATCCCCCGTATTTCTCAGGTAATTTTCTGCCTACTCCAGGTTGCCTGTCTGCTAGATTATCTCACCCTGATAGAGACTAGCATAATAGCCAAAGCACAGCATCTAATATCCTTTCCAGAATTTTCATCATAATTAATTATTACTTGTCTAGGTATTCTTGTAATTCATACAAGTTGCTAATGCTTTTTTTGAATTTAACTAAATTCTCAGCTTCAAAATCTTCCCATAGCAGTGGATTCCACAGTCTAATTACATATTGTGAAACTGTCATCTTTAATTTCTACCACTGCCTCTGAATTCTTATAATTTGAGGCAGAAGTGTCTATTCCTCCATGTTTATATCACTCCATTTTATATTTTCTATCACCTCCTGTTTGTCCTACTCACAAAAGAAACAGTCAGATGCAAGAGTACTGACTTAAAAATTACAATAATTTGATTTCCACACAAATCAGGAAAAGCCAAAGGCTGTTTTAACCTGATCTAAACAACAGATGCTTCTGCAAACCTCTGCGGTTTTCCTACATCCCACCCAATTCCTGAGCATTCACGGTCTGCATGGTTAACTACCTGCTAAGGACCAATTTCTCCCCTACTGAACACCTGAATGACATCACTGGATAATGCTTACTTATACTGGCTGAGGACCTGGTTTATAACATTTAACCTCTATGAGCTTTTCACAAAATTCAAATGAAGGCAAATTCTCCTTCTGTCTTCATTGCCTTTCATACCCTGCTTTCGAATTTAATCCTTTATTTTAGTTTAGCTTAATTCTGAGTGAGAGTGCTCACACCAGGATCTAATTCTGTGTAATAAAGGCACTTCAAAAATGAATTCAGATCCTATTGCCTGAGTGTCCCCAAGTAAACTTGTTCCAGAATATCCATTAAATACATCTGTGAAATACAAGGTATAAGATAAACAAAAAAACGCCAAGAAAAAGAAATTATTGGATGTTTTTATCTTTTAAATCCATCACCTGGAGGCAGCCATTAAAAAAAAGAATCCCACAACCGTGAGCATTTCACAGCTTTAACACCTTAAAGTAGTTCAAGATCAAGTTCCGCTCTTTCTAAACCCCATGAGTGTCCTCCCTGTCCTCCTGTCTTGAGCAAAACACAGACTTCTTCCTGGGGCTCACCCTGACACTGCTGAGGCTCTCCTGACCTGCCAGTCTCACACCAAGCACTGGCATGTGTTTTTGTCCAATCTCTGCCTGTCCCCCTCACCTGGAAAAGCAGACTTTTTGCTATGTTGTTTTAGTGTTGTAGATAAGGAACCTGAGGGCCACAATCCAGCACTGGCATGTGCCATCACTTCAGAAGGAGCTCCAGTGACTTTATGCCCCTGTCCTGTCACAAATTCACTCCAAAATTATTCAGGTTCATAAAACCCTATGTGCATTAGGAGCCTCTGATGGCAAACGAGTGGTGTCCAGCCATCCCACTGTCCTTAAAAGCTGCTCCACATGATGAGAGCCATCGACCCTTTCTCTCGGCAGCTGCCATTTTTCTGCTGTCTGCAGATCTCAGCACTACAATTTGTGCCAGAGTGACATTTCTGTAGCAGTTCCCATTAACTGGAACAAAACCAATCATTTGAAATTGGCAGCTATGATGGAATGAAATGTTTCCATAGAAGGCACTGCACAATTATTTCTTGCTAATGCTAAAATCGTGGGCAGGATGCTCATGTGGAAGATTTTCCATCCAATTTGTATTGTGACAGACATGATTAGGATGCTGACAAATCAAGTCATCATGGTTTATAAGTCAGAGCACAGAAAGGATACGGGCTTAACTCTTGCAGTAACAAAGTCAGCTGGCAGCAGTGCTGTCAGAAATATAGATTTGCTTTCTAAATTTTCCCCAGTGAACTCTGCCAGCAGAACCAGTGGTCATTAGCAGACTGCAGAAAAAATTTGGCATGTCTTAGGGAGTCAGCTAGTTTGCTTTTTAATGAATAGCCATTAAAAAAATTAGGAATGTCATAGATAGCAAGAAAAAACATAAACCATTATAAATTCAATTATAATCATTGATCTTACTAATATGATACTTATCCCCAAACCTACAAAAATGAGTAGCAGCTACCCAAGCAGCCTCAGTGGATTCTGAATAGGAATTTTAAGAAGTAAAATACAACAGCCAAGAAACCCAGAATGTAGGATGATAACTTGAAATTTCTTGCTTCTCTTTCAGATATGAGCAGTGACGATTGTGTCAGAAAATCAGTTTGTTTTTCACATCTATGCCAGTTGATATAAAAGAATATCTGCTATTACCTCTTCCTACAGACGCTGCCTCAGGTAATACTTAGGAGCTCAGTATGCACAGCAGGAATTTGTAATGAGCTCTCAGTTTAGATTCCCATCACTACAAAACAGAAAGGTTAAAAAAACATTCAGAATAAAAAAGCTGGTGTCCTTCAAAACCAAATGGGAGCCCAGGATTCGAAAACACACAATAAAAGAGCAATGGATGTGGTATCACAAGTCATTATAGTAATGCAACAATACTTTCTTCCCACTGAAAGAGCCCAGGACTTTATCACAATGTCACATCACAGTCACTGGCATTTAGCCCTTGGAGAATATCTACTTCCTTTCTAAACGCTGGTGCAAACTTAGCTGGATTGACAGCCCCAGGACCTGACCCGTTCAATTTAGCTACACAACAGGAACAATGCTGTCAGAGTAAGTCGCCTCTAGCTCTGATCCCTAGGATGTCTGTGAAAGCACAGTTTTGTCCTTCTGCCCTTGAGAGAATTCAGTCTCAGTCTTATAGGGAGCAAGATTTCTTTGCCTGTCTAAGATTGCCAGCTCACCTTCCAGCCCGTGGTTCCTGAAATCCTAGATACTCCATGTATATAAACAGACTTAATTTTAATTTGATGCAAAAAGTTCCATTACATTCCTCTCCTGTCCACTGCAGACTACCAGAAGACAACATTCACCTGGTGGTTTTCAAGGAGACAGCTTATTTCCAAAGAGGGAGACTATTTTATGCAGCTTAGGTGCTAGATCAAGTATCAGGCTGTATGTACCTCAGTAGGCAGGCCTTTGCCACTGATTTTACCATAGATAATTAGAAGATGATGTGGTCTGGAAGGACATTGAGCCCAACCCCTGCTCAAAGTCTGACTTCCAGGTTCAATCAGATTTCTCCAAGCCTTCTTCAGTGAAGTTTTGAGTATCTCCAAGAATGGGCATTGTACACCCTCTCTCAGCCCCTCCTCCAGTACTGCCCTGCTCTCAGAGGGAGATGTCTACATTGTTACAGGGCTTAGACCCCTTCCTTTTTCTTACCCTTTAGCCTGTCCACCTAGATAGACTCTCTCTTCCTGTTTGTTCTAGGATTTGTCATTCAAAGGATAATAATAATAATAGTAATAGTAATAATAATAATAATAATAGTAAGTCCTAACAACAATTTGAGATGCTGATAGGAATCTCCAAGTATTGCATGGCTACAATAATTTCAACACTAACCCATACCGGTCCAGTTTCTGACCAGGAGAGCAGGAGAGGCTACAGGCAAGTGTGGGGCAGGGGGAGGAGGGGGGAAGATGCAGTGGCGAAGGACTGTGAATAGCTTTGCCCAATAGCACGCCTGCTTGGTATTATTATCCTCTTGCTTTTCTTATCTGAATTTTCCCCTGGAAATTCATATAGTGCAGCCTCAAACTGTTCTTCCTAGAGAGGAAGCACAACAAAATCAGTCATGGTTCAAGGCAGGGCATGGTATCTAATCACAATACATCTTGGAAGTTTGATTAAGTGCTCTAACATCTTGAGGAAGAAAAGAAAAAAAGCCAAAAATAGAGTGCTGCTCTAGACAAGTACAGGATTGATGACCAGGTGACCTAACAGGAAGGTATGATAGTGTATTGTATTTCACAGAGACTTTAAGTCCCTAAAAAGGGCTAATCCTCTTCCAAACCATGGGGCTGTACATGCCTGAGGCTGTTGCTTTTTTCTGTTGCTTTTTTTTTTTTTTTTTTCCGTCTAGAACCTGGTAAAATGTGATCCCTGTGTTGTAGTTCAAATCCACTCATTGACTGCTAAAGGCATCCTATGATGAGCCAAGCATCAGCCTGAATTCCCCCAGTGCTCAGCCTCCAATCTTTGGGAGACTCTAAAATCTTTTTAAATCACTTCCACCTGGCACAAATGCAGGCCCAGGCCCCTCAAGTGCATGCTGCAATTTCACAATGAGTCTTCCTGTTGATCTCAAGGCCCATGTCCGCATGTTTACTGACACATGGAACTGCTCTCAGGATTGATACAGCTGCCTAAACATCTGGTTTGATGCACTGCCCAGGATATCAACACTTCCAAGCAATAGTTTACTGAAGCGACCATCAGACTGCACAAACTGTGGAACTTAAGCAATCCATCAGAAAACTAAAAAGGGGACAAATGCAGTATGAGTCACCCAAACATTTGAGGCACAGAAATATGGTAAGAAACAACCAGCTTTTTGCCTAAGAGTCACAGATGACTGGGACATTGGTCTGTGCTGTGAATTTGCCATTGTTCACTGTGCAGCTTAAAATCAGATTACAGCATAGTTTATGATAACATTATTACAGTTAGATTTACAATTTGTGAGCAAGATTTTACCAAATATATTCAAATATATTAATAAAAAGCTGTATCTTAATTTATATACCAAAGATACAATGTTTAGTAATGTATTGGGTCTGGCTGAGATGGAGTTAATTCTCCCCACAGCAGCCCTCATGGTGCTGTGCTGTGTATTGGTAGCTAGCAAACTGTTGATAACTATAACACAGCAGTGTTTAGGCTACTACTGAGTAGTGCCAGCACACATCAAGGCTGTCTTTCCAACATTTCTTTTTCCCCAGCAGCACGCTGGGGGTGGGCAAGATCTTGGGAGGGGACACAGCTAGGACAGCTGACCCAAACTGACCAAAGAGATATTCCATACCATATGACGTCTGCTCAGCAATAAGAAACTGAGAATAGGGGGAGGAACAGGGCGGGGGCATTCGTTTTTTTTTTTTACAATGTTTGTCTTCCGGAGTAAGGGGTACGCATACTGAAGCCCTACTTCCCAGGAAGTGGCCGAACATCGCCTGCTGATGGGAAGTAGAGAATAATCTTTTGCTTTTTGCTTTGCTTCCGCGCGCGGCTTTTTTTGCTTTAGCTACATTAAACTGCCTTTATCTCGACCCACGAGTTTGGGGTTGTTTTTTTTTTTCCATCCTCCTTTCTCCCCTCCCTGCCTTACTGAAGAGGGGAGTGATAGAGCGGCTCTGGTGGGCACCTGGCCCCCAGCCAGGCTCAACCCACCACAGTCCTTTTTGGCGCCCAACGTGGGGCACGACAAAGGCAGTTTAGTATTAAGGGTGCTACAGCTATAGTAGTTATTAAGTTGCAAGCTCCTGTGCAGGTCACGGGGTTTGTTAGCTGTGCTGCTTATCTCTATTTTGCTAAACTTAGGAACATGCTGATACAAACAATGGCTGCTCTGTGGTTTGGCCTAGTGTTGATGATCTTACTGTGCTGGGGGAGCTATTTTGTGGGGAGGATGAAGGAACTTGGGAGCATGCTAGTACAAACAATGGTTATGTGCATGGCCCTGGCATCGTTGCTATTGCTGTGCTGGGGGAGCTATCTTGTGGAGATGATGGGGGAATACATCTCTCTCTCTCTACCTGGGTTTGACGTGGATGGTTTCATTATGCAGGCTCCCAAGGTCCTTGTTCACCCTTATGTAAGCTCATTAATATTACTAATTAATACTGCTGGCATATTACGGGTGTTGTGGAGTTTGGTTTCGTCCTGGTTTAAGGGGAGACAACTTTTGAGTGAAGCAATAGTGAAACGTGCCCTGAGGCAGCCGGTCCCTGGGTGGCAGGGTGTATGGAAGGATTTGGGCAGGTTCCTAGGGCGATTATCACCTCCTATAGCCTGGGACTGCACACCCGAACAGGCAAGCAATCCCAGCAAACTGACGCGCCACCTGATAGAAGGGTGCCTTGCCTACCCCAACGAAAACCAACAGCTTCTAGCGCTGTATTGGGGCCTGGCCTGTGCCTATCGAGCCACAGTGCAGTACTCCCAGAGGACTGTGGTTGAGGAAGGCACCCAAACTGCAGCTGAGGACACCGTGGCTGAGATAGGGACACAAACAATGACAACTACAGTAATTGCCCCAGTAGTAAAAAAGAAACAGTGGACCAGGAGGTCAACAGGTCCATATCATCGACTAGTAAGGGAAGAGGAAGAAGAGGAGGAGAGGTTTGAGCAGGAAGCCGGTCCTTCAGCAAAGAAGTGGGAGGAAGGAGTGAGAGAAATCAGACAAGAAGCAGAAACTACCCGGTCTCTGACCTCATCCGAACTTCGAGATATGCGGAAAGATTACTTCGAGATATGCGGAAAGATTACAGCCGCCAGCCTGGTGAGCAAATTGCTGCCTGGCTGCTTCGATGCTGGGATAATGGGGCCGACAGTCAGCAACTGGAAGGCAGGGAAGCCCAACAGCTGGGATCCCTCGCTAGAAACCGAGGAATTGAGAGGGGAATTGGAAAAGAGACAGCAATTTGCAGTCTCTGGAGACGGCTGCTTTCAAGTGTGAGGACAAGATACCCGTTCAAGGAAGATCTTGTCAACTTCTCAGGAAAGTGGACCACCGCAGATGAAGGCATCCAGTACCTGAGAGAACTAGCAGTGTTGGAAGTCATCTATAGTGATCTAGATGATGAGGAGGTCTCCAAAGATCCAGAGGATGTCCTGTGCACACGGGCCATGTGGAGGAAGGTGATTCAAAGTGCCCCAGCATCGTATTCTAACAGCTTGGCAGCAATGTATTTCCCAGATAGGGACACACCAACTGTGGAGAAGGTGTCTTCTTGGCTTCAGAACTTTGAAGAAAACCTCTGTACCTCCTCCTCCCTACGGGCCAGCACGTTGGCTGTCAGAGGTACCCCAAGAAATCAGTCATCTCCTGCTCCGGTCAGAGGGAAAGGGAGTCCCAGGTATATGTCACGTGGTACACTCTGGTTTTTCCTGCGTGACCAAGGGGAGGACATGAGGAAGTGGGATGGTGAACCCACCTTTAAGTTGGAAGCCCGTGTTCGTGAACTAAGAGGGAAGACAGCTGTTAAGAAGGGGACACCCAAGAAGGCCGTCAGTGTAGTTGCTACAGAGACCCGAGAAGGCAAACAGCGATCTCCCAGATGTAAAACTAAAATCACCTCCCTTGATCCTGGTGAGGGGACTTCTGGTCTGTCACTGCGAGGGTCAGACAGTGAATACTCTGACCAGGAACAGGAATAGAGGGTCCCTGCCTTCGGCCAGGAGGAGGAAAGGGATGACCGGGTATACTGGACTGTGTGGATTCGATGGCCTGGCACATCAGACCCACAGAAGTATAAGGCTTTGGTAGACACTGGTGCACAGTGTACACTGATACCATCAGGGTATAGAGGCACAGAACCCATCCGGATCTCTGGAGTGACAGGGGGATGCCAAGAACTGTCCGTATTGGAGGCTGAGGTGAGCTTAACAGGGGACAAGTGGGAGAAGCACCCCATTGTGACTGGCCCAGAGGCCCCTTGTATCCTTGGCATAGATTACCTCAGGAGAGGGTACTTCAAGGACCCAAAGGGGTACCGATGGGCTTTTGGTGTAGCCACTGTGAATGCAGAGAAGATCAAACAGTTATCTACACTGTCTGGTCTCTCAGAAGATCCCTTTGTTGTGGGATTGCTGCAAGTTGAAGAACAACAGGTGCCAATTGCTACAAGGACAGTGCACCGGAGGCAATACCGCACAAATCGAGACTCCCTGGCTCCCATCCATGAGCTGATTCATCAACTGGAGAACCAGGGAGTCATCAGCAAGACTCATTCACCTTTTAATAGTCCCATATGGCCAGTGCAAAAGTCTGATGGAGGGTGGAGGTTAACAGTGGACTATCGTGGCCTGAATGAAGTGACACCACCACTGAGTGCTGCTGTACCAGACATGTTAGAGCTCCAATATGAACTGGAGTCAAAAGCAGCCAAGTGGTATGCTACAATTGACATCGCCAATGCATTCTTCTCAATTCCTTTGGCAGCCGAATGCAGGCCACAGTTTGCTTTCACTTGGAGAGGTGTCCAATACACCTGGAATCGATTGCCCCAGGGGTGGAAGCATAGTCCTACTATTTGTCATGGACTAATCCAAACTGCACTGGAAAAGGGTGGTGCCCCAGAACATCTACAATACATCGATGACATCATTGTGTGGGGTAATAAGGCAGAAGAAGTATTCAAGAAGGGAGAAAGAATAATTCAGATTCTTCTGAAAGCTGGTTTTGCCATAAAGAAAAGTAAGGTCAAGGGACCTGCACAAGAAATCCAGTTCTTGGGAATAAAATGGCAGGATGGACGCCGTCATGTGCCTATGGATGTGGTCAACAAGATAGCAGCTATGTCTCCACCAGCTAACAAGAAGGAGACACAAGCCTTCTTGGGCCTTGTGGGGTTCTGGAGAATGCATATTCCAGGTTATAGTCAGCTTGTGAGCCCTCTCTATCGAGTAACCCGGAAAAAAGAACTATTTTGAATGGGGCCTTGAGCAACAACAAGCCTTTGAGCATATCAAACAGGAAATAGCTCGTGCTGTAGCTCTTGGGCCTGTCCGAACAGGACCAACTGTACAAAATGTACTCTACACTGCAGCTGGGGAGCATGGCCTTACCTGGAGCCTCTGGCAAAAAACAGCAGGAGAAACCCGAGGTCGACCATTAGGGTTTTGGAGCCGGGGGTATCGAGGATCAGAAGCCCACAACACCCCAACTGAAAAAGAGATCCTAGCAGCCTATGAAGGGATTCGAGCTGCTTCAGAAGTTGTTGGTACAGAAGCATCTCTCCTCTTGGCACCGTGATTGCCTGTGCTACATTGGATGTTCAAAGGAAACATGCCCTCTACACATCATGCAACCAGCGCTACGTGGAGTAAGTGGGTAGCACTAATCACGCAGCGAGCTCGACTAGGGAAACCCAATCACCCAGGAATCCTGGAAGAGATTATGGACTGGCCAGAAGGTAGAGATTTTGGAGCACTGCCTGAGGAGGTAGCTCGTGCCCAAGAGGCACCACCATATAATGAGTTACCAGAAGATGAAAGGCGTTATGCTCTATTTACTGATGGATCCTGTCGTGTTGTAGGAAACCATCGGAAGTGGAAAGCTGCTGTATGGAGTCCCACACGACAAGTCGTTGAGGCCACTGAAGGAGAAGGTGAGTCAAGTCAGTTCGCAGAAGTGAAAGCCATTCAGCTAGCCCTAAAGATTGCTGAACGAGAAAAGTGGCCAGTACTCTGTCTCTATACTGACTCCTGGATGGTGGCAAATGCCCTATGGGGGTGGCTACAGCAGTGGAAGAAGACCAATTGGGAGCGCAGGGGTAAACCCATCTGGGCTGCTGCATTGTGGCAGGACATCGCTGCCCGAGTAGAAAACATGGCTGTGAAGGTACGTCATGTAGATGCTCACGTACCCAAAAGCTGTGCCACTGAAGAACATCAAAACAATCAACAGGTAGACAAGGCTGCC
This sequence comes from Grus americana, assembly GCF_028858705.1. Classification (NCBI taxonomy): domain Eukaryota; kingdom Metazoa; phylum Chordata; class Aves; order Gruiformes; family Gruidae; genus Grus; species Grus americana. The sequence continues at coordinate 54,744,492 of NC_072891.1, forward strand.
AAAATTGAAGTAGCTCAAGTGGACCTGGACTGGGAGCGTAAGGGTGAGCTATTTGTAGCTCGATGGGCCCACGAAACATCAGGACATCTAGGGAGAGATGCAACATACAGATGGGCTCGTGATCGAGGGGTGGACCTGACCATGGAGGCCATCACACAAATCACTCATGAATGTGAAATATGTGCTGCAATCAAGCGAGTGACACGAGTAAAATCTCCCTGGAATAGAGGGCGGTGGCTGGGTTTTCGATACGGTGAGGCCTGGCAGATTGACTATATTGGGCCACTGCCACGAACACGCCAAGGCAAGCGCTACATACTCACCATGGTGGAAGCAACTACTGGTTGGCTAGAGACATTTCCTGTAAACCATGCCACTGCCCAAAACACCATCCTAGGCCTTGAAAGACAAATTTTATGGCAACATGGTACCCCAGAAAGGATTGAATCAGACAATGGAACTCATTTTCGAAATAACGTCATAAGCTCATGGGCAAAGAAACATGGTATTGAGTGGGTGTATCACATCCCCTATCACCCACAAGCCTCTGGAAAGATCGAGAGATATAATGGACTGTTAAAGACTATGTTGAGGGCATTAGGTAATGGGGCATGGAAGCACTGGGATACAAATTTAGCAGAAGCCACTTGGCTGATTAATACCAGAGGATCTGCTAACCGTCCTGGTCCTGCCCAAACGAAACCCCTACATACTGTGGGAGGAGACAAGGTCCCTGTAGTACACATGGGAAAGTGGCTGGGGAAGGCGGTGTGGATTGCTCCTCCCATGGGAAAAGGCAAACCCATTTCTGGGATTGTCTTCGCTCAGGGACCTGGGTGTACTTGGTGGGTAATGCGGAAGGATGGGGAGACCCGGTGTGTGCCTCAAGGAGATTTAACCTTGGGGTAAAATAATCTGTAATGTGAGTTGTACGTTCTAGGAAGTAATGTAGAAGGAATGACCCAAACCAACGAAGAGCAAGTTTCGCAAGGAGCCAGATGAATGCAACAACAGCCCGAAGCAAGCCGGTGTTGGTGCCCAACAACTGAACCTGAACAGCCATCCTGACAGATTGGGCCCAAGTCATAGTCGGTTCATGAACATCTGGAGGAGCAGAGGAAGCTCATGGAACGGGAGAGTAACATCCATCTATTAAAGGACTGGAGATTATAGTTAATAAGAACTAAATACAATGAAACGGTTATAAAATATATACATATATGTATTAAAGTGTGTGGAGCGTGAGCATGACACAAATGGTATGGAATAAGGGGTGGAGATTGTATTGGGTCTGGCTGAGATGGAGTTAATTCTCCCCACAGCAGCCCTCATGGTGCTGTGCTGTGTATTGGTAGCTAGCAAACTGTTGATAACTATAACACAGCAGTGTTTAGGCTACTACTGAGTAGTGCCAGCACACATCAAGGCTGTCTTTCCAACATTTCTTTCTCCCCAGCAGCACGCTGGGGGTGGGCAAGATCTTGGGAGGGGACACAGCTAGGACAGCTGACCCAAACTGACCAAAGAGATATTCCATACCATATGACGTCTGCTCAGCAATAAGAAACTGAGAATAGGGGGAGGAACAGGGCGGGGGCATTCGTTGTTTTTTTTTTACAATGTTTGTCTTCCGGAGTAAGGGGTACGCATACTGAAGCCCTACTTCCCAGGAAGTGGCCGAACATCGCCTGCTGATGGGAAGTAGAGAATAATCTTTTGCTTTTTGCTTTGCTTCCGCGCGCGGCTTTTTTTGCTTTAGCTACATTAAACTGCCTTTATCTCGACCCACGAGTTTGGGGTTGTTTTTTTTTTTCCATCCTCCTTTCTCCCCTCCCTGCCTTACTGAAGAGGGGAGTGATAGAGCGGCTCTGGTGGGCACCTGGCCCCCAGCCAGGCTCAACCCACCACAAGTAAATACATGGAAAATGTTAGAACTATGCTGAGGACAACGCAGCTGGAATAAACAGGGTTAATCCCATCATTGTGCAGTAGTTCACAACTGCTTTATACTACGTTTCCAGGAATGAGATGCTACAAATTATATAGCTGTGGTGGTCAGTCTTGAAACAGTGACAGACAGGGTCTGCTTGCTCATTCCCTGCCAGAATGTGTCATTTCTCCTACCGTCTTTGAAGTGGAAGGGTGAATGGAGGCTTTTCCAGATCTCAGGACAGTCAGTTTAACTAAATAACAGATCACTGTGACATTTTGAGCCCTCAGACTGCTTTTCCAGAAGCCCAGACTGCTTTCTTTGGATCTTTTCACTGCCATCTCTTTTCCCTTCTAGTGTCCTCTCCATTTGCCATCACCTGTTCTCATCCCCTCGAGCTCATCCACTTGTCCACTTCTCCTTTAACCCACCATCTCCTTCCCCAGCTACCTTCTCTATCATGTTGTGCTGAAGCTTGTTGGTCGCAGGAGAGCCAAGAGGACAATACAGGGCAGGAGTACCTTTTAGGAACAGCGAGAAGCAGGTGTCATTTTTCATTTGCTCTGTGCAATTCTTCTTTCCCCTCTTAACCATCACATAAAGAGTCTCTCCCCCTAACACATGTATTAGGAGAAGGGACCACTGAAGACTGGGATCACAAGTGTTAGATAACATTGTGTGTGTGCATAATAAGAGAGAAAAAAACATATCACGCAAGGTCTCATCTTCCCCCTCGAGGTGCTCCAGAGAGCACCAGAGAATCTAAGCAATAGCAGCTAAATTACCTCAAAACTGAAAGCAAGGTCTCGTCACCTGTCCTAAAACACATCAGTGCTCCTACACAAATCTGAGACTGGCAGCTCTTGTCTCCAGCTGGGAAAGTAGCAATTCAATTGAGAGACTTGTCTGTGCATAGCTTCCAGCTTCTTCTCCAGTCAGCTGCAGTGTCTTAAGCTTTCTTGATGGCCAGTTTTCTCTGAACAGCATCCAGCTGCAAAAGCCTATTCTGTTGATAAAATGCCCTGGCACTGGCCCTTGCACATCAGTATCCTTGTATTTTTCAGGAAAATCTACTTTTATCTAATGCTTTGTGAGGCATCAGAAACTTGCAGGCTTCTCCAACCAGAAGGAGCTAGGGGTGACAAACCTACCCTCTCCCCTTCTGGAAGCAGAGTTCTTGCACCTTCCACATGCACATGAAACAATACCATTTCAAGGAGTCCCCCGATTGCAAATTGACTCACTGTTGTAACTGCTGTTGACGTCCGTCTGTGTTGGCGCCAGGCTGTACTGAATTGACCCTTCAGAGGTGGCCCTTCCTGACAGTGAATGGGAGAAGAGAAAGGAGGGAGAGAAAGGGAAAATAAAGGGAAGAAAAGTGAATATTTAGATAAATTCATTGAACAGATCTGCAGACAAGCTCCACTATTTTTTAGCACTTCTTACTGTAAATTCCTCCCCCTCCAGCACACACATACATGCACACAAACACATCTCACAGCAGAAATCTGGAGAAGCTGGCTGCCTCAAGTCCTGCCAAGGAGTCTCGTTTGCTTTGTCCGACTGTCAGCCCACTGGAAATACCTCCTACTGGGGTCATTAAAGACGGGGGAGGGCACACAGGCTGCAGAACTGGTGATGCCACTGCAACAGGTATGTGCAGGACTTCACTGACAGATCAGGCTGTCAAGCCTGAGTTAATCTTTTAGCATTTCTTTAAGGACAGGTGCAGATGATAGGACCTGAATGTTAAACATGAGCATGTCAGCCCTGCTGTCCTGTTCATTAGCAGACATTGGATGCAGCAGGAAAAAATAATTTGGCAGCATTTCTTACTACGAATTATGAAAGTGCAATCCAAATCCTCTTTGGCATTAAGGGTATGTTTGACTCAGGTCAAAAAAAGCTGTGTTATTAACCTGACATGTGTCTCTACCAAACTGTACTTGTGAATTTGCTATGGAGGGAATAGTCCCTGTCACAGAAGGTGCAGAGGTACAGGCATCAAACTGCTCTTTGTTCCAGACATGCTGCTCTGTAAATGATGCACCAGAGGTGGACTGACAGCATCTCAGCCTGAAAGTACTTGAGTCCATGTATTTTAACATTTGAAGTCATGCTCAGTGCATTTCCAATATAGTTCTCCTCTTTTTGGTCTTACTACCTTCTCATTTCCACAAGGTCTGGGAATCAGAGTTAGCTTGTATGACCTCCCTTTACCTACAGTGTTGATGGAGGATCCTCAGGAATGTGCTATACTCTGAGCAACCCAAGGAATCTGAAAGGTTCATAGAGCTTTTAATTAAAAAAAAAGTTTCTGTGCTGCTGCTGCTGCTACAGAGCAAATAATGAATCCATAAGCACCACAGGTACATGGGCATGTAAACAGCAGGAGATTTTACCAGTGAGGAGGAAGGGAGCTTGGCATCTGTACTTCAGTCCAAAGTCTTGGTCTAACTACTAAGGCAAGAGTAAGTGAGTCTAAATAATGTTCTATAAATAAGCATTGTCTTTACTGAACTCTTAACTTCTCTTTAAATGATCTCTTTTCCCAACTTGCTCTCACAGAATTTGACTAGGCGATATGTACTACTTAATAATGAAGACGGATGATAAAACAGCATTCACATTACTTATAGGAGTTTTCAGAGAGGACATGCAGAATTAACTTTTATTTAAGAAAGCACTGGAATGTACACATAAGCATTACACCATCTAGAACTTCTCATTATACTAACTGAAAAGCAGTTAATGCGAAGTTATTGCTGACAGATGCTTTCACCCATTCGTATGAATGCAGAATAATACCAGTGTAGTTATTTGTGCCTTCTAAGTGCAAAAGCTGAGGAGGAATTTAACTTTTATTGTCTCTACTTTGCAGCGGAATCAGCTAAAGCAAGATATAGGGCCATCCCTCCAAATCCCGACAGAGTAAAAAGTTTTGATAAAACTCCTAAGTGACTTTGACAGCAGACTCCAGTCTTTGAAGGGCTTTTGAATGTGTATTTGTACTTAGATCTGCTTGCAACAACTTTTCACTAAAAATCAGCAATAGCCCAAACACTCTTTAGAACAGAATAGAATCATAGAATAGAATCGTTTTGGTTGGAAAAGACCTTTAAGATCATCAGGTCCAACCATTAACCTAACACTGCTAAGTCCAACCACTAAACCATGTCCCTAAGCACCACACCTGCGTGTCTTTTAAGTTCCTCCAGGGATGGTGACTCAACCACTTCCCTGGGCAGCCTGTTCCAATGATTGACAAACCTTTTGGTAAAGAAATTTTTCCTAATATCCAACTTGATGCAACTTGAATTGCCTAAGAGAGTCACCAAAATAAAGGTAATTTGGTCATGAACTTTTGTTCTGTTGCTATTTCACGTGTCACAGGAGCACACAGATTCTCTTGCTGAGAGGAAAGTGAGGTGAGTGATGCATTGACCTATTGTTGGTATCTTAAAGATCACATTATATTCAAAACTATGCTTTATTCAGTGCTGTTTTCCTTGCTTTTCCAAACAGCCTTCTCAAATCTACTGAAAAACATCATGCTACCTACCTAGGCTTTCACTTGCTTCCTATTTATCAAATAAACCACTTCTATGGCTTTCCTGTTGTTCATAAAGATATTCCTAGAACGTGCCCTCCTCTATTCCAAGTTCTTTTGATCTCCAGCCTCTGTTCATGCTGTTCCTCGCTTTTGTTTGCACAATAGCTTTGCTTTCTCTAACTGCGTATTGTTTTAGTACTCATCCGTCACAGCTTTTTTTCCCTCTCCTTTGCCTGCCTTGCCTTTGTTTCCTTCCTAAGGTATTTTAACTGTCCAACATTTTTCAATTAAGTCACTACTGCTTTTATTATGTCTTTCTTTCTTGAAACATTTCTTTACATGTCAAAACTGAAACTTCTCAAATGCAAGGCTTGCAGAAGCCTTTCTGCCCAGATGCTGGGTTAACACATTTGCCACTCTGTCTTTCTGTGAGTCTCTTGAAGAACTGTGTCTTCAAAGCAAGAAATAAGAAAACAAAAGTGGGGGGTTTAGGTATAAAGACATACCCCAACTTTTCAGTGCTGCTGGAATGTTTATTTCTAGTCAATCGTCAACTACTTTTTTTTTCAGTTTGTGAATCTTTTTTTCTTTCTTCAGGGGAAACTGCAAACTATTTCACAAGCACTGAAGCAATACTACATACTAAAGCATTTTTATGTGCCTAAAAAACCACTTTCAATTAAAATTGCATTTATAGTTTTGGCAGTTGTCACTATTTTCTCTCCTTTAACACTTGTCTTATTTACAGCTTCAGCTCCTTGTTATAAATGAAGATCAGAGAACCACAGTTTGAAATCAACAATTAAAAGTTCAGAAAAAAAACCCCAACCAAACAGTAGCCTTTGTGGTTGCACATAAAAGCCTGAAAACATGATCCCTTCCTGCTCAAACTCCAAAATATTAAATCCCTTAAACTTATGTTTCTTTATGATAGGTAATGATTTTCAAGGCAGATTTAAGAAGAGAAGGCTTAAAGGGACCTTACTGCTGTATTCAGCAGCCTCATTGGAGGGGAGAGAAAAGATGGACACTTCCCAGAGAAAGCGTGAGAGGCAGCAGGCAACACAGGGCACTCCCATGAGATCTTAGCAACAATTTCTTTCCCCATAGAGGAAGGTCCCCATTACAGCAAGGTCTCAGGGACATCACGGGCTCCATTCTTGGAGATATTCAAACCATAGCTCGCCACAGTGTGGAGCAATCTGATCTAGCTGGACTAGGGCTGAGGAGGAGAAGCAGAAGCAACTTCCAGAGATCCTTCCAACCTGCATCATTTCATCATTTGTAGCCCCTAAAATATCTTTCAGGGAATAGTCTTCTGGTCAAGAAACAGAGAAGCAGGAGTCTACCTACATACTTCTTCAATTTTTAAAAGATGGAAGCACAGTATACTCAGTGCTAGATGAGTATAAATCTGGCCTCTGAAAGTTGGCGAATTGCTGAGTACCCTGGAAATGTATATCGAGCACATGCAAGCTTCCTCAGCCCTCTTTGACAATGAGCCAGAATTCAGCACTTCACCTTCAGCCTCCCAAATTTGCACCATGGCCAAGAGAGAGCAACCAGGGAAATAACCTTTTGCAAGCAGCAAGGAGTTCCCTCCAGAATAGAAGCAAAGCCCCTGCAGGAACAAACACTGCCAGATGATTTGTCCTTAAAACTGATTTCATTTTTTTCCACTCATCAGGTGAAAGCAAATGATTCACAATTGTCCCAGCATTCCCGACAGAGTAATGCACCTGATCTGAGGAGTGATAGTGACCCCCAATACTCAATGCCCATAGTGGGGGGAAGTTTCACTGAGGGGCTGGAGGATCAAAGCCCCTTACAGCACTACAGCATCTCCAGCAAGGAACCTTCAGCATTAACAAGTCCAGCCATCTCCAGCCACGAGGAGATTTCTTTGAAATCATGGTAAGCAACAGGGACGAGAGCCCTCCCAAATGTTCATTGGTTACGTTTTTTTGTAAATATCTGGTGTTCCTCTGAAGGGCCAGAATATGCTCCCAAATTATAAAGCACAGCCCTGATGTTCCAGGCAAAGAGTATCATTATGTCAATAACACCTAAACAGACCCTGATTTATCTAAGATTTGTAAAAATCAGGTAGATTTGTTTCCTAGCAAATTCTGCACAACTTCCTTCATTCTCACCCAAGCTGCTATCATTCATTTTAGAAAAACAGATTTGTCCCTTCATATGCATCCATCTTGCAGACCTCAGTTTTAAAAGAGGTCTGAGGAATGCATGTTCACCATATGAATTACCTGGCCAGAGACAGACAGACAGAACTAGGGACAGCCTATACCTCTGTAGTCAAAGATATCAGCTTCACTGAGACTGAAAAGAAAGACTTCCGTTTACCTGATGTAGAAAGAACTTTTGCAAATCTCAGCTGAGGAGCTAACTATAGCTATAGAGAGGAAGAAGTGATTCTTCTCTGCTCTACCTCATAACTCCAAAGTATATGGAAGCTTTTTGAAAGGATCTTTAACTGGTCTAAGTGCCCCTCTTGGAGTAGTGTTCTCAAAAACTCTGAAGTCATTTACGTGTTTCTGAAGTCATCATCAGCAAATCAGACTTTTAAGGAAATACTAACAATGTACTGCTTTTAACAGCACCACTTTTGATACAGATAATACCAAAACTGGAAATTTGTTTTAAAATAAATTTTAAGAAGGTCTCAAAATATAATCAGAAATCAAAATTTCTAAAATTTGTCCAAGTACTACAAGTTTTCCTGTTGGTCCAGCTAAACTACACCACCTCCTACCAGCATATATCTAGTCCATATCTCAGCGGCTTTATGCAGGATGAACTCTTAAGTGCTAGGACCATCATCTGGACAAGGGATTATAAAGAGAGGTCAGAGTGGAGAATAATGCTTTCAACCCGCTTTAGTGACAGCAACAATCCAGATGATTGTGAAAGGATTTAGCAGAGGGACCTCACAGCAAGGCACTGAGAACTCCTATCTAGCCCTGTGAAGATCTACACTCCCCTTTCAATCTCTCCTTATCAACAAAATCCTTCATAGCCTAATAGTAATTCTAATTATAGAGCAGGAATTTCTTCTGATAAGGAAGTGGTTTACCCACTGTAGCACACTCAGTGCAGATGCTCCTTTAATATCTGAAAAGACTCCACTTGAAACGCAGTGAAGCAGAGTGGCTCAGCACACACTTAAGGCTGTCAACCAAAGACCATGCAAACAGGCACAATTCTCGTATTTCCTAAAACTGGAGTACTCCATTTTTCATTCCTAATAATCTTCTCTTAACATAGTTTGTGTGTGTAATAAATAATTCCCTGACTCTACATCAATACTTCTACATCGTCACAGAGCTGTCCAAGTACAACTTCAGGAGCAGCAGGGAGCACAGCTATAAATAAAACTCCTGTGCGTATTATTGATAGGATCCAGACTTATCAGTATAGGAACTGACTGACAATAAAAAAATGAGGAATGATTGACTCTAGTCTGATGGCTTCAAGGCAGCTACAGACAGAAAACAATGCATTAAGTCAGAGAAATGCCAATGTCCTGGCTTTCTCTATGAAAACTCTCCAAAGCAGAGCATGATTTTGCATGTTTTTGTTCTTTAAAGTGGCAGGGGATGGAGCATTGTTGTGCCCATCTTGAAAACCAGAAACAAAAAAAGAAATGTCAAAGTATTGGGAACGGGGTCAGCTTCATGGCTTACATTAAGGAGTCACTGAGATAGATGATTCCTAGCATTTCTCAACCATTGCTCAAAAATGATTACTTGGTGACACCAGCAAGCCTCCTATTTCTGTGCATTTAATTTGGAGTGAATGTGTGTAGTCTAGTAACCCTGTATGCTGTGAAAGACTTCTGGATAGACCTAAGGGAAAGAATTCTCTGCAAGAGTTTTCTTCCTGGTATGAACTCAAAACAGGCAGAAACTCTCTTGCCTATGACATTTCACAGAATCACAGAATCACAGAACAGTAGGGGTTGGAAGGCACCTCTGGAGATCATCTAGTCCAACCCCCCTGCTAAAGCAGAATCGCCTACAGCAGGTTGCACAGGATCACCTCCAGGCGGATTTTGAATATCTCCAGAGAAGGAGACTCCACAACCTCTCTGGGCAGCCTGTTCCAGTGCTCTGGCACTCTCACAGTAAAGATGTTTTTTCCTCATGTTCAGACAGAACTTCCTGTGTTCCAGTGTGCGCCCATTGCCCCTTGTCCTGTCACTGAGCACCATTGAGAAGAGTCTGGCCCCTTCCTCTCGACACTCACCCTTTAGATGTTTATAAGCGTTGATGAGATTCTCTCCAGTCTTCTCTTCTCCAGACTAAACAGACCCAGCTCTCTCAGCCTTTCCTTGTACGAGAGATGCTTCGGTCCCCTAATCATCTTTGTAGCCCTCCGCTGGTCTCTCTCCAGTAGTTCCCTGTCTTTCTCGAACTGGGGAGCCCAGACCTGGACACAGTACTGCAGATGTCCCATCTCCTTGCCTCACCAGGGCAGAGCAGAGGGGGAGGATAACCTCCCTCGACCTGCTGGCCACACTCTTCTTAATGCACCCCAGGATACCATTGGCCTTCTTGGCCACGAGGGCACACTGCTGGCTCATGGAGAGCTTGTTGTCCACCTGGACTCCTAGGTCCTTCTCTGCAGAGCTGCTTGCCAGCAGGTCAACACCTAGCCTGTACTGGTGCTTGGGGTTATTCCTCCCTAGGTGCAGGACCCTATACTTGCCCTTGTTGAACTTCATGAGGTTCCTCTCTGCCCAACTCTCCAGCCTGTCCAGGTAATTTCTGTGAGCTGTCTTTACAGAGATTCATGCATTCTAGCAAATGCCACCTCTTTAGGCTAAAGAAAGTAAAGCAGGTGAGGAATTATATGATACAGGTCTATGAGAACATAAGCATCACAGAGAAAATGAGCAGGGATCATTTTTTCACCATTTCTTCTCATCCAAGAATTAAGGAGCAACAAATATAACAGTTTCAAGCAAAAGGGTGATGTTTATTCATGCAAAGTGTAGTTCAGTTTTGGAAATCCTAGCTACAAAGCACTGTTAGTACTAAAAAAAATTTCAAATGCAGGCTCCAGAAGCAACTGAACAAATTCAAAGAATTAAGTCCTTGATGGGCTTCTAAGCACAAATACCCCACCTCTGGCTCAGAAGTCCCACAGCCACTACTTTCCAAAAGTTTGGGCAATGCTCAATTAAGCAACACTATGTCCTTGCCCTGTTCCTGTAATTTCATGTACAGGAGTGCCTGTTTGGAGACAGGATATTTGTCTTAGTGGACACTGGTCTGATCTGGTATGACTGTTTTTATGTGACATACGGTCCACAACGCTCCTTGGTGTGACGGCTTTTAGGATCAAGGCAACTGCACTTAGTCATTTCAGAGAAGAAAGCAGTGTATGAAATGGAAATTAACAGACAGTCACCTGTTTTGGCATGAGTATTCATCTGGGGAGCTGAGGATTCAAGGTATCCACTGTTGATAATCGTATCTTATCTTTGTTCTTGGTTGGGAAAGGGACACAAACTCCAGAACAGATAGTATATGTAATCACCAGGGGCTATGAGAGAGGAAGACAGCATCTCCCAACTGCCTGGAGAGATAGGAGCCAAGAAGCAGGAGGCAGCTTACAGGAAGCTAAAAATAAACCCAGCTTATTGACATAGCCTTGGTTGCTTCATGGTTCTGTGATGGAAAGACAAGACTGATCCATTGTGTTGTGAAAAAAGGTCAGCAGGCCACAATCACTCTGTGGCTCTGTTTAATGACAAAAGGGCCAACTTGGGGAAAAATAATCAAATAGTGGCAAAGAACACTTACACACTCACTACTGCATGTGAGAAAATGCCTTTATTTGAATGCATTTGCCATGACATTTATTATAATTCTAGGATAGATGGACAACGTTTTTCAAAGTAGCCAGTGACTGCACTGACTTTGGTGGTGGGAGCGGGACAGCCTGGGTTATTTGGAGCTTGGTTTGCACAACTTGCTAAAACCATATATTCTGAAGAGTCACCCAGGCTCTTTTAAAATCTGGGTATAAGCATGCTTGAAAACAGAGAAACCTGAACTCACAGCCCACTTGAAAAAGTGGCTTAGGCATCTTTTAAGTCTTGCTTTCCTACGGATTCTTACATTGCAACAACCATCTGTGCTTTCAAAACAGTCACTGCCTGTGTCCTCAAAAAAGGCACCATCTGTGCCCTCATAATCCCCCTGCCCCTCCTCTCCATGCCTACTCTTCCATTGCACTGAAGCAATCATGGTTACTTCTATTCATCTCCCATCTCCTTTGGCTGTACGGCCAACCAACCCGTGTACATCCCCACTACAAGGGAACCTTCCTCCAGTGAATGTACTGGGTTGAAGCATCAAACTAGTATCTCAGCAAGTGCCCCACTCTGAAAACAGAGAAAAGTCTTTATGAAGATTAGTAGTGATTGAGTTATATCTGGATGGTCCTAGCAAGACAACACTATGGGTCAGCTTGTCCCTAAGCACAGTATTATCATTACAGAAAGTGACCTATGCCCTTCTCATCTGTTTACCACATAAAAACCTTTCCTACAGCAGAGATTTCTTAAATATTTAGTGAAAAGCACTGCTTTCAAACCACTCTTCTTTAACTACAAAATTGAAATGCAGTGTACCCCCTGGATTGTCCTACACAGATCTCTATAGCAAATAAATTCAATTTTCCTCTATTAAGGAAGTTTATAAGATTGCATCTGTTATAGTAATATATCAGATGGAAATAAAAAATTTGAAGTTATAAGACAATTTGGAGATGGAGACTTGAACTGGATGATTTCTAGTGTAACATTTTTACATTGTTTTTCCATCTGTCCATATCAGAAAATCACACTACATATGGCTGCCAAACTCTGCAGAACCACGTACATTCTTCCTCACACACTTTCTTTCTTAGCCCTTTCTCACTTTTATGTGCCTCACATATTTTGCCTGCTGTGTTTACTTGCACATATAATCAGCAAAGTCTTTATCGTTCGGTACAAATAACAACCCCTCCTCCCCCTAATTCCAGACCCTAAATTATTTAAAGAGCAGATAAAACAGAACAACATATTCTAGTTTAATTGCTTCTTGCATGGTCAAATTAGGTTTCACTAGAAAACTGAGCAAAACCCCTGTCTTTTACACACAGGGTACTGAATAACACCACCAAGTTACATATTTTTAAAAATCTTTTTTTGGGATTTTTCTCATTTTAATTGCAGAGCAGTGCTAAACAGTTCACACTTTGTGACTGAAAACCCTCCCAGAGCAGCTGTGCAGTTTGGGGAGGTTAGCCAAGCTTTTTAAGGATCAAAATGTAGAATTCAATACTGCAAAGTACGTTTCTATCTTCAGAACAGGCAGCCCAAAATACAACTCAAAGTGGGGCAAAACTGCTTAAGAACACAAGATAACTCCAAAGTTGTGCCTTTTTCTCCATTGCTATCGTGAGTTACATGCTGCTGCGTAGTTTGGTGAAAATTTTTTGTTGGTAATTTGGACCATGCTCAAAGCAGCTGTACCCTGCACAGGAAACAGGCTACAGCAGCAGCCTCTCAATCTCACCCATTTTGGTGGAAGCGTTTCCAGCCCAGTTTTATACAGCTGCTTAACTTACTAAAAGCAGAGCTGAGCAGCTACCACGATGACAAAAAAGGAAAACTACAACAACTGGAAATGGAAAAAACATTTTTTATATCAGTGGATGATCACAGCTGAGCTCCACTTACATTGGAACGACAGCTAAAAACTAAATAATCTGCTTTCAATCTGGGACAGAATCAAAGTCAATACACTAAATACAACAGCCATCCTTGCTCAGCTCCATAAACTCTTCCTACCTCAGAAGAAGAGCAATGTGTGCAGCATGGATGTTTTCCTTAGAAGTTTCTACAGCATGGGAATGTTTTTAAATGCCTTTAGACTAGTCAGAGCATTTAACATTGCTAGATATGCAAGGATGAAGCATGGATTAGAGCTGACAGTCAGACTTAATATTTTTAATCAGAATTAGTATTATAAAAATAGCCCAGAAATCCATAAAAGTCGGATTACAGCATTTGAAGTAACCCAAGTTATTTCCCATGATGTAGCATCACTCATTCTCTTTTCACCTATACCAAAGCTGAGTTAATTTGAGCATGCCAAGATTATTCATATTTCCCTCTGATACTTAATAGCTCTTATCAGAGGAAGTGTTCATAGTTAAAAATGTTAATTAATTAAGTTCTAGGACTCTCTGAGAGATAAGAGGGCATCAGTATATTGGTTAGCTCAAAGACCAAAAGCTTTAAGCCAACTGATGTATAGAATGAAAAGAGCATAGCCAAGGAGCTCATGTTCTCGGTCCCTTACACTGACACCGATTTGCTGCCTCTTGCAGATTTACCAACACATGGATGGAAAAGGCCTGTTTCCTGGGAGAACTCCAAGCTCTCCCTAAATCCTCACTTCACCGAAGCCAAGCTCCTCTCCCAGGCAACACAGAAGTTTCTGAGCTGGTGGAAAGCATGGGCTAAGAAGTGAGTCGAGAGCTGCGTGAACATCCCTAGACAGGAGCGGGTGTGGGGGGGTTCAGTCTCACCAAGCATCCACGGAGGCAGGACAGAAGCCAACTGGGCAGATGCAGAAGGGCTTCTTAGCAGTGACAGTAATTAGCTATGATTAGTGGGGGTGGGGTGGTGTGTGTAGCAAATTCATTGTCACTTGGAGTCAAAGCCAAGCCTGGATGTCTTCCCAGCAAGTCTGTTCCACGTGCACCATCGGTTGCTGGCCTGAATAAAGACAGAGCAATAATTCCTGCAGTGCTGGATTTACTGAATGAAGCAAGGAGGGTGCGTGACTGCGGGGATTGAATGGGATAATCACAAGTCTCCCTTTCTGGCTGTAGGATGGGTGCATTTAGGACACTTGGTTCCAAAGGGCAGGCAGGCATGTGAATTAAATTGTAGGCATGCTTATGATGTTTGGTCGCTGTTTGCTAGGAACAAAGAAGCACTTTATTTTCAAGGTTGAAATATCTAGCTTTTTGGATTGAGTGTCTCAGAGCTTCAGTGATGCAGTCATGGACTGGTCTGAAAGAACTCCGCCTGATCCCAGTGCTCAAATCATCCAGTGCATGGAAAGCAAGGCACTGCTGTAGCTTCTCTGCTTGCTTTTTTGTCTTAGGCTAATACAGGGTTCACTTCACCTTCAAAGCTACAAAGCCTTCCAGGACAAAGGCAGATTCAGACTGAACAGACTCCATTGTCTCTGCAATAATCCCTTTCCCCGTAACTCTACATATCTCTTCTCTGGATGAAGGAAGGAAGGTGTCTTCCTACATGTCTTGTCCCCAACAATAACTAATACACACCCTCAGTCTGACAGCATCTTGCTGCTGCAAGGCATGAAAGCTTTCCCCTTTTCTTGGTCAGAATCCAGTTTCATTGCAAGCAGCAGGTAACCAGTGTCATGTAGGTAAATGCATTGTCTGAATAGCCTTTGATTCACAGAGGTAGTAGAGATGGCCATGTCAGTAACTTCTCTATCTCTGGTGTTAGTATTTAGTAACCTCTAGATCACCTCTTAACTTTTCTTCTTGCCTCAATAAAAGGCAACTGAATCTAGAGCCATCTCCAATCTTTAAGTAGCCTTCAAAATACAGTTAATACTCTGATTTCTTGGTAACCCACTCAGCTAATGAAGCTAATGAAGACCACAGAAAACTCTGAACATTGGTATTTGCCAGATATTACTGGCTTCAGTTTCAGCATCTTAGCCCCCTATATAAAAAGATTAAAAGGTTCTAGGAACAGGATGTGTTACATAGGTCTACATTAATTTACAGTCTCTGCACGGGCAAACATTCATCGACAGTTAACCTTTTGGGGAACATCTCATGCTGCAGTTGTGCTCCCAGTTGTGTGCATTGTTCTGAGGGTATGACTAACCCCCCCAATACCAGGACATATAAAACAGGCAGAAAGAGTGAAGAAAGAAGACAACTGCTCTGCTTCTCCCTTGCATGGGCAAGGACAGTTTGTTCCCTAACAAAATTTAAGTATGTTCCTAGGGTTTGATAAAGGGATACAGTCATCTTTGGTGGGGAAGACAAAAGAGAGCTGGTGTCCAGCCAAATGGACATAGACCAAGATACCTGACTGCAGGAATGAGAGTTATACCACACAGGGGTTTCCTAGCTGGAAAAGCCACCACTGCTTAGAGTCAGCCATAAATACTCCTCATAACACTGCTCACACAATCTATTGGTGGCTTTTTGATCTGCTGCTCCTACCTCTCTGCAGGCACTTTGGGTAAAGTGACCTGCAGGCAGTACTTGAAGCTGAACCGTTCCTCCAGCCAGGTCCATAAGATACCTAGTGTTACATAAATCCTTATGTCAAGTCTCCAAATGCATCAACTGATACGTGCAAAATGTAGAGCAAGAAAGATTTCTCAGCATGGGAGGAAGGAGGCTTTTGGGTCATAAGCCAGCTAACTGACACATGGGGCACCCTGCAAGAGGTGTGCACTGGGGTATTTTGTTTACTGAAAGTAGCTGTCCTACTCTGGAAAGATTGGTTGGTTTCTACTGGTTCTGTAATAGTGCAGTAATCCACTCCTGCTTTGCATGAAGTAGTTGAATAGATAAAGCTGTACTGGATTTGCATCTTAAAACTCAAGTTTCTATAGAAACTACATCTATAGAAAGCAAGTAAGGAAGCTCCCAGAAACCATCCTGCCAGGGGCAGTGATGTTCTTTAGAAGATGACATCTGTTTTTCTTTTTCCCTTTGCCAATGTGGCCAGAAAGTAGCTTTCCTTTTTTTTGAGCAACCTTGTTTCTAGCATGTCTTTGCACATAGTACTAGACACACAACCTGACCAGCTAGATATTTCAGCCTTAAAATAAAGTAGTTCTTTGAGTTCAGTGAACAGTGACTAGATAAAATAAGCAAGTTTAGACCTTGATTCAACAAAATACTCAAGTATGTAATTACTTAAGTCAACAAAGCCATCAAAATAATTACATATACGAGTTAACATTCAAATACTTTCTGATCTCAGTCAAAGCTGAGGGACATTGCACACTGGAGGGCCAAAACTTACAGCCTTCCAGCTCTAATGGGAGTTGCATTTGCAGAACAAAGGCAGAATTTGGCTCTCTGACTATCAGTACACGTGTAATGGTTTTACCGCAAAGCTGTTTTGCACTGTAGTCATTGCAATCGATGAAGGACAGTACGTGGCCAGTTAGACACCATGGTAAACAATCTCCATTCATCCACAAAGCATTAATGCAACTAATATTCCTTTCGAAATGTGTGTCTGGGTAAAAATAAATAGTTTAGCTGCAATAAAAATCTATCACCTGCTTTTCTCAAGAAGCTGTTCGAGTGCCAAATAGATACCTTTGAGCTGTAATGATAAATAATGGGTTTCATTTCCTTGCTTTACAAATGCTGGACTCAAACTGTATGTTACAGGGTGCAGAAGGAGCTCTGCTAATTCACATTAGCTCTCCAGATACTTTAGACTATGTGAGAAAGCACTTCTAGCTGCATCACAACTCTAAACCCTTTGTAATGCCAGCATTATGGGAACTGCTACATTCTGCATAAGGCCAAGCACCCATCAGACACCCAATTCAAGAGAAAAATCCAGCCTGTTGATGTATACCGTCCATTCAGGATCTGCAAGTCCCAAGTCTACAGTTTCTCCTGTGAAAAAAAATATTGAAGTACAGAAATTACAGACTTCATTCTGGATGAATTTCAGCACTATGATATATTATGTCATGTGCCAAATGTGCACTCTCTGAAATTAGTGTTCATAATGTCTACTACTTGAATTCTATAAAATTTGATAAGGGCTGAGGTATACTGTAGTACTTCCATACCTAGGAACCCTGTCTCCTCTACACAGCTGCCCATTTTCATGAAACCTGGAGAAAGTTGAAAGCTTGGAGAAAGTCAAAAGCTTGGAGATACAACCCTGCTGCCAAGTTTAGTTGAACTTCATCAACCGGCTTAAATGTTATTTAGGAGACAAAGGGAAAGCAGCAAGACTTAATGACTGAGGTACCCACCTACGCATAGCCTTCTAATCTTCATTTCCTTAGGAAACCAAAGTACAAAACCATGCTTGTAATATGATGACCAAAGAGAGATCTTCAAAATTTACATAACCTTTTCCTAAATTAGTGTAATCTCTGCAAGTCTGCGTACAGTTTCAGCTGAGGATGTACCCTTTCCTGAACTCTTGTACCTCCTGAGTAATGCTGTCTGTTAAATGGTGGAGCACTCAATAGAAAACCAAGAAGACCTAGACAGTAAACATTATGCTCAGTCTGGCAATTTATATATTTTTATTTTTAAAAATGCATTTCATTTTCTCTCCCTCTGCTAGTGTTTTTTGCACTGCAGCATCTCCTATGGGCTGAAGGCCAGTAACTGTAGCTCAGGAGGTGTATCATTAACTCAATTCACTGTGGTAATAATATTGCATCCCTCTTGCACTGCAGGCGGCTGGGTACAGGGGCTGTGAGCGTGCAGGCATTTTCTAACACACCTGTGTCAACCAAACAATTCTGAAGCTGTAAAGCTGTGGGGAAAAACAGCAAGATCAACAGCAAAAAAAACCTCCATTGGTGAAGCCCTCCTCTTTAGAGGAGACCCGGTATCTTCTTCCAGCCAGGGTACCCAGGTGGGCCCTGGGCTTCTTGGGCTTTGCAATATGTAAAACAAGGGCAGGGCAGCGTCAGAGGCAGAAACCCTTGGAGAACAGTACAACCAAGACTGGTACACTCTGCTGGCTGATCCAAGCCCAGGTGAAATCAAAAAGTGACTTTGCATTGATTACAACAAGTCAGACCCACTTAGACATACTCATGAGAGCTGAGCTTTGGCCCATGTCTACTCATACTGAAGTCCCCAGCTGCTCTCTAGCATGGGCACAAGTGATAACAGAGCAGTACTGGAATTCAGAAGACTTACCATGGGCTTTGATGGCAGCAGGGAGAGACAGAATTTGAGTGCATTTAAACCCCCCTCCCTTAATCTTTTTTCTTGGCTCTAATTTCTATTAATTATTCTTTGAGGGTCTGAAATTACATGTAACTGATCTGCAGGAGACAGGTAAGCAATAAAAAGTTTGTGGAACTAACTTCTGATTAAAGCTCCTGAATAATTCAGTTGTTAAGACAGGGTGGAAAAAGGGCAAGGGATAAATAAAGAAGTGGAAAGAATTAGAAGGATGTAATTTCAATTTTTTTTCACTGTAGAGCTTAAAATGATAAAACCCAGAGACCTCAAGCATGAGGTAATTTTCCCCAGCATCCTGCTTTCTAAAAATATCTGCTAGTTCTCTTCTTTCTCCACCTAATTAAAAGGACTGAAGTCAGAGCCTTCAGTTATGTCAACAGCTACCCTGCCTCCATTTCCCTCCTCTTTCCTACCTGTGACAGCAGATGCTGTCTGTCTGCAAAAAGCAGAGTTGCAGAGCTGCGCCAAGACCTTCCCCTTGGGTGTGTTTGGGAGGGGTGCAAGGAATGAACTCCACAGTAGCGCAGTCAGGCAGAGGAAAAAAAAGCATAAGGGAAACCCTGACCAAAAGCAAAACTTGTTCTTTCCATACTTTCACATCTTCTGTATGTCCAAAGCACCCAGTTTGTGGGACATCCTCAAAGACTAAAAGAACAGTGTAGATCATATCAATAAAAGGTTGATCCTCTTTGGGGACCATGGTATAGGTTGGAAGCCTTCTGGGAGTCCATTTCTCAATATGCACCTGTTACTCTGGTGTGGATATTTACATTTCATGGCCATGTAGCAGTCACTTTGCTTTATGAATTACTAGGCATTCACCAGAGTCTCTCCCAGGATGTGTCTTGCAGAGCATAAGTCTGTCCTCACCAAAACACTGTGCTGAAGAACAAGCTCAGAATCAAGCTGTAACTACTAGACACCTCATATGGTTCCCTGTGAGGTGTTTGTAGGACATTGTGGTGAAAACTTAAACTGAACCTTAAAAATAAATAATTAAACACTTAAATCTGGAACATGTTGTCTCCAAATTTCTTTTGGAATCTGCATTTAAATAGATTCCTGGGATGGCTAATTTAGTTACCAAGTGTGTTTTTACTCACCCAATGAACACAAATTTTCTCTGTGTGTGATTCTTTCTAAAAGAAGAAGAAACTCTTGTGAATATGCCTGGAAAATATAAAGACGAACCTCAGGAGGCTATTTCTCCTCTTGAAGATATCGGAGAGGGGCTATAAGAGGAAAGATTGGCAGAAATAATAAATATTTTATCAGAAATGTACCAAAAGAATTCCTGCCTCATTTTGCAAATCATCACTCATATATGGCTTTTTACTCTCTGGTAACTACAAATCAACAGACAAAGCCTGTGTCATTATCATTATTTTGTATGGTCTTTGGCTAGCAAGGCATCTTCTTGCTTTTTAAATAAATAAAATTCTAAAAAGGAAAGAGCTATTGTACTGGCCCAAGCACTGAGGCAAGTTTCCAAAGATTAGTTCTTCCTTGCAGCATGTGAATCATCATTTCCAGAAACCCACAATCATCATCATTAAGATCAGACCACTTGTTGTAGTGACATACTGGCTCGGGGAACAGAATACAGCTTGCAGAGCTGAGGGAAAATAATGAATTCTAGAAAAATCAGATTAAAGATGGAGACCTTGAAAAATGTACCTTTTAGTCCTTATTTACCCCTGAACTCCTTTGTGATCTTCAGTTCATCTTTATCAACATCCCTTTATCCATGTGGTCACATTCCCACAAACTTTGACTCAGGTATTTATTTATTTATAAGCTTGTCAAAGCTTAAACCTTGTCAAAAACAATCTGCCCCACTCCAAAATCAAGGGGGACCCACCTGATCTTACCTGCAGCTTACAGGTATAACTAGTAATCAGTTAATTGAAATCTAGAAGATGGCTGCAACCTTAAGATTTCATATCCTATTGTCTTTCCCCCTTGAACCACATGTAAAGTCTTTCTACACACCACATTCCAATCTGTTTGAAATTCTCTGCAGAAATAACATCTAACTCACAGAAAATAGGATTGAACACATTCATGAAAAGTTCTGTCTGTCTTTCTAAAAATGCTACTTTACGGCTCTCTTACAAAGCATGGAGGAGGAATGCCTCATCCAAAATGCAGCCTCTGCTTTCATTCGCAGGTTGTCAGCCTGTGGGACTCCAGGTGTCCCCCCATCGGTTCCTGGAAGAGTTCACAAAGGCAGAGGCAAGCTCACTCCTTCACTTGTCAAAGAGTCAATACCTGCATCATTACCTCAATGAGAAGGCTCTCCTATATCAACAGAAACAAATATGGCACCAAGCAACCTTCAGCTATAGATGGCGTTAGTTAATTGCACTTTCTAACAGTGTCCGCACTGACTATGAGCACTTGATCTCCAGAGCCTGAGAAAAAGAGGCCTCAGAAAGCTTTTTGATTCATTAGAACCAGAGCATAAATTATAAGTCAATACATGACAAAATAATTGTAAGCACTTCTCTCAACACTCTAGTACCCAAAGCCTAATTACGTTGACTTGTGAGCTGCTAAGTCCATTTGAGTTAGGGTCTGACTGCAAGGAAAAAACCACCTTGGAACAGCACCGTGGTGATCACAAGGCTTCTAACATCCTTTCACAATACTGAGACCACCTGCTCATGTGAAGGGGAAGTTTTAAAGGAGGGGTCTCTGAGAGCTGAATTTTCCATCTCTTCAGAGAAAGGCATAAAAGGAATGAAAGCAAATTTAACAAATGACATAACAAGACTGAATTGACCAATGACTCAGTTTCAACACTGAGCTACAGCCAAGAAATGAGACAAATCCGTAGCACTGAAAGGTTTTCCTTTTAAGTACCATCTCCTAATGTCCTAGCCCCTGACTAAACAACAGTTACATGCTATGCTACTCTGTCACCAAAAACATCCACTGCCAGTGAGCTGATGGAATTAATTGGTTGTGCGAAGCATTTCTTTCCAATTAAAATGTTGTGAAATCAATGAAAAAAATTATACCTCTGGCAGGACTATTTTAAAATTTACACACATTGGTAGTGTTGACAATTCTTATTTTGCTACTTAATAGATCTAAATAATTTATGCCTTGATTCTCACCTGTGGCAGCTGACTCTGAATACATCCTACTATGGTAGGAGAAGAAATTCTCTGAGGGATGCACAATACCTATGGCCTAATTCCCTACCAAAGATCTGTATGAACCCTCCCAGCTCTTTGTCAAGAAAGGTCTAGCTTATCTTTGCCACACTTGATGAAATCATCATCCTAAAATTATCAATTGACAGGTTGAAGTACCAGAAGAACCATCAGAATTAGATAAATCATTTTTTCTATTGCTTTTTAAATGAATCTGTTTTGTTCCATATTTTACCAAAGTGTGAGCACTAATGGATAAAATCTTGTTGTCTTTTAGCCACTTAGCAACATTGAGGGTGCAGTCCTTCGCAAAACAAAACAAAACAAAACAACACCCCCAAAAAACAAAAGAAAACAAAAAAACCCAACCAAACAAAAAAACCCCAAAAAACCAACCAAACAACCAAAAAAGCAAGCTCTACAGCAAAGATAAAACTGAGTAAAAATACACACCTTGTAAAGTTATAATTATATGAAAGCAAGAAATGGCAGTAGGAAGTGACTTTAAGTAGTGTGACTTTAACTGGAATATCTGCTGGTAACTACTGTACAAATATGTAAAGACCAAAATTGACCATAAAGGTCGTCTTATTTACCTCACTTAGTGACATGGACCGAAAAACATCCTGCTGTAGAGATTGTGACAGGACTTGTTTCAGCTCAGTGTATATTGCCTCACTGATCTAAAAGCTCCTTTTGTCAATGAGAATTTTATTGAAAAGAAATGTGCTTCATTTCCAAGGACATCACTAATTTTGGGTCCAAAGTGGTTCCTGCTCTACTTTAACACCATCTCATCTCACCTCACTAACTGCAGACTATTGTACTTGACAAAATTTCAGTGCAGTCCCACTGAGGGCAAAGGGACAACTACTGACAAAAGAAGGAAGAAATCCAATGTTGTTTTAGTTGCCCGGTCCAACAGGCGCATGTCTTTATTTCACACATTCCCTAATTTGGATCAAAGAAGCCAAATGGTATCATCTCACTCATCTGCTATTAAGCACTTCAGCAGCATTTGAGAAATGCTGTTATTTTTAAGAAATTTGTCCTCAGTTGTTTAATTTCAGTGTGCATTTAGAGCTCACCAGTCCCAGCTCAAGCAGCAGAGCATGGGGCCATCGCCCTTATGGTGTTAAGCCCTTGGGAGCAGGCATCTTACACTGCACATATGCAACATTATTCCAGTTTCACAGTGAATAATTGTAAAAGTAAAGACTGTAAAACCCCACCACTTTTCTGAGTTCATCTTCCGCTCCAGGTCTTCTTATTCTCTTTAAAATGCTGGATATCTTCAAGGGAAGGCAGAAAAGCACAAACTCACGCTCAGGCTTTCTACTGTACTTTTACTCCAACGCCACCATCCAACCTCTGCCCACAAGGAATGTAGCATTTGCATAAGGATGATCTGAAATATTAGGGGACCTCAAGCCCTACGCTTTACTGATTAACTGTAGTTTTATCCATAAAAAGTAGAAGAGTCATCTAGTCATATTTGATGTTTTTGTTGCATTATAAATACCTGTATAGAGGCTAATATATTCTAAGCAAACAGAAGCATGCTACAGCTCTAACAGGTATATTATTTATGCATGTTAGCACATTTCCAGGTGATTTTACACACAGTTATATGCAACTAATCAACCTATAACAACTAACCATTTAAACAACTGTTATTTATAAACAGAACTTTAGCACATATAGTGATCTGTACTCCCACTAAGTCTGAATTAAATCTGATTCAGCTAAAAGTATTATTGCTCCTTCCTCTGCAGCTGCCCAGAGTCCAAATGACAAGTCCCAAAGCCATTTTATTTTCACCTTGCTTTTAATAAAATGCACCACCCTGAAGTCTTCTTCACATTTTGTCCTGAATTTTCAAGATTTTAATTTGAATTAACACATTTATAAAGGAGAAAATCTGGCTTTGTGAATATCTGTCATGGATTTTCTTCTTCCGTCCCTCTCTCTGGATGACAACCAGAAGGAATCTGTTCTATAGTGGAAAACTAACAACAAATTAAGGACTTAGGGAGGAAATAAACCAGATTCTCTTTAAATCTGCCATGGAATAGTGTCTGATTCTATTTAAGTAAATGACAAACTATAAATTGTTTCTAAAAAAATCATATTGAGCTAAAATTCATTTAAAGTTTTCAAATAAAATTTTTCCTGACATCCATAGGGAGAAGTTTAACATGCTCAGGAAAGAGATGGTCAGGCATTGGCATAATAATACAATTTCAGCCCAATTAAAGAGGGTAATCCACTAAAACAAGCTCTGTGTAAACACAGTACAGTGTTAAAGGTTTCAAATAGCTGAAAACAAGAACAACTCAGTTTATAAGTTAATATAATTTAGAGGCCTTAATTTGGCTTATATTACTGAAAGCAAAAAGATATATTCTAGCAGACTGCTGCATCACAGGAAGGGCCACAGATGTCCCAACAGGCTGATGGTACCAACGATGAAGAAGGTAGATGTCTCAGACACAAGGAGAGCTTTTCTACTGCGACACAACATGCCATACATATGAAGTTTCCCTCAAGAAAAGAGAGTCAATGGAGCAGATGATTCATGCAAAGTGGCAGAGATCAGAAGAGATTTGCCCTAATTTATGGCAGATGAGATTCTGTCACATTAAAGGCAGGGCTAGCTTGCCATAATTTTAGTTCCCTACTTGTGGAACTAAGCAGACTTACACCATGCATGCTTTTTTAAAACAACAAAAAACCCCCTTTTATCAAAGACACGTGGTTGACTAGGATGTAGTACATTCATCTTCTGTGATCTAAAGTATCTACTCCGCATGGCCATGTCACAGGATTTACC
Organism: Grus americana; assembly: GCF_028858705.1. Lineage (NCBI taxonomy): Eukaryota > Metazoa > Chordata > Aves > Gruiformes > Gruidae > Grus > Grus americana. Next base: position 54,769,019 of record NC_072891.1, read on the forward strand.
CAGGTAATAGAAAATGGGAAATTTTATCATTCCCAGTGTGTATATTCCATACATCAGTGCTGCAGTAGACACTTAACAGATGGAGGCAAGGGCAGCAAAGGTGAACATAGACAAGATAGGCACAAAGCCACAGGGATACTCTTCCCAGGATCCCACAGACTGCTGTGGTAACACCTGGGCTCCTCACTTTTGTGTGCCCTCTATCCATGTTTTTCCAAAACATGCAATGCACATCAATGACTACCCAAACTGATGAAAATGTATGTGAAAATGAGCCCCAGAGTAATATCTTTTGACTTACAGTTAAAGCAGGCTCTCTACCTAAGAGCTCTTGAGCAATGACATGTCTACCATCTCTTGCTGTTCCATGCCCACTCCAAACACTTAATGAGGCTGGAAGAAATCCCAAAACATTAATTTCACTTGTAAAATGTCACTAAGGTAAATACAAGCAGACTGTCCCTGTCCACCATCCCTAAAATGAAAGCTTTCCACCTGTATTTAATGCAACCACCTACAGCCCAAAGATCTGTCCTGGTTGCTAGCTCAATACTTATCTGGGACTATCATAAATTATGTGTCCACATTTAACATTGTAGTGGTGTATAGCTAATTTAGGGACTGGCAACAGTCCAAGAGGTTCAGATAGGATGCTGCTTTGTAGGAGATAATTGTCTGATAAGGAGTTCTTCATAATTGGACATGGTCTGTTTCTGATGTCTAGGCTAAATCAGATGTATCAACAGCAAGTGCATTTTGCAAATTAATGAGCTCCATGCTTACATATGCCAGATATGGACACTGGCTGCATCACTGAAGTATAATGGTTCTCCAATGCATTCCATAAAGTCCCCTGCAGACCCAGAAGAAATATACGGTCTCCATGAATATAGTAATAATACTGTAATTCACTGCTAACAGTCATGGCAGGTACCTCAGGTATCTGGAAATGTGCATGAGCAACAGCAGTACGGACATGATAACCCTCAGCTAGATTATGCAATATGCCTGTCCGTACACTTAACAGTGCAGTGAAGCCACGCAGAATCATATGAGTACAGGATAATTTGCATTGGAAGACATCTCATGAGGTCATTATGCGTTCATTGGGTTTTGTCTTCATCTCAAGGGCAAGTCAGTATAACCACTGAAAACTTTTCAGCAAAAGGTGTAAGACTGGGGGGGAGGCGGAGATAAAAGGCTGAGTAGTACCTGTTTTATTCTAAACGACTCATGTCTTAACCACCTGAGGTAGGAGTGCTGTTATGCTCTCCTACATGTGTTGGATATGCTGTGACAACATCAATAAACTACAGTGATGACAAGCCACACAGCTGTCTGGCTGCAAAAGAGTCTTCTCAAATTGCAATTTATTAAAATCATACACTCCCAGGACAGCAACAGGGAGCACTGTAATATGATAAAAAGCATTTGTACTGTAGTATTTCTATTTTAATTTGTAATATGATAGATATTGTCCCTACTGCAAAGACATACACAGAATCTCACCAAATTCAGACAGGATCTCCTAGTACAAAATGCCTTGAAGCTGGTGCAAACAAAAGACGAACAATCCTGATCTAAATAACAATCTTGAAACTTTCCCTCTTTTTTGTGTGTGTGTGTGAAGTAAATACACATAAATTAAAAATTCAAAAGGAGAACATTTCAGACATCAGTAAAACTGTTGGGAGAAAATGGGTTTTTACTTCAGTAGGCTGAATCTCCCAGGCTCATCACTACCAGGAGCTCACCACTGTGTGGGTGGTTGCTGTTCTCTTTTAAGAACATCTCTGTAGACATGTAGACTTAACATTTAAACATTTACAAACTCTAGGCTGGAAATCTCTGTACATCAGCAAGAGTGGACGTTAACATAAGTATACAACTGAGACTCTATCTTCTTATTGCAATAACACATGGAGAGCCCAAGCAGGTGGAGGCTCCATGTGGGAGACAGGATAAGAAGTGTCTCAGGGATTTGGATACTCTTTGTGTGCTGCCCTCATTGGCTTTTCTCTGGGGAGCTGCAGAACAGAGCAGATCACAGTTAAATGGCAGAGGTAGAAGTTCGGACAGTCTGGACAAAAAGGACCACAAATGAACAGCTCTGCACTGTATTTCCTGCTTGCCAGGGAAAAAACCTGTTTAACTATGTGCACTTCAGCACTTCAGTGGGGCTACATACATGCGGTCTCCAACAGCTAAAGACAATACACAAAACATTATGCCAAAGAGCCACAGGTTAGACTTGCCATGTAAGTGGCCAGAGAAAAAATTTCCAGATCAACCAGCTCCACGCAGGCACACCTTGGAAAATCGTCTATCGAGCATTATTCAGTGTGAGGAAAAGAATGTCAGTCTGCCTTCCATTACGCTAATACATGGAGAGAGTGCTGTCAATTTAAGATGTTAATTGAAAATAGCTACTCTGCTTTTAATTCACAACCTGTTGCAGTCCAAATTAACTTTCCTATATAGATGTGGCTTAAGGCACCTCTAACAAAAGCTGAGAGCCAGCATATTCTGGAGTAGGTTTTTCAAAACATTCAGAAGCATTAGTGCAATGTAGCCAGCTGAGAGCTCAATGCAGCTTCAAAATAGGCACAAACAATACAATCAATTTAGGGATAATCCAAAACTACTGAGTTGCCTGTGGCAGTCTGAAAAGTACTGGCTGCCAAAGAAATCAACCTAAAATTGCAACACTTATGATTTTATGATTATATCTCAAATGCTGGCAAAACTGTGGGCCTTGAACAGAGTCCCTCGGTGAGAAGCAAGTTTAATCTTCAGTCAACATCATTTTAGCCATGGAAAAACCAACCTGAAATATTATCAAAAGCTGGTCTAGTAATTACTGGCTCAGATAATTTATAAATAATAAGCAGTTGGCCTTTTGCAAATACTGCTAGAATATGCACTGCATGAGAAGTAGGGAATTCATGACCTTGGAGATAAGTATCATCTAGAAATAACTGCTATTACAATGTGTGATAAACAGCAAAGGATCCTCTGTAGTATAAATGCTGCACAATTATGGGTCTGCAAAACACAGATAACCCACAAGCATTAACCACTGTTAACAAGGAGGATATGCAATACAACATAATTGCTGACATCAGCTATCTGAATTTGCAGAAGCAGTTCAAAAGGCCCCAAATCTCATTTCTTTGTACAAAAGATCATATTTATGTCAAAAAATTGTATTTGAGTCTGCTGTTGACTGCCATAGATGGTGGCCTACTGTTAGAAGCAAATGGGATTTTATTATGCTTAGCAACTTGATGGGGAACATAAATGTCCGCAATCTTGTACAGCTAAAACACTGAAGTCAGCACTGGCTACTTACATGATTTTATTGGAATTCATATGATTTGTTTGTTGGTATCTTTAGAATATTGTTTCAGCTCCTACAGTCATATAACTCCATGGAAATGCCACTCTTTTTTTTTTTTTTAATATAGCAGCAAATGTCTAGCTCTTGCAGCTGCAGAGAAACTCTTGCAAACAAGATCCCATAAAAGTTCACAAACCAAGAAGTAAACACAAAAGGACCCAGACTACAATCTGGGGGCTTATCTATTTTTTTTGAAGATGTTACTGATATTTTTAAAATCCTATAACCCATCAAGAAATCAGATAAACAGTTCCATGATTCCATGTCACAAATTGTAAATGCTGGAAGGTTGCAAGATGGATAAATGCAGAAGGAATTGCTCCTCTCTCATATCAAAACATGCAAACTTCTAAGCAGGCCTGAAAAAAACCAACTGTCAAACCTACCCAAGGACCTGGTGTTACATGCATTCTCAGAAGACAGGGTAGGATTTTGCAGAACAGGAGTCCTGCAGAGGACAGGATAGCTCATACACTCCAGGGCTTGTCTGTTTGGGGACTTTTTGCAGCACAGCTACTCTGCACTAGCTCTGCTAGGCACTGATGTATCAGAATCAAAGGATTTTATTCTGAATTAACCAGATTAAGATCAGTCTGAATAATCAACTATTTGTTAATTGCAAGGAACTACAATGTTTTAAATTCCTACCCTGTTTTAATCCTACTTCCTCCATACTCCCCCCTCCATGAAGCAAACTGGGTCTCAGAAACCAAAAGTAAAGCTGCAGCCCCATGCTTTCTGAGCTTTTCCTTGGGAAAAAGAGAAACCTAAAAAACACTGCAGCACTGACAGCTGCAGCAGATTTGCTATGCTGAAAAAAACCCCACTCAAAACACAAAACCAAAACAGGACAAGTGGGTAGGGGATATTTTCACAGAAATACATGCTAAATTGCATAGTACAATCTTATGATGTCACTTGAGTTATTGCAGATGATGTTCAGTTAAGCGCGTAATGCAGTGTGTTACAGTGTGTAATAACACTTCAAGTGCAGTGTACTTATGGGCTGCATGGAGTATTCTGAAAAAGCAGCCAGGGGAAAGTCTCAGACTATGGCAGTTGCTGAAGCAAGAAGTTGCCCCTTTAGTACCTACAGTGGAGTGGAGAATATGTTAAAATTGGTTTCCAGACTGATGGAGAATATGTTAACATTCATTTTCAGATTAAAATATTAGTTAAATATATGGCTTTTAAAAGCAATCTACAATGAAGTGCTTTAACCACTGTTTAATAACATTGTACTGTTCAGTGTCAACTGTTATCCACTGCAGATCTGAGCAGGCATCTTGGGGCCCATGTGATGCCCATGTTTGGAAGAACTGGAAGGCCAACTGGGAAAAGTCCAGAGGCAAGTAACAATAATGATTTGAGGTAAGGACAATATGACACATTTGGGGAAGGAGGGGATAAACTGACATTCTTTATAAGGGAAAAGAAATGAAAAGATAGTTTCCAAAACCTTGACACAAAAAGGTATGGAGCACTCTGTTCTCTGCATCTGTAGCAGATGCGACAAGCAATTATGGCCCTAAGTGGCAGCAAGGTTAGACAACAGGAAAAGCTTTGCAGCAATGCAAGGGTTTCCTGGGGGCATTGTGGGGAGCCGGTCCCACTACTAGAAGTCTTTCAAATGAGTTAGAAGAACATGTTGTGAAGTGACCTTTGGATAAAAAGATGAATGACACAACCTTTCAACACCCTATTGGGATGTATTTGACATGTACCATGGCCAAGCAATAACAGAACTTGTGCTTGCTAACTGGCTACACCAAACCACTGCATATTCTCTGTACTATGACCAATGCCAAAACAGGAGACTAGGCTGCTGCCAAAGTCTAGCAAACTGGTGAAGTTTGATGGTGTGGGTTATGAGGATCCATTCTCCCTTTATCTTAATGCTTGCAGAGGCAGGATTTGATGCAGAGCCAGGAAGTGCAAGAAACACAAGTTGTGCTATAGCACAGCCTCCAAGAAAGACCTGTGCCCGGACTGCTGCCATGAGGGCTCATTAGGTCGAGCAGTTCCTGCCGCCCTGCCTGTTTCCTGGGGGAGCTCCTCCACCCTTGTTCAGTGACTGTGTGTACTTTTCCCATAGACATTCCCCCTGCATTACAAAGCTAGTGAGCTGGAAAATAGAGAGACCAACTGCTTATCTTTTATAGTACAGGACTGTCAGACACTTCCACAAGCAAAAAGCTAGATGGATCTGGTTTCTACCTCCTACTGACCACTCACCACCCCACTGTGCAGAGAATAGGTGCCCTCTTTCTCCTGAAATCCTCAGCTTCCAGCAGCATTACCATTACCCTTCCGTGCTTGTGTTGATAACCCAAGGCGCCTCCACCTTTCCTCCGCCCACTTGGAACATCAAAGAGAATGACATGAGCAAATATTTCATAATCCAGGCCTGAATTACTTTACAAATAATTACACCTACCTCTGATAATTCTCTGGGGTCAGTGCACTGAAACTTCTGCACAGTTAACAACTGCATTACTCTAAAGCACTCATTATAGAACCCATTCAGGATGCTGCCAAGCAGAAGCAAAGAAATTTTCTCAAGATGGATCATGCATGGATTTCATTCCCGTCATGCACTATTGGGAAATCCCTGAGCAGCAGATGGAGCTTGCAGTCTGCTCCTTGCAACCAGTAGATTTTACATCACTAAGTATGGTTAAGTTTTTTCCCCACCTTCAGCTCCACATTAGGCTAATCTCCACAGACAGAAAGGAAAAAGATGCAATCTATGATTTTTCTCCATGAGATCAACATAGTTAAATCATCCCTAAGTTTTTCAAACATAGCTTCACTTTCTCTCCCCAGGTCAGCACTTCGCCAATGCTATAAAAGTTTGGAATAGCTATATTTGGCACTGAAGTCCACACTTATAAATGGAACTAAGTCAGTCAGTCACCACGAATGGGGTAAGGAGTAAAGAGTTACTGTCGCCGGTTTCCGTAGGACAGATACCAATGCAGTGGAATGGAGATGCAAAATGTTTTTACACTGTACAAAGAAGCAGCAAAGCATAGACTTGGGCACACAGACATAGACAAAAGCCCCACAGATGAAACACCCAAGAGGGATGTCCTACATCCTACCCAATTTGCTCAGCTTAACCAAAAGATGTGAGAAAAACAGCCATGACAAAGTGAATATCTTGGTAGATTCCAGGGCAATTAATATGAAGAAAGCAGCATAAAGTGAGACCCATGCATTATATTTACACGCAGACATACAGATCCTTTATAGGAAGGATTCTTAGCAACTTTTCCCATCACTTCTACAATATTCTCATTAAAATGTAAAAACAAGCAACAACAGCGGCTTACAAAAAAGGGTGATGGGGACCACTGCTGTACAATACTCAGGCATTACTAAGCTAACAGAATACCTATGAGGTCAGGTTAAAGTTTTATGCATATATCCATGCATACATCCACACAAACAGATTACAAAGGTGCTCATTCCCACCATGTGTTGGGCACTGTCCTAATGGCCCAGGCCCATATGCCTTCTCCAGACAACAGAATGACTTCAAGGACATCTGAAGGCAATCAAGATCTGACAAAGATGACAAGAGTTGCTCCTGGGAACTCTTTTGTTTCCTGATCAGTTTAGGTGTTACAGACTTTGCAAGGAGAGACAATGTATGAGGCAAGGCCTAACTCCAGAGATAAATTCCCCTATCCTTTGTCTTTCCCAGCATGTCTTAGATTAAAAACACACATGATCGTAAAGAAAATGAAGTACAAAAGAAGAACAAATCAAGAGAAGACAGATGTCTTTAGACCCCTGGAGCCTACTCTAAAACTTTAATTCTTTCACACCAGACCCTGGAACCACTGCATTTTGCCTCAAGACACTCCATGACTCAGCTGTTGAAAGAAAAGCAGTTGCCAAAAGGAAAGAGGCACAAGCAGAAAAAGTCAAACTGAGATTCTCCAGCTGAGAGAGCCTTGACTTCAGCATAGCATGCTTCAACATTCTTTTCAATTTCTACCACTGGCTTCTGGGTGAGGCCAGAAATGCAGGGACCACCAGGCAAACTTTGCCCCCTCCTCACTGTTTTGCTAGGGAAGATGCTACAAAAGTTTCACTCATCACCACATTCTCTGTTTTTTCAGACACAAGAATTACTCCTCTCAGCACTCCTAATGCTGCATCTCATGCTTCAGAGATTACACAAGAGTAACAGGGAGTAAGAAAATAAGGCACCATTTTGAACGCTTGGCAGAAAAAAAAAAGGTTTTTCGTCCTCAATGATCTGTAACAGGTTGTTAGCTACTGCTTTCTTGAACTCCAGTCCCACTCAGTGCAAGTAACAGATGCCCCTTCTTCATCATTTATTCACTCCTCTGGAAATGATGTTAGTGTTGCTTTGACAACGGGCAGCCACGAGCTGCCTGGAAGAAACTGGAAGTATTGAGAGCAACACAAAACCCTGTGCCTTTCCTCAGGTGTTAGAAGTGTGAGGAGGTTGGAGTAGATGCTGCTGCAGGGTTTGCCACAACTGGCTGACAACGTATCTCCTTGCTGCTCACCTGCCCTAAGTACTAGAGCAAAGGGTGGGTACAGGGAGTCTGGAGTCCCTACCACATCACTGATGTACCATGCTTGCCCACCTTCTCCATTTCTGTGCTAAAACCATGCTCGCTGCCTCTTGAAAGCTACCCTACTTAAACACAGGAGTAAGGCAGTCCAAGAGTAAGAAATTCCATGGGAATTTCTAGAACTGGCTTTTCACCCAAGGTCAGTTGTGCCTGATCCTATATACCACTTGTGCTGACAGGAGCATCCTGTCACAGCTTCAGGGAGATTTCTGCTTGCCTTTTTGCTGGATGCCATAAGCAATGGTAGCAGTGCCAGGTATCACCTGGCTGTGGTCCCTGGCCTGGCGCTGCTAACACCACACTGGTGTGCAATCCATCACTAGAAGCAAAACTGAGCTCACAGGCACAGAAGGGCAGGGCTTGGTGTTCCCTCCTAAAGAGGCTGTGGTACTTATATAGTGCTTTATGCTTCCCTAATTATTCCACTACCAGTATGTGAGCTGGCTGCACTTCATTTGTCTGTGCCCTCCACAACGGCAGTGGAGCAGTTCTGCAAGGCATAAAATAAGAGCTAAGTTTTAGCATCTGACTCATGCCAAATGGGATCAGCTACAGATTCAGTCTCTCTACACCATTAAGTAATTCATTTTTTCCAGTTGCTTTCTCCTCCGACTGCTGCACAATGAGCTGCAGCCCATGACACGCCCCTGGTTGTCTCCTCTCCTTGCCTGTGCCAGCAAGCGTGGCACTGCATGCTGGAATAGCCCATGATGGCAGAGGGTGACTAACATGCACATCATCACTGCCTTTTTTTTTGTATTTCCACCAAACGCTTTCCAAGGAAGTGGAATCTGTTAAGGAGAGGAGAGCACGTGCTTTGTGCAACACAGCAACTCCCAGCATTGCTGAGGAAGGTGTTGTGAGGGAAGCAGGAGCTCATCAGGCAGCACCAGCTATAGCTTCTAGTCCTCCTGCTTTGCTGCCAGTGTTTTCACTGCCTTCCTCTTGTTAAAATGGCCCCTAGAAGAGAAGTGATAAAGGATTTCTTGGTGCTGCCACGGAGGCGAAGAATATCACATGAGACCCTCTGCACCTCTGTTTTTTGGAAGGTATGCCAAAAGGTAAAACTGCACAGAAAAATCTACATCAATAACTCTCCTCTATATCAAGTGTTTCCTACACTTTTAGGAAAAAAATCAGGCCCTTAATAAAAATGATTGCTGTCCTGCAGTGTTTTGTTCTGGTCTAAGGAATGCAGGGCCAACATGTACAAACTGCTGAAAATGAGTTTTCTGCTTCCAGTTTGTTCCTTGATGTCTGGTGAGAAGTCCTCTCTAACCACATATCTCAGAAGAGCTGAGGACTCCTCCAAAGATAATGGAGGGAACAATGGGAAGCTGCAATAGCCATGGCAAGACCTGCAGTGAGTTCATTCATCATAAGATGAATTATGCCAGGACACCTCACAGCGTTCTTGCTATATTGTTGTCATGACCACATATTGATTGCCATCAGCCCTGTATCAGCTCAATGCTGGATACTTCTTCTGTCTATAAAGAAAAGCTTGCTGTGCTACTTACGGTTGCTAAGCATTTACCTTGGTCTGTAAATCTCTGTACAGTCAACAATCTATTATTTGATGTACCAGTATTCAATGTACTAAAAAAGAAAAAGAAACAAATATTTTAAAGTCTATGCAACAAAAACAAAACCTATAATGCCAAATATCACTGTGACATGCATAATAAAAATAATGAAATATGGTCTTTTTTTTTTCTACATGTGTGCTGATATTAAACATTGAACAGCAAATTTGGGGAACTCCTGTGCTTGTGGCAGCAGTGATAGCCATGATTATGCTTTACATAAGGAAGACTAGTAAATAATCCCAGAGCCATGGAAAAAGAAATGTTAAAAAGCAAATTTGAGAGTTTGGAGGCACCAGAAGATGACTTAAAAACTGTTACTTTACCCATTTTCTTGTATTTTTTACAAAGAAGTGTGGTGGTAGTGCTGCTCCTTTAAGATTGCAGAAGCATTGCTAGCAAAGGGGAAATAGAAATAGTTTCTTTATGAATTGTAATATAGTTCTTGTTCTGTCAGCACCTCTTTCTCAATGAAACTGGGGAGGTGATGACCCATTTGAAAATCTCTTCCCCAAAGCAGGAGGCTGGAAGCAGGACCCCTACTGTATTACTGTTTAAAAGGCATGCAATTTAACCAGACTGGAGTGATGTTGGGATGGGAACACATTTTATCCATCCCGTTAAATCTATTACTGTATTAATATTTGGACTTACACTCATACATTGTATCTGCCTCTTTCACAAGCACAAGTACTGGCAGATGTATTCGGATGCAACACCCTTTATAAACACAAGACTTTAGACCTAGAGTCTAGACTATCATAGGGCCTCTTGATTTGGAAACAAGAGGTTCATCTTTTGATATGCTGCACCTAACACAGGAACCAGAACTTGAATGAGGAAGGTGGGAGGGGAAGATTTCCCCCTAGCAACTCTGAACACGCTCCTGTCCAGCCTGCAGAGACAGCTTGTCAGACAGTAACATATTCAGTATTAAAATTCTCTTGAATTGCCCATAAAAGAAACACTTCTTCAGGTTTCCTACCTCCACGCGCATTGAAGAGTTGTGCCCCAAAGTACTGCAGTAAAAAGCCCTAATAAGCTATATCCTCTTTGAGATTACCAAATGCTTGACTTCGTTGTTTCTGAGCAGTCCATTGTGCACACTCTGTTTCCACAGAGCCTTCAGCTGACTTCTCTTTCCCTCCCTGTAACCAGCCTCTTTACTGATTGATCATGCTGATTGTCAAGTGATGATATTTCTCCGTTCCTCTTGGAGACTGAGAAACAGGGGATGTAAGTATTCTGAGGAACTTCATTTGCTCCTTCTCATTGTCCTAAGACCTGTGATACCTTCCAGCAGTCCCGTACACCCTTCTGGCTACCAAGTTGAACACCATGGGACATTAGGGGGGAAGCAGTCAAAGCACACATTTGGAAACAAAAGACCTCCATCCCATCTCTGCCCACCACGTGCAATCATGACTCTCCCTTCTCTCCTTATAGTCCTCACAGAAGCAATGGTTTCTCACTTTGTACAGTATCTGGCACAACACATACACAATCTCACACAGGCCCTGTAGATCTAACCATTTTTTCCTTCTGAAGTTCATATCAATATGTGTATAATGCAGCTGGATAGAGAGAGTCAGTCTCCAGGAGGCCAAAATGAGAAGTATCCCATTTTGTTGCTCAGGTGACATACAGCAGGGCTAACCTGGAAAACCTTATTTTGTTGTGGGTCCATGATTCAGGCTCCTAGGTGAACAGCGTCTCCAAGGGAGTGAAATAAAACACAGTGGCATCGGTTTGCAGAAGTTCTCCCAGTCGCTATTTGACTTTTCCTGTTTTGGGGGCTTTTAAGTTACTGTTGACTGACTGTAAGGGCAATCCATGCCACTGAGGGAATGTGCTGTGAAAGCAAGGCACAAACTTGTTTTTGCCGTGCACTCAAGCTGCTCTCCATTCTTGGGCTGGAACTTAGACCACCTTCAGGACACAATGACCTCTGAGCATGGACATAACTATTTTAGAGGTACAGACACGTCTGTGCATAAATGCCTCCTTCTCCAGAGGCAATAGTGCTGGAAGACCGTGCAGGCACCTCCAAACAAACTGCCTGCAAGTCAGTTTGAGCTGGGAAGCAGCATGCCCTATGCTCTTGCAGTTTGAACTCAGCAGCTGCACTCTTTGCTGCCTTGGACCCTGGTGCTGCAGAAAAACATGCCCCAGGAGTGCCAGAGGCCAGTCCTTCTCAACCTCTGCACTCTTGGTTTTTTTTCGTTTGCTTGGGGTTTGGGTGGGGTTTTTTGGTTTGGTTTTTTTTGGTCCCTGTTCCCTGTCACCTGCTCCCTGTCTTGGAAAGCAGCAGGGTGTCTCATCTCCTGATCTTCCCTCCTTTCCTGACTAATGCACTGTCCTTGCTAAGGTCTTTGCTCCCAGGCAGGAGGCTTCTGTTGACTGGCAGCAGCAGAGCTGGTGAAGGTTCAGCACACTTCCAGATTTCCTCCCCTTAGCACTGCCCTTTCCCTTTCCACTCTGCGCAGATTTCTCCAAGGCGCTTCTCTGGCATGGTGTCAGCCTGCTTCTGGCTCTCACTCAGCTGAACCTCCTTCTCCCTGTGGCAGATGTCTATGAGATGCAAAGGTCCCAAGGAAGAACATGACTGAATTTAAGGGTATTCTTAAACAACTTGCCAAAGCGACCTCCACTTCCCAAACTCAGAAACCTCCATTACACTTGTTCTTGCAATGAGTTTAAGGATAGTTTTGCTGCTGTGGGAGGTCTGGAATATGACATTTCAGAGGCAAACCTTTTAAGTGCTGTGCACAGTTTTATAATAAAGAGATAATGATAAACTGGGGATTTTCAGAAGGGGATACTGGTTTAGAAACACATAGTAAAATTAATCCTCACCCCAGTGGCAGACATTCCTGTGCAAATTTTCTGTGTGGTAAGTTATTTGTGCAAGCTTCTTAACTCTGAATGTAGTGCTGTACACTCACTGACTGTTTTAGCCAATAAAAATACATTTGTAGCAGATGTTAGCAAGTGGTCCCAAAACCTCAGGCACATTCTTGTAACCCAAAATACAAAAAACTTTTACACTGGGATAAATGATGCACTTACAAGAATTAAAAAAAAAAAAAAAACAAAACCAACCAACCAAACAAAAAAACCCCAAACAAACAAACAAACAAAAAGCCACACCACCAAAAAGCCAAAGAACACCCCCCCCCCAAAAAAAAAAAAAACCCAACCAACCAAACAACCCCAACAAAACCCACAAAGAACTAATCTGGTTTCAGTTTGCACTGCAGACTCAGAATGCCAACTGGAAGAGTTAAGCAGGTTGCCCCAGTTCATTTTCAATCACACATCAGCACATCTTTAAGTAAAATTTCTCAAGAGGTCAGAAGTAAGTAATTTCTAGGTTGTTCTGGGTTGCACAGTAGATGCTGTTCTCAAAGACAGACATAGCAATACAGACAGACCAGAGGTACCTCCAAAAGCCCGTCCAACCCACACTGCCTTGCAGAACACACCATCACCAATTCATTGCTCTAATGGGAGTGTGTTGTGCCCTCCTGTGGGATGATCCCTCACAGTGCTGCATGCAAGACCAACTTCCCTGGAGTGCTCACCACCTGGCAGCTTTCTTTATGACACTCCCAGAGGGTCTTTTAAAATTGCACTAGGAAATTTGAAAATCCAGATCCTTCTTTCAATGCTTAAAGGGGAAGAGGGCCATAACTCTCACATTTGGACCTTCGTAGCTGCAGGAACAGCTTCATCTGGGGCCATGTGAAGAGCTGCATCCCAGCATTGCAGCACTGCCATAGCCTGGGACCACAACACTGCTGCTGCATGCAGAAGGTGTCCCTGCTGAAACTCAGCTGGGGAAGTCTGTATGGCTCAGACTAGAAAACAGTAGGAGAAAGAGAAACCAAGTGCAAACCATTCATTCTCCAAGCTTATTCTACATTCAAACACAGTGATTCTCCAGATAGCTGTAGCATGCTAGAAACTTTTCTTTCTTTTCTTTCTTTCTCTCTTTCTCACTTTCTCTCTTTCTCACTTTCTCTCTCTGATGAAGAAGGGAAGAAAATTTTTTCCTCGCTGGACTGCCTGAGAGACCAAACAAGGCCATGAGAATGCTCTTGAAACTCGTGTGACAATGGACACTAAACACACAAAGATGCTGAAGCCCCTAGGAGAGGCTCATTCTTGGCAAGTTGTGAAAAAAGTGCTTAGATTTTACCTCAGAGGGCTGTAAAGCTTTCTGAAGACAATGGCATCTTCAGAAGGACTCCTGTGGTTAGTAAATATCCAGCTGGTATGTATGAAATCAGGTCTATACCTGCAGGTAAGCACGTAGAATTTTCCAATCTCAGTTCATTTTTATTAAACTGATAATGATGATGTCACTTTTCCTTTTGGAACAATACGCACTGAAATATTCAAAGGATTGAAACAGAGTAGGGTGGCACCCCACCATGCTTGTGCCATGGATTTAAAAATTTTTAAACAATGGTCTCACACACTCCATTACTTTGATAACCCATAAGGTTAAGTACATGAGCCTCAACTGATGAAGCTAAAGGCAGTGCACAAGCAAATACTCTGATGCTCACTGTATTTCTAGTTCAGAATCACTATGTGTTGGAGTTGCCTTTGAAGATTTTATACCCTTTCACAACTTACTCTGCTTTGAATTTCTTTACCAGCCAAGTTTGGCTTTGACAGAAGTAACTTACTAAATTTAAGGCTGGTGACTGCAGCCATAGATAGTGAAAATCATGGGAGGTGGAAGGGCCTAGGAGTGCAGAATATGTGCTCTTAATTACTGCTTCATTTGTACACATGGCTAACTGCTCGTTGACATTTTCCTAGTGCTGTGTGCTCAGTATACCATGCTCTTCTCAGCAATTTCAAGTCATTTTGAAAGCAACAAGAGAATTTTTTACTAGACTGAACATATTTTTGCACTGTTATTCCTCTACACAATCACTTTGTTAGAGATTTTCCACATCTTACACTTGAGAAAATTGCTTTTATTTAAAAAACAGGCTTCCTTCTGTGAGGAAGAATTGCAGAACTTTGATGTATTGTGCATGATAAAGAAGCTTTGCTGGACCTAAATCCTTCCACAAGCCTTTGAGTTTCAAACTGGGAACATCGCCAGTTCAGAAACTAAGGTATGAAGTGACTTGTACAATTAACTGGACGGTTTGCTGTGTAAATAGGTCATCAGCATCATGAACTGACTTCATATGTAGGCATAGCCAAATTCAGGCCCTTCTCTCCCCAAGACGCTCAGCTGCAACATAAGGATGCCAAGGGACAGGGGGATCACCTCACCTCTGGCCATTCCCATTTTCGCACAGCATTCCGTCTGTGTGCAAAAGAAAAAGGTCCCGGTTGCTTCTAGAGCTGAGGGACAGGGATGAGGTGTCCCCAAGTTATGTTTTAGTGGGATGAAAAGTGAAATAGGGAGCAGCACCACCCCAGCTGCAGACAACACCTGACATGAAATAGCAGATAGAGGAGGACAGCATCTGAGATACCCTACAAAGCACTGCAGCTAGCAAGCCTATATGCTTCGAATACTGCACCCAAGGGAGCAAATTCCCCAGTTTTCATTTATTTCAGTGAGGATTTGAGTGTATAATCATTACAAGCCACTCTGGGGGGATGGGGGGAAGAAGGAGCCACATGAACACACACTCACAACTGAAAAGCTAGTATTTGTGCTGCTAGCAAATGAATCTGTCAATGTCCAGAAGTGACACGTTTGGACGGCAGCCATCATTAATGGGCACATTGGAAATATCACTCAGTTCTAATTACTGACTGCTTTGGAAAGTATGAATGTCAGTGTATCTAATAGAAATGATTTCACATGCGTTGTTACTAAGTACAGCAGAGATGTAAGCATTTCAAGCCTTTTCCTTTGACAAATAGCCATAATTTGACAATTCAGATGCAGTCCATACTTATCTGGGCTGTGGTTCAACATAAAATCTTTTACTGTCATTCAACTGTCCAAAACATCAGTTAACAGAAGGAATTTATTGTGGGGTGTTGGAGGAAATGAAATCAGAAGGTCTTTTGCTGAAAAGGCTCTGAATGCTTACTGCCATCACTGAATTTGCTCTGGGCCATGTCAGTACTATAAGCTCGCAATTACACCAGCTATTTGCAATGACAGGCTTTTCAATTGAAAAATTCAAGAACAACAACAGGCTTAATTGTTGCTGTAAAACGTTTCTCTCCAGCAAATTCATTTTTTATAATCTTTAGCATACAGCAACATCTGAAAGCAGATATACCCTGTAACTGAAGTTTGCCGTGCATGAAGGACAGGTCAAAAAATGTTTTGAGCCCAAAAGTCCTTTCACAAGAGATATTTTCCTCTAGTGACTGCCAAGAAAAGAGGCACCTTCACTATCCTCCCCTAATTCACCTGAGGATGTGGGTGGGGGTAGTTTATACTGCTATTGACAGCTTCAGTATTACCTAGAAAAGTCAGTCAGTGAAATTGTAAGCTTGCTGTGAAAAAGAAGATAATGAGGCTGGGGACTGGAGTGCCTGAAAAATACCAGGATCTCTGATTAAAGGGAAGATGCAGAAATGAGTACACTAGGGGAAAAAAGCATTAAAAATGACCTTGCCAAGGAACAACATGACAAAACAGCAATGTAGAGAGTAATGCCACCCGGCAGCAGCAAAGCGGTCTGCATGGGGCAGTTCTGCTTGGCAAAATGTGGCAATCTCAAAAGCAAGGCAACCCGCTGGCTTATCTTTTCTGTCCTTTTTCCCACCCCGCTTGTTTCAATTAAAAAGTAAATCTGGAAAATGTGGATAAATACCGGGCCAACTCCTCCAAGTATTCTGGGAAGATATTCATGCCGTTTTTTTCTGCAGAAATTGCATATCTACTACTCATAACAGTGGTCTAAAGGTAACTTGGGGGAGTCTTTCTGTTGTGAAATAGCACAGGCTGATGACAGCTAGCTACAAACTCCTTCTCGGTGCTGGCTGAGCAGCAGGGTAAGCAGCCCATGTCGAGTCACCGACTGCTGTGTCAGGAAGCCTATGGCCCCAAGTTGCAGACTTGAAGCAAACCCAGGTCTCTACAGCCAAGGTCACCTCACCAGCAGAGGCACGTGTATGACCTGCCTCCGTGCACAGCAAGCCATGCAGCTCTCTCCAAGCTATCAGCCTTGGCCAGGCTCGCAGAATTACTCCGTAAGCCGAGAAGTGAGAAGCTCTTGCGTGTGTGTTTCCCAATGCCTATGAACTGCATTTGTAAACAGGATGATTTGGGGTGCTCAAGCAGGGGTCTCATACCTATTTCTGAGTGGATGTGGTAAGAGTGAGTGCTGAGTACTGAAATATCATTCCTTTCAAAGTGTTAAGGGGACACCCAGCAGCTGAGACACTGTGTTCACCAGCCATGCCTGAAAATCTTACTTTGCACAATACTTACAGAAGATTTGTGCAAGAACACAGAGGATTTTTTTGTCATTTCTGAATGTGAAAGCCAATAAAACTCTAAACATATAAATCTTCGGGGTAGACTTGTGAAATCTCTTTGAGCTTTACAGCTGTAATACTTGGACAGAGATCATCTTTTTTTCCCCAGCTTCACCTTGTCTCTTTGTATGCAGTTTTACTAATCTGTTAAAGGTAAGATTCTTACAGCTTAAAAGGAAAACAGCAATCTTGAAATGAGTCCCATTTTGAGAGGGTGGAGGGGGTAGAGTGAAGACAGTTTTGGGTACCATGCAGTGCCCCAGGCCACCTGTTAGCCTTTGCAAACACTCTTTATTTTTTCCATAGCCTATGTCAGTAGCAAATTTCCTACAGCTGGAATGGCACCCTGTGGGACTCAACGGGCTGCAGCAAGCCCTTCCAGAGCCTCCTCCTGCTCTTGCATGCGCTATGCACCCTAAGGCATCCCTGCTTTGGGGAAGCCTGATTCACTGCCCCTGCCAGGCTATTAGAAGTTAGGATGTATCACAGGCCTCAAATATGTTAAGACCCCCATGTGCTTTCCCCTGTTATGTTTCTTATGTCTTTATCATTCACCCCTCAGACCAGCCACCTGCTTCCTGCAGTTTCCACATCTTCCTCCTGAAGATTTTTATCCAGCATAATAAAGGTTGAGGCTTTTCAGCTATAGGGCTAAGTCAAACCCTTGTCTTAAATACCTGCTCTGTAAACTCCACTTCTACAGGCAGCCCCCATTCTGTGTACATTTGTGTAAGAGATCCAAAAGGCAGGTTTGTCACCTCTCTGCTGTTGGCACTAAATTCGCAGAAAGAGCACCCCACAACAGTTGCCCTGTTTTCATGGCAGAGGATTCCTCTGCTCTTCTGAAGCTGATCCTCATCCATGCCATGTTGCACATCTCAGCTGGAGTTGTTTGTCCCTCTCCCACCTATTCCCCTTCTCACAGCCATGGCTGCTCCTCTCACCACAACCAGTGCCTGGCACAGGGTACAACCATGGCAGCTCAAGGCTCTGCTTCTGACTGCCTCCATCCCTCACTGGCCACAGGCACTGCTTTGTAGTGTTTTCATTGCAACACAAGGCTTCTCACATGGATAAACACCCTCCACATGCAACCAACAGTCGTAGAGCCTTCAATCAAGGAAGAAGGCTGAGGCTGCTACAAACTCAGCCAGTGCTTTGCAGGTGGATCAGCTCACACTTCTCAGAATAACTGTTGCCAGGCATTCATGTGAGAAAGATCCATATGGATGAAGCTGCCTTTGCCTTGCCAGATATCCAAGGTTTGCACTTGGTCTGGCTTCTTGTACCCAGCCGGAAAGTCCAAGTATATTTCTAATACCAGAATGATCCAAGCATGCTTTATACCAAATGGAGGATATGTCAATACAAAGCACTACAAAAGGAAATTTACATTTCTGTGTGGCAAACTGCAAATTTACACCCTTCCTTTCCCTCATGCAAATGCTTGCACTCACACCTACCTGTAGTGAAAAATTCTGGTGGCTCAGGCACATGTAAGCTCCAAAACACATCAAGACACACATAGTTTTGAACAGGCTGCTGAACCCATGCTACTGCAGTACTTGACCTACCAAGTAATTGTGGAGAGAAGATCCAGCACTTAGATGCACAATTCAAGTTTATTGCAGCTTTGTTGCTCTGCTGCCAAAGTGGTGGATAAGAGAAAAACTGAACATAGAAGTGACCACTCAAGTGCTGCTTGAGATGGGAACAAACAAGCAGATGCTGTAAGCTATGATACATTGGCAGTTAGTGCTCAGCTTTCTTCTGAATTATAGTGTTCACCAGAGTGGAGTTAATACATTGCACTGATACAGACACCACTGGAGGACTTCAAGGCATTTTACAGGCAGTAAACCATTGAGTTGCATTAACATGGTTTTTTGTCAATTACCCCCTTCTCCAGGCAAAACTTTCTGCTGGTGTAGTCCTGCTGAGCTCTGTGTGGTTATGTAAACAACAAATATGACCCTGAATTTATGTAAAGGAACTTAATCAAGAAGACAATGTGGAAAAGTAAGAGTAACAGGAATAAAATTTCTAAGGTTAGCTTTACTATAAACAAGCTGTATGCCTGCAGGCCCATCCTTGCACCTCTCCTCGTTGTTTGCTGTCACATATTTTAATTTACCCTACAGTATCTCTGCAGTCTGAATTCAGTCTATGTGATCTCAGCAGAGGCACCAGGATGCTCCTGCTTGATAGCTGAGGCACACAGCCTGGTTGCTTGGCGTAGCAGAGCACAGGGACAATGAGTTTCTGTTCCTCCTTTGGTACACGAGCAAGAATGATGGTGATCTTCTGGACATGACAAGGATGCTGCTGTTTATTACTATCATCCACTTGGTTTGTGAGAGCACAGAGAAAGATCTCAATGGGAATTTTTTAACTTTATTTCCTTTCCAACCTACAGCTTCAGTGTGTAAGGAGGTGAGACCCAGATCAAAGCACATCAGCAGGCAGCACAGAAACAGAGCATCTCTGTACACCACAGCTGCTGTTAACAATCCCTTAAAATTTCTGCAACATCTGTGAACCAAGACACAGTCCCACTGGGAAGCACTGGCAGACAGTGAGGAGTTTCAAGCAAAACCAACATTTCCACCTAGCTTAACTGTTAGCACAGCATACACAGCAGATGTTTCACTAAGGAGTACATCTTTTCTTCAACGCTGTTCACGCAATCACCTTTTGTCCCTGCATAGCAGAATTATCCATTTTCTGTATCACCATCTCAGGCTTAGCACTTCTTTTTCTTTTCTGCTTTCCACTTGGGAAAACAAAACTAACCAACATGAACAAAACAGCTACCGACAGCATACAGCTATGGGAGAAATTCTCAAAACTGCCTATTCTTTGAGTTCTGTTTCAGATATCTGAGTCCTGAAGAGTTTAATGTTATCAGGATGGTCAAGGGTCTAGAGTCTGACTGAGAAAAGAGGGTGAGGGAGCTGGGCTTGTTTGGTCAGGCAAAGACAAAGCTGGGGTGCTTGAGTAGCAGCTTACAAATATTTGAGGGGAAGTACAAAAAACGCTTGCCATCAGTTGGAGGTGATATAAGGAGCAATGACCATGGATTGCACCTTGGGAGATTTAGGCCAGGCAAAAGAAAAACCTGTTGTAAGGCGCAGAGGATGATGCAGCCCCAGACAGATTCACCAGGGAGGTCGTCAAGACTTGGCCAAAACAAGGCTGCCCTGACGTAGTGTTGGGGGTAGTCCTGCTCCGAGGGGAAAGATGGATTCAGCTGCCCTCCTTCAAGCCAAGATTTTCATATCTTTCTGTTTTTCCTTACTGAAAAGCCCAGGTATTCTAAGGTACACAGATGTTTTTGAACACTGTACCCAGCAACTTAAACCAGCTTTTACCCGGGATCTTAGTGAATCTCAACAAACCAACAAGCAACACTGGACCAGCACTGTGATTTTATACTGGCATCAACCTTACAGCAGATTTTTCACTTTTCCTGCTACAAAGCTGTGGAATCCAAGAAAAGCAGCACAAGGAGTGACTTCTAGAGAAGCCTAACTTGATTCCTTTCTCCAGATATGATCAGCTCTTGGATCAGTACCGGTGGAAAACATGGCATATGGTGCATGACAGAGGTATCCTGTATGATTCCAATTCATTGGCCTTTTTTAAATACAGTCAGCATCAGTGTTCACAAGGAAATAGCAGGGTATTTAGCTGTCTGTCTGGACCTCAGGTGGAAATCTAATGTTGACAGAACCAGTGAAACTGTCCTAGGGGAAGTGCAGAGTGAGGAAGAAAGGCAGGAAGAAGGATACAGCTGGGAGACTGTGAAGTGAAGAAATTCAATCATTAAAGTAAGGTTCTGCCCATTGTAAGGGGGTTGGAACTAGATGATCTTTAAGGTTCCTTCCAACCCAAACCATTTTGTGATTCTGTGATTCTTGATTCTTGTGATAAACTTTAATCTGTTAGACTATCTCACAGAGGTATATCACTTGTCGTGATGAAAAATGAATGACATTTTCCTTCCTTGAGGCCATTTGACTTCATCACATATTTTGACAGCTACATGATTCTGAAGACGGCAGTTGCCAAGAGGTGTCATCATAATTCACAGATATTTTCTCCAGAGATAGGAAAGAAGTAGTTTAGTGCAAGTTCAAAAAGAAATTAGGAGAGAGAAACTACCACATACCTCTGGATTTTTGGTTGGGGTGGGGCTTTATCATAAAAAATATCAGAAACTAGCAATTAAAATGAACTTTTAAAAACTATTTAAAATAAAATTAAGTAAGAATTAATCTTCATGGCTTTGATAACAAGTCAATAAATAATAATAATTTTGGACCTCAGTACGAACCGCTGTTTCTTGTGTGCAGTATGTCTTCAGTCAGCTGTCATGTCCTATGCTGTGCCTCTTCTACACAGTGCATTCCCCATTTGTCCCAACACTTGCAAGTGAGATGATGCTGAATTACATTTCTAGCCTTTATAATGACAAAAATATCTCTTCAGAGCTATATTTTGATCTGGAACAGTGAAGTAATCAAACTCTGTTCACTACCACACTGTTGATGTATAGACATTTAATTTACATAGCAAGGAAACAACTCTGGAATTACTACTGTGAAATGGATCACAGGATGCCAGATGTAATACTGCTTTTTTTCAGTATTGTACCCCATGGCCACCCGCATCTTGCAGTGTTTTACAGAATTCATGTTTTGAAGTCAGAAATATCAGTCTACTTGTTTTTATCAGGTCAGAAAACTCCACCTGAGAACATGGTCCGTCTCAACGGTTCTTTGTCTGAAGCAATCTGGCCTGGCAGAGAGTATCACTTTGCTGCTCTTGAAGGGCAATATGCTAAGTGTGGAGCAGGCATAGTCTTCTGAGAATACTCACATCATTCTTGACAATTTATATGTGGGCAGTATAAGGTAGCAGTCAGAAAATTATAATCCATATTCCACCTAAATAGGAAGATAGTGTAAAATCCAGTTATGCAAAAAGCCACATTTTAAGCCTACAGTTATTAGAATTCTTTCTAATTTACCCATTCTGGAATGTCATATCAAGTAGCTGGGCAGAAATTCTGACTTGATGTCAAAATGGGCATACACTGCTATTGCAGTGTAAGATATTTCAAATTTTAAGCAATTTGTTTTCAGCCATACTTGAAATCTTGTCGTCCTCCTTTAGTCTTGGGGGTTTGGGGTTTACACAATTAATTCATTTTGCACATTACAACTACATCCAGGGCATCTTCCATCCTGATTACCCTCAACTTGCTTGCCACTTTACAGACACAGAATATGATATATGATTGTCCTCTAAATTTTTCACTCTTTTTCAGGATTTTTTCATCAGTAGTTGGTAGCTAATGCAGTAATACCCATGTTTTTGAGGCTCCTCTTCCTTAGTCCTTCAGAGGTTAGGCAGTGTGATACAGAGTTTTTTGGGATCGTGGAGTTTTGGTGGTTGGGGAGTGCCAAGAGTGCTGTGGCAAGCAACAAAGAATTGCACTTAAAATTTCTCTGAGGTAGAGGAAATTCCCAGGAAGAGCTGCTTACTTGAAAAGGCACACAGATGTTTAGTCTGGGGTTATGGAGGTAAGGCTTTTTCTGTGATTAATTCTGTCCAGGGACCAGTGCATCTTGCATAAATGAACAAGCTGTACACATCAAAATGCCCACAGCCTTCACTTGACATTTCTTTTCCAGCAGGAAGCCAACTTTCCCTGCCCACCACCACCCTCAGAATCCCCTGCTGCACATCAACTTCTTCAGAGAAGCATTTCTGCTTTTGTCTAATGATTCCGTGTCTTCGTTATGAAACTCATTTTAACTTGCACCTGTCAAAATCCTAGAGTAGACAGGACAATCATTATGTATTACAGATCATCATATTGGAAGCAAATGAGTATTTACTCTGTCACGAAGTCACTTGCCTTCTCCACACACATCAAAGACGTTTTTCTTAAAATAGGCATGCTTTCATTATTGAAGATCCTAAGTAGAAGGGGAGTGGAGTTACTTCACAGGGGAAAAGTTTATGCAAAATCAGATTTGTAGCAAAACAGTTAAGTTTTTCAGCAAAAAAAATACCTGTCACTTAGTCGTTTATAGACCCACTGTTTAGAGAGAACACAAATACACTACTGCTCAAAGGGAAGTGTTTCTTTTAAAATGTGTAGAAACTAGAGATGAATGTTTATGATAGCATCAAGTTGGTCATTATATGCTGCAGATTAACAACACAGTGAGATGAAAGACACTTTTGGGTGATATCAGGTGCCATATTGCCCAGTGTTGCATTTCCCTGAGTATTTAATGTTTTCCTGGATATAAAGAACGTTTATCACTTCAAATATGGTTAAAATTAAAGGACTGGAAACAGGCTTGTTTCTCTGATGAGCCCGAATGCTTCTTTCACTGGATGGCTCTAGGGAAGTTGTTTCACTTCTGGGCCATCTGCAAAGGTGTAATAATAACACAGATAACACCCACATTTCTCTAGCATTGCAGCAGTCTCAGTCATGTGATGACTGAGAGACTGCCCTTGATTTCAGCACATTTTTATGAGGTACATAGAAATGTAGTATGCACTATCACCTGTTCTGTGCTCTTCTTGAATAGGGGTTGAATGAACCCGACATCATGCTCTGCAGATGCCCCACATGGAGGAAGTTTCATATCACACACAAAAGCCTCTTGTGACTTCAGCCCTGCTGTGCAAGGAGCCTACAGGGATACTACCTCAAAGCATCTTAAATACAAGTTCAGGACAAGAAATATGAAATGGTTATTCTCTATTGTCAAACAATGACACGAAGGTGGTACATGAAACTGAAGCAAATCTAGAAACTGCAAGTAGCAAAAGTAGTTTTTCTTAGAAACAAGGGAATTGTCACTTGTGTAAGAATCTGAAGTTTATTTCGAAGGTGTGATATAACTTATGATGTCATTTGCACTATGAAACACTTTAACAGTGTGAATGAATATGAAACAACATGAATATGAGCTTAACATCCCCTGCAGAAATCTTTTTCAATTACGTCATTCCTATGAATCTCAGTCATGCTTTCAGACAACAATGAATACTTAAACTTGTGACTTTCAATGCAGCAGGAAAGCAGTATTACCAATGCCTATTATTTTACTGAGAATTTCATCATGTTCTCTACAGGTTCTGAAGGTATGTAAGTAGATGAGAAATTCAATTTTCATGCAGAACAAAATAAAACAAGTTTCTAGACTTCCTAGCTGCATAGGAAGGGTGAAAGACACAGAAGAGCTGCCATCCCAAAGCTCTGAAAATGGAGAGAAAGCTGATAAACTGTGCTGTGTGTTTTAAGGTATCTGGTGATTTGGGGGACTCTGAGATATTCTGGCAAGACTGACAGTGAAAGGGGACTTTGAATAGGACAGTGTGTGAGTTAAGAACCAACAAAGACGAAATCCATAACCTGGCTTAGATCCTCAGACCTCTGAAAGTCTTCTGGAGACATAAAAACTGCAATGAAAATCAGCTGGCATGAAGCCTAACATACCTTTGGATAAGAAAAAAATACACTAACAAGCTATAATAATGTGCTCTTGCTGGAACCTAAAACCACTAAGCCTGTGGTCCCAAATGCTGCTGATTTCATCCTGGGTGTTAGCTTAACTTGTTTACTTTGCAATCAAAAGAAAACTAACAGATGAACAAAAATCCTATTTAAGGAAGTAGCAATATCATAATTCCAAGAAAAACTCAACTGGTGACTGTCTGGCTTGTCTTATAAAATATCCATTCAGAAATATACACATTAGGAAAACAGAGTTGTCTGAGCTGAGCACAACGTGTATGCTGCTAGGGTTTGTGTAGGTGCACATCTAGGTTACCCACAACACTCCAGGTTGTCTTCTCCTCCTTGAGTCTGTCTCCAGGCTACTGTGCCTTGGCTTACCACCAATTTCATTCTGTCCTTCAGCCAGATGCTTGAAACAAAGCTTCCTAGCCACTGGCTTCCCTGTCATTCCTCATACCTGCCTCTGTCCCTATTTTTGGCCAGCCAACACCTGTTTTTAGCACAGTATTCAAAAATGTGAGAGGAGACCAAGAGCTCCCTCACAGGGAAAGAAAGCCAGATGACAGGGATGTCAGATGGGTGAAGTATTCATTCTGGGGTGGAGAACATGATGCATTTATTTACACTGGCATGATTGCCCCAATACCACCCCTCAAGGTAAATTTACTGCTCTGTTATAAGACGGGACTTGCGTCACTCTAATTTACTTTGGTAGATTGACAGCAAGTAAGAATTTCAGGTTTCACTTTAAGAGGTTTCTTGGCCTTGTAAGTGTGCAGCTTTAAACATGGAGTACACCCAAAAGACTCTAAATCAGAAATCAAATACAAAAGGACCCAAACCTTATACATAGCACATCAGTGCACTTAGCACTATTGCGAAGTTCTCTGGTCTAGACAACCTCCATACATTCAGGAAATTCTAATTCATTGATTTAATTAACTCAGATCGCAGTCAAGACTTTTGCCAAAGCACAACCTGCTTCACAAAGAACTTGGCTTGGTCTTCCTTTTCTTTCACTCACTACCTATTGTATAAGTCATGGATCAAATCTGTCCCTAGTACAATTTTACTAATGTGGGACAAAATCCATCGTGGTGGAGCACACAGGAAGATTATCTCTCTATACTTTCCTTCTAATGGTCGCCGAGCTTGTAGTCTGACCTAATATAACTCTTTCATATATAAACGATGCCTGCATTAAGTACCTGACATGGCTGGCTTGTGCCTCAGGAAACATTGAGGCAAGCTCCTGTAGAAGGCAATCCAGAGTACCAATCTCTACCCATGCTGATTACAGTGGGTGCCTGGGAAGCCATCTAATTTAGTACTCAATCTATTTCAATGCAAAAACTTGCATGCTCTTGAAAATAGCTCATGGTCAGCCCATGAGTTCATGAAGCTGTATGTTCACTAGTAGGTGCTGGCAGCATAAACAGCATTACTGCTTCCCCATGCTCTTGTTTCCACATCCTGCTTTTTAAGTATATGCTGCAAACCCTCTTGTGCAGATACAGTTTTAGTCTTTATGTGAACAGTACACAGTGCAGTGAGGAGCTGGCGTACGATGCAAGCTTCTAGGTCGACAATATAATACTAAAAGCTCAGCAACAACTCACAAAGGTGATTGTGAGACAGGAATTAATTATTAAAAAAAAAAAAAGAGGATAAGAAAGATTCAGAAATTTATCCATTTGCCTGTTTGTCCCTTTGCCTGTTTGAGTACATGTAAAAACACTGAAAGTTAAAGATGAGCAAACCAACATTAACTTTGCAGTTAATGCCAGTTCTCACGATGTGAGCAGCAGGACCTCTGATGTCCACCATGGAATAAGGAGGCTGCTGGGAGATGACAAAACCATGCAGCCAGGTAGCTTTTCTCATGGCAGGAGTGGGGCATCCAGAATTATCATGAGCTACCAGTACCAGACCTCATTCTGAGTTGAGACCAGCCTTGGAAGTGCTGCCTGGACCATGAAAGACTGTATCGGATGTATGTTGTGATGGACAGCTCACCAACCTTGTTGTCCTTCTTTTAGTTATTTATCAAGTCCACCACATAGCTGCCCACAGCCATGACTATCCCAGGACACCTGAGGGGGGATACAAATGTGCCACCAGGGATCAGATTGAACCAAGCAATATCCTGCAATGTGCAGACAGAGGAACTGCCAAAAACTTGTCACAGGGTGTGGAGATGGCCCAGCCTGAGTGGAGTCCAGAGTTAACCTAGTCAACCCGCGTGGGGTTTCAAGTTCTCAGCAGAACTGAGGCTGAAGAGGGTGTGCCAGATTGTATGGAGCCTGTCTATACTGCTGATGCCATCTGCTGGCTAAATCATTACCTAGCCTTGGCTAGCGGGAAGAGCCTGCAGAGAAGTAGGTGCACACCTTGTCTCCTTCTTACTGTGGGAAAAATGACATTCTTTGAAACTGAGAGAGCCGATCATGGGGAACAACCAGCAAAAGAACAAAGTATGCACGTACAGAGTCCCTGCTCTATCTGGCCTAGTAGAAGTGCTGGGAAATGAGGTTTTGGAGGGATTTTTTTTTCCCCTGTCTCAAATGGCCTTTGAATGTTCCTTCCTTACATATTTAGCATAGACCCACTCATGGGATGCAACTCACCAAAAGTGAAGCTATCCCAAATTGGAAAACAGTGCTTCTTCTGCAAAGTTAGTCTGTTCTGGTGCCTGGTATTGCTGTGGGGGCAGCTTGCAGCTCTGGCAATGCTCTTCTGGTAAGCGCTGTAGGTGGCACAATGAGGGCAGCTAGGTGTGCTTAGTCCTCTACTGATCCTGCAGTGGACTGGGTGTGGGGTGGGCAGGGCACTGCTCACTTCTCTCATAGATGTCCAACACTCAGTTGCTTCAAGGAGCTCAAAAAATTGAGTGTTTCCTGAGGACTGAGAGAAATATACAGTAAAAGCAAGCAACACTGTGACCTGCAGTCAGATCTTAGCACACCAGCTCTCCCACAAGAGTAGAGATCCAGAGGGTGAGACAACTTACAGGGTAACCAAATTAGTGTGCACATTTAAGTGCAGCTACTTAGTCAGACAATGAAACACCCAACAGTGTGACAGAAGCTAAGAAAAGTCAAAGCATCTAATCCTTCTGGTTTTAAGATTCCATGGTCACAAATCACATTTGCCAGTTGTATTGAATAAAATTTTAAGATGTAGTCTACGTCGTGTCTTGAAAAACAGCAGAGGAGTCCCAGAAGCATGGTACTACTGAGACACTTTTAAAAATGGGAGTAAATTGCTTTTGAGTATGTCTACCCAAAATGCCATATTGTGGCAGTTACAGTGCTGATGTGGTGATCTAAGGATTTGCAGAAAGTGATACTATCTCCTATTAGATCACTGATCTAAGCAAACGGTTCTGCTTAGTTTGGTTTCCCACCCCACCCCCCTTCCACCCTTGCTGACTCTCTTTATACTGTGTGATCTCTTTTGCAGACAGATAGTCTGATATCTGAGACAAATAGTATTTCCACAGTGTTGCAGAAGAGGTGTCACAGCTGTGTTGCAGAAGGGGTGTCTGAGCTGTGGTGGGCTTGGCTGGTACGAGCATTTGTTCCAAACACAATATTACCTCTTCCCACAACTCTGACCTCACTTTTACCAGCTCATGCCTTTTCAGGAACCCAGCCTGATCTCTCTGGTCGGACTGGTGCTGCCTTGCCTGGGCCCCATAAACTTACAACAAGAAAATCAAGCTCTAGTCATATATATTAGCTCCAAATATCTTCTTCAGACCTTCCTACTAAGATAAGGGCCAGTCTTTTACTGTAAACTACAGTATGTACCATCTGTTAGACTTTAACTAAAAATGCCTCGATTAAAGAAATTCTAGCAAAATCCTGGTAATTAATGAATAATGTCATATTCCTAATTTGCATTGCCTGCAGTTCAGTAATTGTATCCTTCTTTCTATTTTTTAATAAAGATGTTAGCTACATTCTATTACAAGTCTCTTTATTCTTGCATACCAGCTCCCCATACAAACTTAAGTGCATTTTAATAATTCCTGTGACACCAAGTTGTTGCAAATTGTTTTTTCTCAGCCATTTTTCTTCCCACACCTCCCTCCTCACTCCAGTCCATGGACTTTGGATGAAGGATTTGTGCACACGGAGAGAAAATCAAGATGTGGTGGGAATAATAAGGAGCAAAGGGAGAAGGAGGGAGCAGAGCTGGTTCTGAGACAGACTTATGTTGTGACCTCAGGAGTACTCCCCTCCACGGTTGTCATACCTAACATAAACACATTTGAATTGGATCATCTCTTACAAAGCATTTGTAGATCATCCTGTCCAGTGGAATTCTGTCAGGAGCCTCGGTACGTGAGTTTCTGTAACAGGCAAACTGCACAATTATTTGCACTGCAATTTCTTGTGATATGATGGTGCATCAAGAAGTTCTTCACTGAATGTTAGTGTTACCACATTTCATACTCAGTAATAAGGACTCCTAACATTGCCAACAAATGGTTGTAAATAGACAAACCAAAGTTTCGCAAAAGCTCAAAAAATTTCAACATGATGCTCAAAAGCAATGGTAATAAGCCACTTTACCACAGGAAATAACCCAACATTCTTGCAATCGTATTTTATTTGATCATACCTAGTGACTTCCAATGTCTTTCCAACAAACGTTGTTTTACAAATGGCCAAAGAGAACATTCTCTTCTGACACAAAGTGACCTGCCCTGCAAGTGTACTTTCAACAGCTAATTTCAAAGAATAGTCAATGGAGCAGAAATAATCTACACTTCTAGAAGTTAATATATTGGGTGCTTACATTGCAAGGTTCCAAGAATCACCTTCATGCCTCGTGATCTGACATACACAAAGGTGAAATGTCCAATGGCTGCTAGACCACTGAATGGAACTGCTCAGGACAGAACTATCCATCAAAGATGGCCCTTTTTAAAATTTTGCCTACAGTATCAGGTGAAATTAACAGCAAATCAAAGGATGTCAAGTACTTTAAAATCACTGCTACCACTGCAGAGTGAGGCCCAGTTAGAGACCATGCAACAATTTGGTTTTATTTGCTGCTCAAAAAGCCACTCAATGAAGATGCTCCTTCCTCATTTTGGGAAAAGTAGGCATTGCAGTGTATTTCTTCATTCATTTGATCTTGAGCTATTTATGGAATGGTGTTCTATTCCAGCTAATAACACATATCTGAAAAGGAGAATAGGTTCAAAGGTGTGGTTTGAATACCCATTTCATCATCAGGATATACCCCTTTTTTTTCCCACATAGGATCTTAGAAAATATGAAAAGCCAATGTGATGTTGGAAGTACAAAGATCTCGCAAAACATTTCTGTGCTGGACAATGGAAAATGCCCAGCTTTCATACAACACAGGACTACAGATATGGCTTAGCTTTTAGGTGCCATTCCAGAGAAAATGAGGTGCATTGTAGCAGCTTTTAAAACCACATTGTCCAACTCCATCTAAATTTGACTGCAAGGTAAGCTCTCAGTCACGCTTAGTTCTAAAAAATTTGTGAAAAAGAGATGGCAAAATAGAACTGCCAGACACCAATCTGTTCCTCTAAAAAAGGCTGGGCAAGAATATTTTTCAGTGCAGAGAACAGAAAAAAAACACTTTAAGAATACCACAACAACAGGAAAAGGCTCAGGCCCTCTGCATTTTTAGACATTAATGATGTAGTCAGGAGCGCAAAAACTTTCTGGAGTGCATCCAAAGAAGAGCCACAAACCTGGTGAAGGGTCTAAAGAACAAGCCCTATGAGGAGCGGCTGAAGGAACTGGGGTTTTTTAGTCTGGAGAAAAGGAGGCTGAGGGGAGACCTTCTTGCTCTCTACAACTACCTGAAAGGAGGTTGTAGCCAGCTGGGTATTGATCTCTTTTCCCAATTAACAAGTGATAGGACAAGAGGGAATGGCCTCAGGTTGTGCCAGGGGAGGTTTAGATTGGCTACTAGAAAAAATTTCTTCACCGAAAGGGTTATCAGTCATTGGAACAGGCTGCCCAGGGAAGTGGTTGAGTCACCATCCCTGGAGATATTTAGAAGACATGTAGATGTGGTGCTTAGGGACATGGTTTAGTGGTGGACTTGGCAGTGTTAGGTTAATGGTTGGACTTGATGATCTTAAAGGTCTCTTCCAACGTAAACTATTCTATGATTATATGAAACTGGGCTGCTGTTTTTGAGGAAGTTGTGAACAGATCCTTGAGTCCTTGCTCTATAATTCACTGACAGTAGGTACAGAGACCTATTGATTTCACAGGGCAATGGGAAAGAAAGAATCTGAAATACCCAGCTGAGGCCAAACAGCAGTTACAGACAAAAGATTCATGAGTTTCATTGGAGAATATAATGGAGAGAAGAGTTGTTCTCAGTCCTGGCTCTCAGCAGGAAGGAGATGTGGTTTTCCTGGGCAGAAAATGATTCCTCAGTTGGGCTGGCCTTCCTGCAGGATCTTAAACACTCATAGCAAAAATCATATCATCTTTAAGAGATGACAGGTCATTAGTGTTGACTTCTACTGTCTGTGACCATCATCATGCTGTGAACAAAACTCCATCAACATAGACTACCTTTCTACCATATACAGCATTTAAAGTCAGGATAACTTTCTACTCTGTCATCTGAGGATGAAATACATCTATATATGCGCAGCCCAATTTATGGTGATATTTATTCCTGAAGACAATGGGGAAAAAAAGACACATAGTATAGTTCTAAATTCATTATAAAGCCCAAGAAACAAAAACCTGTCTCTGTTCTCTGTTTAGTGCGTTATTGCAGTAAATTGATGACTCCCACACAGTAATACAACTCACCAGTGCAGTCAGCTTATCAGTAATTAGCTTTGCATAGACATAAAATAAAAAGAAAAATAATTCCTGAGTTTTAAAGCTTCTGTGCTACTTTCTCAGGGACAAATTTTCTGTAGCATCATTTTGCAGTACAGCCTGTGAGGACATGTGTGACTTACAGAGCCATCTCAGTGCTCAAGGGAGTTGAGACTTCCCTTATACTTCACTGAAGGGATATGTTAACAGATGATTAACTGTTTGGGACAGAAGGAACCCCCAGATTTAAATTTCCAGATGGCCAGTGAAGCTCCTTTCATATGTTTTCTGGGGATAATGCCGTGGTATGTGATAAGTTCTTATTTCCTGGCTCTTTTGCTGGCTTGCAAGGGAACCTTGTGTAAGTTTCTTTAGTATATTCCCATTAGCTCACTTTTCCCACCTTGCAAAATGCAGGTATTTACACTTCTTTTGGAAAATTCTTTCAGATATGATAGGTTTTTGCAATCTGTGCTTTCCCCATCACTAACACAAGCCACAGATACAGACACCAGTACTGTAGCTTGAAAATCAAACTACACATAGATGCCAACAAAGAGGGTATAAATCCAGTGAACCAAAATATATAATAAGCATATTTTAGCTGAGGAATAAGTTTGTGTAAAACAAGCTTTCAGTAGCAGTTTTGGCTCCAACAAAACATGCATTAAGTTTAAAATGCAGTCAACTACACAAAAGTCTTATCTCCTAGCACTGCAGGCAACCTGCCTTATCATCTTCATTATCTGTCCTTCTTTTCATCTTATGCCATCAAGATTTTGGATTAAAATTAGCAGTTAAGCACACTTTATCTAAAGCACCTCCAAAGTGAAAGTTCGTGAAAGCAAATAACTTAGGGCAAGCAATTGAAATGCAAAAGTTTCTCCTTAAATCCTAACAGTAAGGCTTCAGCCCCAGAATCTCTATCTAACTCCCTTCCCAAAGGTAGCTGGCTAGCAGTCCTGGCAGCTGGTAAATAAATGACCTACATGGGCAGCAGATTTTTAGTTTGGCAGGACTTGTTAATGAAATTTCAACAAATGCCCCTCACAGGCTTTTCCATGTATGGAGAATATGCCTTAGCTGACACCTGGATTATTCCAACAAGTCTTCAGCAGTCTTAATGGCTTGAGAGAAGCTGTGCTTTATGGCCCCAGATTTAGGGCTGTCCAGCTTCTCCATCAACCACACCTTGCCACCCTCCAATCCATTTGACTCCTGTTTGTGCAGGGAGAAGCAATACAGTGCTAAGAGCTGCCTGGCTGACTGCAGCGGTCAGCGTAATGCTCTCTCTGACATTTTACATTGGTATACTACAGTGGCAAGCAGCAACATCTAGTGTTTTCAAGGTGTATCTGCTAACCAAGTCATGTGTAATCCTTCTGAGTACTCCCTGTCTCTGCTTATTGCCCCTTCCCCAAGCATTCACCTCTCCAGAAGGCTCTGTGAACACTGTAAAATCCTTGAGACCTACATAGCCAACTACTAAATTGATTTCTGCTCTGTCTTATTTGATGCTGAAAGGCCATACTCCCCTTCTGCAACATCTTTTTCTGGGAGACACATGGCCTAGACTTTGAGAAATACTTTTTGGAGTAGACACATTCTTCCCCACCAGTAAGACAGCCAGTGGTGGAGGTATCACTATGTACGATACCACCAGAAAGCACAACTTCATCTCTCCCTCTGCTGACTCAAAAAAAAAATATATTTTAGATAGGTGCACACTGGTTTAACACTCATGAGGAAGGTTATTTCAGTCACACATACTTTACACAGATTTGTATCTGACAGAGTCTACCATTACAAAGGAGATATCTGAGGAATAATGTAAGGCCAGCACATCCAGCTTATCTCTTTCAGACATGAAGTTTGCACAACTGTTGGACGTTACCTGAGCAAAAGTCTCTCTATCCACAGGACGATGAAACTATCACCGCTGGCAACTCCAAGTGAAAATGTCTCTCACGACATATGAACAGATACAGGACAGTGTACAGTGCACAGAACAGATACAGTGAGAAATTATCTTGTTGCAAGAAGTAAAAGGGCTGTTGATCTCTCAGATTAGAAATTACATCCTTGTCCATTCAGCACAGCTGTGAATAATAATATCAGATAATCAAATCCTGCCTAACATCTGTTGCTTCGCCTTTCTTTGAAGCATTCAGTAAAGAAAAGCTCCCAAAACATCCTATTTGCGTGTGCTACCACATGTCCAAATCAAAAGCAGCACCTGGTCTGTGACACTTCACCTCCCTCTACAAATGCGAAGACCATACATACATGGTCATCCCACGATTGCTCGCCTTGTATGGCAAATGTAAAAGCAACCTAGTACTGGCCAGGCGATTCTAATATGTTTCAAAAGCATACCATACATTTGTTTCTCATACCATCTTAACTGTAACTTAATACTAACACTGCACACAGGAGTACAGAGTACCAAAAGAGATAATGCAGATTGTGTTAATATTCAAACAAAAGAGACTTCTTATTTGCTGATGCATGGGAAATTTTCAGTTAGTGCTACTATGCTTCAGTACACCAAATCAATACTTATTTAAAAGGGTATATTAGTACTTTTTTCAGCTATATACTCAAGGCTTTCTGGCATATTTCCTACCTCCAATTGCATCCCTTTCATACAAAAATACATCAACAGCATAGAAAAGATTACTTGTTCAAATACTAAGAAGTCACTCACGTTCAATCATGGATCCCACATATTAGCAGCGGCAACTGCACTGGCAAGTTAGTGTCTTCATACTGTGACTTGAAATTGGCCATCAGAGAAACTCTCTTCAGGTAAGTTTTGCAATGCTTTTGAATCACTAGATGGCGATGTAACAAGCAGCTTTGCAAGTACTGCTGATGCTTCCCTTCTGGGACAGAAAATTGGTTTTGTATGCAGAAAGATAGTTAATTTCCAGTGGAAGAAGTGAGAACAGATAGAATGTAAGGGGAGAACATTTTATTTTGTTTTAAGTGAACTTGAGTAAAGGATCCATTTGGATGAAAAAAGTCAGTGGAATATTTTGAGTTAAAAGACTTCTCCAAAACTTGCATAAAAAGATTATTTCTCCAAAACTTACATAAAAAGTTCTAGTTTTGAATGGTCCTATAAAAGCTCATTAGGTATTGTACCATTGTGACACAATGATTTCCTGAAGCAGACTATGACACAATGACCCTATTCACGTGTGTCTGTTCTTTGAAATAAATATGCTTTGAAACTATTTTACCTTCCAAATTTCTCTCAGAAGCAAGAAAGAGATGAAAACAAGATGAAAACTTGAGGCACTTGTCTCTAAAGCCAAAAATATACAACTTTTCCATCTGTCATTGCTAAAATTAGTATCATTGAAGTGATGCTTTATTGAGGTTAATGGGATAACTTGTGTGCATTCACTTGCCACTGCCAATAAAGAAGTGTTATATGCTGACTCAAACAGCAAGTATTTGGCACCTATAAATTATCTGTGGGAAATTATTTCCAAGTATGGGACAACAGCTGCTGCAAGTCTACATAAAACTGCAGAAACCTAACACTGGGAAAGAAATGAGGAGAAATGTGAATCCTATTACACAGTGCGAGATGCATACTTGAAACTTATGACAGAGAAAATGCTGCAAGAGGTTGAAGTCAATAGATAAATTATAATTCCACATAACTGTTGATATCAGAGAAAAGTCCAACCAGGTCAGTGTCTGTAAGTTCTGGGAGTGAATACTATGACTTTCCTCCTTTCCAAGTCTACTGTGGGGTTCTTTTCTGGGTCATCTAAGGAATGTACATCAAATAGATTAGACCTAGCTCTCTGTCTGCACACCAATGGCTTTGGGACACTACATCATGAAGCAGCAGCTCCACATGTGGTGGTACTTCTGGAGCACAGAGCAACAGCAAAGGGCTCTACAGGTAAGGTGGAAAGGGGAGCTCTCAAGGCTGGATAAAGGGATGGGGGCACATTGTCCTGGCAGCATCCACCACCACCACAAAGAGAAGTCATATGAGAAGGGCTGTTGCAGAAAGGATGAAATAAAATAAGTTAATGCACAAAGCAGCTGGCTTTAGGGAAGAAGGATTTCCTGAAATGCAGCTTCTGTCTTTTCTGAAAGCCTGACCATACATTTATTCCACAATATTTTTGAGTTTTTTAAATAAATCCAAGCGTACCACATACAATCTGATTAGCAATGTCTGTAGACTCATGACCCACTCTTCCAGTTGACACCATTCAAATGGAGCTTTGCCATATAGAGATAACCTAGAAAACATTCACCAACTGAAAAAGTTTTCACTAGCTCTTTGATAGTCAATGTTTAGAACTTTACCCAGGAAAAGAAGCTTTCAACTTTTTATCTTTCTCAGATTGTCACTGGTAGAGTGTGAAAAAGAGTTCAAGACTCACTGTTTAATTCCATGCTGCATTATAACAACTAGCCAGTTTCTAATGGCTAGTGCAGCTAATTTGGCAAGGATTTCTTAAAAAGGCCTGAACAAAAAAAAAAACCTTCTGCCAGAATTCAGCTGACTACTATGTTCCCGGCATCATGGGGAACAAACAGAGAAATGCAGAATCTCCTAAATGCACATAATATTTCACGCTTCACAGTAAAAAGCCTGCAACCTAAGTTAGGTCAGTGGAGCAAACCAAGGCCATTAATCTTTTCCAGTAGCTGAGGCTTCTGAAAGGCAGAGAAATTAAAGGCAACATCCTAACTGTCTGCCAGTTTCAGTGGTTTTGATCTGACAACAGAGAACAACAAGGTGAAATTATTTACCAGTTAGTCCCACATATGATTTAGGATCACAGCATGCTCCTGGAGGTTATGCTAGAAGTTTGAGAATCACTCCCCACTGCAGTATGGTTAATCAGATATAGATAATGCAAACACAAGTCCACCATTTTAAAGTTACACAGAGAAAGTCAGACAATGTCCATAAGGGAAGGTGAAGAGATGCAGAACACGGACTGTCTGTGGTCACTGTGTTTTCATATGCGGAATCTGCACACCTCCTAAAATAATAGTACTAAAAAGCAGCTGACACCCTCCCTCCCCACTGATAGCTTGCACACAATTAGACACAGGAGCAGAGCAGTGCTGGGGAAAAGGAGTCAAGTAAGGTGAGGACAGAAACATGGGGGTTACTCCCTGGAGAGATAGCTGGGAACTGCCTGTGCACATGTAAAACCCATATTGTCACCAAATCACACTTCCACTTGTGTTTTTAAAAGATAACGCTTGGGCAGGTGCTTGAAAGTATAGCAAAGCTGATAAAAAGTGATCTAGCTGAGCAGGAAATTTTGGAAGTCCTGGTTCCTATAAACACCCCTCTAGTCATCCCCAGGCAGTCATATGTTCTCCATTACTGCAGAACCTGAGTGCCTCATAATTTTCTCTCTCATCAGTCTATGATATCAGAAGAATTGTTACCTCTGTTTTCACATTTCTCTGGGACAGAAAAGCTGAGATCCTTGAAGGTATTTAAATGCTGCTCCTCACATACAGATTAGACTCGAGATGTGATCAATGCTAGTTCAAAACCTGAATAACCCTGAGGATCTGAGACAGAGCCCACACAACTTGTCCAGGGCATATACAAAGTCTGGAGCCGGACAAAAAAGCAATGGGAGTGCTGTGCTTGCCAGGACTGATTTCCACTAGCTCATCTTGCCCCTAACCCAGGTTCCCAACCTTTTTATGGCATATATATTCCATCAGATAAAATGGGAGTCCTATGTCTCAAAACCTCCATGGATCTGATTTTGTAAACTACTACTCAGTCACTTTCTGTATATGTCTTTTTATAAAATAGGCACTGTTTTTATGATTTCAGAATACAGCAGGTGCCTCTCATTTAAGCACGTTTTCATTTTTAGTTCAGTTAGAACTTCCTGTCCTTTTTCTATGACAGAAACAAGAATGGAAGTCATGGCACCTTTCCCGGTATCTGTAAACACAACAGAGAAGGCAGGCAACTCCCAGACCTCTGCACTGGAGAGCTCCTGAATTACTTAAGTAAATTAAGTATTGATCACTTCTCATGCAAACTTTTTTT
This sequence comes from Grus americana, assembly GCF_028858705.1. Classification (NCBI taxonomy): domain Eukaryota; kingdom Metazoa; phylum Chordata; class Aves; order Gruiformes; family Gruidae; genus Grus; species Grus americana. Next base: position 54,806,555 of record NC_072891.1, read on the forward strand.
AGTCTGAATAGGTGGCTTGGACAGAGAATTAGGATTGCAGTTTTTCTCCTGATTTAACCAGGTTATTTAAATAACAATTTACTGGAGAGAGAAAACCCAAGTCATTACACAACCTTGTAACTTTTGAGGTGGAAAGGAAATGGCAAGGGTAGAGAAATGGGAAATCGACTACATAGATTTAACATGTGGGGATTCAGTTTTTGTGGAAGAAACTAAATATTGCCAAAGATCCAAAAAACAAATCTTCTCTCCCAACCAGAAATGGATGTTGAAACACAGCTTTCATAACACAGTGATACTTCTTTCAGCTGCAGGTGTAGGGAAACAAAACAAAAGGTTGAGATTTAGCTTAAATTAACAGAGAAAAATTCTGTTGACAATTAATTCCTCCTTAAATCACTAGTCCACACACATCAGGGCACTTTTCATACCCAACTATACAGGAAAAGAAGCCATAATCTACGTGGAAATCACTGTGGTTTTCTGCACATATTCCCATTTTTGTTCCTGTATGCGACTCACAGACAGCAAATGCACAGTGGACACAACAGACACATACAGGATTTGGCATAATGGGAGGAAAAGAGGTTGGGCAAATCATAGATCTTGCAAAAATTGTGAGACCTTGAAATGTTTAATGCCAGCCTAATTACTGAAACCAAAATCATTAACTACAGGCCACATGCTACTCACCACAACTTTTGCAGCCAGATCTTCTCTTCCTCGTGCATTATATGGGCCAGAATTCAGCCTTAAGAGTCCCCGATAACCTCTGACAACTCACAGGTAGCCATTAACCTCACAACAGCTTAGGCACATTAAACAAGGAGACTATGTTCAGGTGTTCAGCTTCACACTCAAGTACCAAACAGCTGGAACTGACGTGGCTCAAGCACAAGTCATTGTTAGGTTTAGGTGGCCTAGTTCCCCTACAGGCGATGCAAGTAGGAAAGGAATTGCTCACCAAGGGAAAGGATGGCTAAATTGCATTTTCAGCCTTTTTTTTTTTTTAATAGTATTTACATTTCACCTAGGTCCTCAGAGTTGGACCTTTGCAGACCTTAGAAAACAGCAACACTGAATATTGCTTAACTTTCCTGTGAGAGCCTTCACCTGTGTGCCACTGGACTGGTATTTCTAGTACTCCTGATCATCTTTCTTTGTCCTAGCTGCTTTAAAAACCATACTGAGAGATCATATATAAAATAAACACACTTTTCACTTTGCTACCCTGTTAATGTTTCTGTGGTCCAGCAGACTGATGCAAAGCTCTTCAAGACATACGTTGTCATTATGGACTGACAGTCATTGACCAAAGCTAGCCAAAATAATTTGTGAGAAAGGTGATAGTTTCTCTGCCAGCTTGTACAGCAAATACAAGTCATCCAGAAGGCTGGGAGTTAGTTGACAAAGCTAATTAAAATGTGCTGCGTGCATCACCAGGCAGTATGATTCACTACCATTTATTCAAAGCCATTCCTCCAGCAAATGACAAAAAGTGTGCATGATTGCAGTGCGTGTGCCTGTCAGTGCTCTCCAATTGGTTCTTCAAAGCATTTGTAGTGCCAAGCAGGCAATATTCTTACTAGACCACTGATGATAATTGATCTGTTGGGATGCAAACTAACCAATTAGATTTTTTTTCTTGGATCTAACCTCCAAAGTAATTTTCCAAAGCCTTTCAGGCTTCTGAGTTTAGCTGCCTTTCTAGTTATTTCGTACTATCAGAGAGGGAGTAATCAGTGCTTTAAGAAAACAGAGTTCATTAAAGCTGGCTAAAGTTAAGAACTTTTGTTCATTAATTGCTTTGAAATTGTCCACACCGATTTTCAGTCTGGATGCACATGGTAAATTATTCTATCTTATGTTGCTTGTCCTCTTTAAACAGTGGTTTAGGTTATTTACACAGATTAGAAACATAGAAATCAAATATACAATTTGAAATGTAGGAAATTGCATGAGTGGTTTTTTTCCTCTAACCATGATAGGATGATTTATGTCACCAAGCAACTGAAGAAATGGAAATTTTTTAATCAAGGGAGGTACTTTGAAACCAGCTTTTCATGAATCTTCAAGCTCACAGTCCTCTCTTTTTCCAATTAGCTTATCTCAGTATGGCTAGAATATACAGACATTGGAAAAAAAAAATAATTAAAAAAAAGCATGGGAGATTACCTGCACAGATTAATCCAATCTATTTTTTTCATTCCAACATTTCAATTTCCTACATTTTCCATTATATCTTTGGCTCTCAAAGCTTAGAGTAAAAAAGATGAAGTCAGATAACTAAGTCTACACACATCAACACATCAAAAATATCTTCTACGATTTCAGTTTTGTCTCTTCATTATATTCAGTTCTAACAGTAAGAAACATTACATGTATTTTTTATTTTAGTAGGAAAGAAAGATTTTTCTTTCTTTGATAAGCAATTCTTCCAACATCCCTGTAATGGTAAATTCAAAGTTTCTGCACACTGCATTCTGGGAGCAATGCCAGCAACAGACTGGAGAATCTAGGGTAGCTTTCAGTATCTCTTCACTCCCATATGGAGATACTTCAAAACAGACGCAGAGGTGTACAATTTATAGTCATACTATAGGCTCAGTCTCCCCCACTGAAGTGACACACAGACCTTGGTCACTGAAGGCAGCACATGCACCACCCACTCCTCTGCTGTGTTGCTGTTTCCTGGTTTTATTCAGACATCTGTCAGCAATTATTAGCCACAATGACTGTAATGAGCTAGATATAATTTCTATTTAAAGGGTGCTAAGTACGAGTAGATTTTTGGTTCAGATTACATGCACAGGCTTACTGGATGAAAAATATCTGTCATCAGTCCAGGTTTATAAGAAGAGCTGTTGAGTGCCTCCTCCTGGCAGTGCTGCAGACTGGACTATCTGTCTTAGCAGTGTGGGCAACATTTCTCCCAAACAGGACATAAACAGGATGCGGCAGCCTCCAGCATCGTGCATCCCCTACCTCCCACCATGCCACCACTTGCTTGTGAAGGACGTGCCTAGGAAATCTATGGGACTCAGCCATCGTCTATCGCATGCCAGTATTCCTGCGAAATTCTGGCGGTATTTTCACCTCCTGCTAGAGGCTTGATTTCACAGCCCGCCCCAAAGGGAGGAAAAAGTTGCTAGCCTGCTCTCTGAGCAGAGCATGAGGAGGACCAAAGTGATTCAAAACTGCCCCCAGGCCCCCAGCCAGACCCTGATGTTTGCATCTGATAGACATCTCTTGGTTGTTGCCTGTGGCTCTGGCTTTGTAGCTTTTTAGCTTTGTAGCTTGGTTGTGCAGGGCTTTGCCTTCCAGCTACACATCCGCACTCCCATCAACACCTGCAAGGAAGGGCACCAGCAAAGACGATTTGGTGTGACTTTCACTCCTGACCCTAAGTGTGTCAGAAAACAACACGGAGTAACGCTTAGGCTCTGAAACCCTCTTCTTTTATCGTGGCTGCCTGCCCCTGCCCTCAGCAATGGGCTGCTGGGCAGTGTCTGGGAAGCTGGTATACTGCTTCAACTCTAGCCACTCGAGAGACAAAGCAAACCACATCCTTGTTCTCCCAAAGGCTGCACAGAGGAGGGCTTTTTGGTTACACCCAGGTTTTGGGCACGGAATTTATCCTTCCAGAGTTATAATTCTCCTCCTGGTAATAGCTCTTTGAAGCCAGACTATTTGCTCTGCTAAACCCTGCAGCTCTGCCTACCTGCGGTAGATTTATCAGATACTGCTGTTATTATAATGCATTTTAATTTCTTTCACTGAAGTTATAGGGAGAACAGCGCGCTTGGGATGAGCTATCCAAGCTGGTACATGAGTCACCCCCAGCAGAGAAACAGAACATTTGTAGCTGCAATATCTATTTCTTAAAAAAAAAAAAAAAAATCAGCTTTGCTGGTCCATTGGCAAAACATTTTGGTGCCTGTCTTAGGTGTGGAATGAGCTACACAGCTGCTGTCTCGTGATAATTTTTCTGTGACTGATAATGGCTTAGGTTAAAAGGAAACCCTTCTGTGAAAAGATGTGGAGGCCTCAAAAAACATGGGAAGAATAATACAGCCTGAGAATACAAACACATGATCTGGACTTCAAAACACTCATAAGAAATGAATAACCGTCAGCTAGCAGGACAATCCCTCCTTAATGTTTCCCCTGCTTCTTCTGGGAGAAACGAGCATAATATAATTATAAATTCCCTTTATGATCCTTAAAGATTGGCAAAGGCAGGGTTCTTAGCAGGAGATTTAAGGGCCACTGGAGAACTGTGTATAAAAATCGTCTCCCGACGCATACTTTTCAATATGAAGAAGGCCTGACTTCATCCCTGTTGAAGTCACAGCAGACAGCTTTCTCACGGTATTTCCTATTCAGCTCCCCTGCCACCAGACCTCTGCAGTCCACCTGGGTCTCTCAGCCCAGGGCTGACAGCAGGTCCAGCTCCAGGGACCAGATGGTTACAATACCTATCAGCATCTGAGGTCAAGGTGTCTTTCACCTTCTGTTCTCAATGTCGGGACAGTGAGGATTTGGTTCAAAGTCCACAGAGAGTAATGGGAACTGTTTCAGTGAAGTTATTCCATGGATTAAAGACCTAAACAGTGACATTTTCATTCAGACTTCCCAGGAACAAAGCAAAAGCAATGCTGCGAGAACAATGGTGGAAGGATCAGAAAAATGCTGTTCCAGGGATGAAGAGAAGCAAGTTAAGCAGTGTATGGAAGGATTTCACTTATGTGCCTTTCCAGCAACCTGGGGAACCTGGATTTGATTATCATCTCACTAATCTGGCATTCCTGTATGCACGATGTACGCACAGCATCAAGTTTTCTGAAACATCAGGCGTGAATCTAGCTCAGATGCCACCACCAGCTTCATTAGGAAACACTCAGGCCAGCCCCGTTTCTATAGAAAACCTTACTCCAAGATGTTCCTTTGAAACAGGATTTATTCAGCAAATTGGGCAGATTGGTCCTTTGCAAGTAGATTCAATCACATGTAAATACAAGAAGGCAGGCAAGCTACAAGCTGTAGCCAATGACCAGCAGGTACATCCTGTTTGCACCTTTCCCAATCAGTAACATGTGGCTGTAACATCACGAGAGCTCAGCTCAGTTTGGCCCTGGGACAACTAATATGAAGTGCCATCTCTGAACTCGGTTTTTGCCTGTTTTGGGTATCCAGAGTAATCAGTGTCTTTCAGAGAGGAAAAAAGCACTCTTCCTGCCTCTCACACATTCTCACAGCTTAACACATTTGAACTGGTTTGATCAGCCCCCAGGGAATTCATGTCTGCTGCTTGTAATTACACAGTGTCAAAGCATCCAGCCAGGATGCCTCAGGTCCCACATGCACTGGGCTTGAATGTTGTTTCCAGTTATCCTCCCTGCCTATTACCCTTAAGACATTTATCAAGCCAATGTCTGCATCACTTTATAACTCAAGATGTCCAGTCAGTGCTGCTGACGTCTGATTTTGCCCAGCAAATGCAACATTTGGCAGTGATGTGTGTTGCCTGCCAAGACACTAAGCAGCTGCAGCACATGCTGCAAGTCGAAGCAGGAGAGATATAGTCCACTGAGGGCTGGCACCTTCCAAACGGAGTATCTGTACAGATTTCTGTGTGGCGAGTTGTCATTATGAACACATACTGCTTGTATCCATTTCTTCTTCATTTAGTGAAAGTAGGGCCTGGTCAGCAAAGGCAGTACGTCATTCAGCAGGAATGGGTTGGCAAGCAAAATGTCTCACAGGACAGGACACAATAAGAGGCATTGTAAGGCATTCCTCAAGAGAGTAGCTTGGCAGAAGGCAGAAGGTTTAACACATCTATAAATACAAAAAGGATCTTTCTTCTTATACAGTGGAGAGAAGAGGAATATCCTAAAGAAATATTTTGAAGGAGACTGCAAAATGTTCACAGTGGCCTCCTTCAAACTGATCATTCTAGCTCTGGAGAAAAGCTCTGTTTTCTGTCTGAGGGCTGCTTACTGACTTCCTTATTCAACACAGAGTAGTGCCCTTTCAGACCAGCAAAGACTTCCATTGACTTCAGTGCTCAGTAGCTGCACAAATGAAACTTTAAAGGCAGATTCTAAACTTACCCTGATGGATACTATGGACAACACCATTCAAAAAGACTCAGATTGTTCCATCAGATGGGATTTACACACACGAACATGTGTGCAAAGAAAGAATTTGAAAAATCCCTCTCCTCCCTGGACTCTCAGAGAGCAGCTCTCCATTCATCATGCATTTTGACCATCTCACTGCTAACCCCTCTTCTCCTGGGATCCACCAGGAAAACTATGATATAGTTGCCATCACGGAAACATGGTGGGAGGATGCGCATAACTGGGCTGCTGCAATGGATGCCTACAAACTCTTCAGAAGAGATAGGCAAGGAAGGAGAGGTGGTGAGGTGGCCCTGTATGTGAAGGACTGTTTTGATTGTTTAGGGCTTAATGATGGTGATGATAAGGTTGAGTGTCTAAGGGTAAGAGTCAGGGGGAAGGCCAATAAGGCAGATATCATGGTGGGAGTCTGTTATATACCACCCAACCAGGATAACTTGGCCTGTTTAGGAGACTGGTTGGCAGAGTCCATTGGGAGGTAGTCCTGAAGGGCAAAGGAGTCCAGGAAGGCTGGAGATTCTTCAAGAAGGAACTCTTAAAGGCAGGCCATCCCCATGTGCCAAAAGACAGGCCAGTAGGGAAGAAGACTGATCTGGCTGAACAGAGAGCATTGGCTGGAACTCAGGGAAAAAAGGAGAGTCTATGACCTTTGGAAGAAGGGGCAGGCAACTCAGGAGGACTGTTGTTATGCTATGCAGGGAGAAAATTAGAAAGGCCAAAGCCCAGCTAGAACTTAACCTGCAGTTAAAGACACTAATATCTTTATAAATACATTAACAACAAAAGGAGGGCTAAGGACAATCTTCATCCTTTGTTGGATGAGGGGGGGAAATGTAGTGACAGAGGATGAGGAAAAGGCTGAGGTACTTAATGCCTTCTTTGCTGTAGTCTTTAGCAGCAAGATCAGTTGTTCTTCAGGTACCCGGCCCCCTGAGCTGGAAGACAGGGACAGGGAGCAGAATGAAGCCCTCATAATCCAAGGGGAAATGGTTAGTTACCTGCTACACTACTTGGACACACACAAGTCTATGGGGCCGGATGGGATCCCCCCAAGGGTACTGAGACAGCTGGTCGAAGTGCTCACCAAGCCACATTCCATCATTTATCAGCAGTCCTGGCTAACCAGGGAGGTCCCAGTTGACTGGAGCTTAGCAATTATGATGCCCATCTACAAGAAGAGCCAGAAGGAGGGTCCAGGCAACTACAGCCCTGGCAGCCTGACCTTGGTGCTGGGGAAGGTTATTGAGCAGATCATCTTGAGTGCTATCACGTGGCACATACAGGGCAACCAGGCAATCAGGCCCAATCAACATGGGTTCATGAAACACAAGTCCTGTTTGACCAACCCGATCTCCTTCTGTGACAAGGTGATCCGTTTAGTGGATGAGGGAAAGGCTGTGGATGTTGTCTACCTGGACTTTAGTAAAGCCTTTGCCACCGTTTCCCACAGCATTCTCCTGAAAAACTGGCTGCTCATGGCTTGGACAGACATGTGCTTCACTGGGTAAAAAACTGCCTGGATGGCTGGGCCCAAAGAGCTGTGGTGAATGGAGTTAAATCCAGTTGGCAGCCAGGGCTCAGTACTGGGGCCAGTTCTCTTTAATATCTTTATCAATGATCTGGATGAGGGGATCAAGTGCACCGTCAGTCAGTTTGCAGGCAAGACCAAGTTGTGCAGGAGTGTTGATCTGCTTGAGGGTGGGAAGGCTCTTCAGAGGGATCTGGACATGCTGGATTGATGGGCTGAAGCCAGCTGTATGAGGTTCAACAAGGCTCAGTGCTGGGTCCTGCACCTGGGTCACAACAACCCCACGCAGAGCTACAGGCTTGGGGAAGAGTGGCTGGAAAGTTGCCTGATGGAAAAGGAGGTGGGCGTGTGGGCCAACAACTGGCTGAATATGAGCCAGGAGTGTGCCCAGGTGGCCAAGAAGGCCAACAGCACCCTGGCTTGTATAAGAAATAGTGTGGCCAGCAGGCCTAGGGAAGTGATCGTCCCCCTGTACTTGGCAGTGTTGAGGCTGCACCTCGAGTCCTGTGTTCGGTTTTGAGCCCCTCACTATAAGACATTGAGCTGCTGGAGCATGTCCAGAGAAGGGCAACGAAGGTGGTGAAGGGTCTAAAGAACAAGCCCTATGAGGAGCGGCTGAAGGAACTGGGGTTTTTTAGTCTGGAGAAAAGGAGGCTGAGGGGAGACCTTCTTGCTCTCTACAACTACCTGAAAGGAGGTTGTAGCCAGCTGGGTATTGATCTCTTTTCCCAATTAACAAGTGATAGGACAAGAGGGAATGGCCTCAGGTTGTGCCAGGGGAAGTTTAGATTGGCTACTAGGAAAAATTTCTTCACCGAAAGGGTTATCAGTCATTGGAACAGGCTGCCCAGGGAAGTGGTTGAGTCACCATCCCTGGAGATATTTAGAAGACATGTAGATGTGGTGCTTAGAGACATGGTTTAGTGGTGGACTTGGCAGTGTTAGGTTAATGGTTGGACTTAATGATCTTAAAGGTCTTTTCCAACTGAAACGATTCTGTGATTCTATGAGAGAAAGTGTCAGGCTTTTTCATTGCAACATACATCTATTGCTGGCAAAGGCATTGGGAATCTTGGAAAACCAAATCTTTACATTTCAGTAACAGAGACAAGCTAATGTGAAAATTTCTAAGGCCTTATATCTGTAACTAACAGATAGAATTTTATCTGTTCAAGTTCAGACTTCAGGTTAAACTAGCAGTGCTTGCCTCCACAGGTGTATTTCCTGGGTTGTATCCTTCCCATTTCTGAATCTTTAACAGTTAGCCCCAGAGTATATGTGGGAAGCTATGAGAGTCTTGCAAGTCAGCTCTGCCAAATATTTACAGGCTGTATTTTTTGCCCCCCCCCCCCCTTTTTTTTTTTTGGTGCTGGATGTAAGGCAAGGTCTGTTCTTTAATACCAGTTGTAGCAGCTAGGAGATGTATAGCTGCATTAGCAGGTAAGATGTAAGTTTTCAAGTATTCACCTGAGCAAACAGCTTGCTGGGAACACTGTTGTCTCTAAACTTGCTTGTCTGCATGACAGCTTGTAGTGATAACAGTGAAGACAAATTTCCTCAGATTGGTGAGGCTCCTTAGAAGCTCTGACTGTGACTTAATCCCAGTGTGACACCAGCCAGCATACAGCTTTGCAGATTAGACCTAGCTCCACCAGCAGCAGCAAGTGGTTATGGCCAGAATGGGAAGCTAAAGGTGTCCAAGACTGTCAGCACAGGTGTGTTTCCATGTCTGCATGCTGAACAGGAGGGGCTCTTATCTTGGATCTGTGTGCTTGTGGGTCCACTCCACTATGAAATGTGTTCAACAGTCTTTTCTTTACAGCAGAGTGTGTGTGTGTTGTACAGATATATATGTGTGAGAGAGAGTGTGTGTGCATAGTTATAAAGTTTTTACAATGGTATGAGAAATATAAAGAGACAGAAAATCAAGAAAGATCCATCTGGATGCTGGCAAACTTAGATAAGAACGCTCTGAAACCTGCTTAAGCCCTTATCTATGCACAACACCCTGTCTCTACAAATGTACAGCATTAGAACATACCGTATGGATGGCCACTTTGAAGAAATGCAACACAATTTCAGCAGCCGCTAAGTAAAATAAGCATTGTAGCCACACTAAAGGTGACATAGTACATACCTTATCTCCCCTTGGCACTTGCTTCAAAGTAACATGTGAACAGCACCACTATGCTTCTGATGGTTGAGGAAGAAGGGCTATCCTGCTAATTTCTGGTAAGGTTTGAATAATTTCTGCTCTTTCAGCAGAGATTTTACCTATATTCACATAGATAAATTTGCATAGAAAGAAAAAGCTGTAGAACCTTCTTAGAGGGGGTAATGAAACTGGAAGTGTTGCACTACCAGTGCATTGCCAGTATAAGGAACTAATCATAGCATACATCTTTTAATCCATCCAGTCTCTGGATGTAAGGTGTGCAGTTCACCTAAAACTAAATGACTAGTTAAAAGAATCCTGTTACACTGATTTGATCCTCCATAGTCAGGAAAGCTTTCAACTTTCCTTTTACATGGGTGAGAGCAGTGTCATCTTGTGGCAGCGAGTGCCAAAAGTTCATTATTTGCTGTGTAAGAAAGATTTCCTTTTAATTTCACTGAGTGTTCCCTCCTGGTCTCACAAGGTCAACAAGATTGAGCAGAAACCCTGAAATGTTTTAAAATGCTCTAATTCAACAAGGATTATCCTGTCACTGCTGTCCATCTCTTGCCTAACTCAGAACACGGTATATTCATCCTCTATGTACAGACATCTCCCCAGCTTGGATTATTTTTTTTGCCTGTTTCCAAACCCCCTCCATTTCAAACAGACCCAAGTGTAATGTTCAGGGCAAGGTTTTCCTTTTGTTTATTTGCATTACCTTTATTTCAGCATAGTTTTACATTTCATTCTGGTCCTTTCCTGCTTCAATACTCTGATTCTCTTTTTCTGGATTGTTATACTTAATTACCACTGCACTGTGAGCTGTTGCAGTAACAGCCATTCAGTGGCAAGGACCTTGGAGGGAAGATACTCTTCCTCTTTCCTGCATGTTTCTACAATCCAGTAATCTACGGGTTTGTTTCTCTCCCCAGTAAGGCCTGATTTGGCTTGTACTCTAAATGAAGGGAAAGAAAAATGGAGGAAAAATCTGGTCAAGATTTTTTTGAAAAAAGAAGTCATGTCTATGTGGTAGAATAACGTCCTCAGAACATCCTGACTTGTGAAGTAATGTTTTTATTACATTTAAGCCAAGAATTTAGGAATATTTTTAAAAATGGGAAGGCAATTAGAGATGTAAAAGGTAATGCAACTGGCATGAGACAGAACAGCTGATATCCTTAAGGCACTGTCCTGTTAACCGTTGTTGAACTCAGAGGAGCCACAGGCAAGCCAAGGAAAATCATCTTCATTCAAGGGTAAGCTAATTAAAAATCTGCTGCTTTGGAGAAAGAGATTATGTGTTATATATGTAGTATACCAGTCCAGTTCTGTATAGCATATTTACATTGTGTATACGTACACTCTCTGAGCTGGTGCAGAACAAGAAACCTGCAAAAGCCTCTTGCAACCTTCCCAGCCATAGATATACCTGCAGGGAGGGCTTTGAGCTGGAAAAGGTGTTAAGTGCTAGTTAAGTTCCCACATCAGGACTCCTCACTCAGCACACACATGGTCACTGCTCAGCGTGAGGTCCAGTCACCTTTTGCCCTACTCACATGTAGGTAATCTTCATGGCTTTCCATGTTCATTTAGGCAAGGGTCTAGTGCTACTCTTAATCGCGCTGTTGACTTCAGATATTCATATTTATGTAGTAAGGGCATGAGCATGTGACTTGAATTTCAGCTCTAGCCAAGGGAGAGTAAACCATTTTTCAACAGCTGGCTGTGTGGAAAGGTAATGAAAGCTTAACATATTGTAAAGAGAAAAATCTCCCTGGCACCAATTATGTATCAGACTCATGCAGTCCTTATTCATTTGTTGTAATCAGCAGACCAGTTAGTTGGTATGAGCAGGTCACCAGAAGCAACTCTTGGAAGCAACTAACCAGAAACGTGTTGCCCAGTGGGACTCTTACTGACATTACCGAGTGTAAGATTAAGGTTACTTTTTGTGATTAAGCCTTCATACAAACTTAATTATTGTAATAGTTTGAAATCAAGAACTGAAACCCAGCTAATTAATGGCAAGCATGAGCTGGCCTATTCAAGTCCCACATGGGACCATCGTCTCATTTCATCACATAGATTTCATTAGAAAATGAAAACAAATTACAGAAGAGCAGATCTGAAAATTGGAGAAACTCCAGCCAGAAGAGGAGGTTGGTGTTTCAGGGAATATTTTCTGCCTAGAGCAAGGATTGAGCCCAGGTTGCTTGTTTTCTGCAGTGTCTTGTGTGGTCAGTGCAGCCTCAGGAATATGGACAGTTTTGCAGACTAAGGCAGGGCATACTGTGGTTCAGCAAGTCAGAGGATTTTAACAACAGCTCCACAGCCCAGCCTGTGATTTTCTGTTCCAGGGACTCACCCGAACTGTTTCACAGGACAGCTCTGGGAGAAACCTCCTTGTTCTCCCAGCCCCCCTGGCAGAGCAGTGCCTTTCCACATAAAACATTTACAGTACAAGTGCATCAAGAGTGATTCACAAAGCACTGCCCAAGATTGCAGGAAAGTAACTAAGCAAATGGAGAGGGCAAAGCAGATGCTCTCCTGAGTAAGGGTGCTTGTGTACCGCAATGTTGCCTGAGTGCAGAACATTGCTTTGAGGGCATATTTTTCCAAGGTTGCTTTCCTCAGACTACCTCCCATTCGCCCATCTAAACATGAGCTACTTTCTGAACTTAGCAAAGCCCTCTGGCCCCAGTTGTGATAAGCAATGACAAAGTATTGACAAAGAAATTAATTTATAGCCCTTCTACCCCTCTTCAACAGGAAGAAACATTTGTTCGTTCAGATGCAGGTAAGTGATGACCACAAATCAGAGTATGAGGTCTGTCAGAGCCCCAGGATTACAAGATTGTAATGAACACCGGTGCACAGTGCCCCCTAATGCCATCAAACTATGAAGGGGCAGAACCCATCTGTATTTGTGGAGTGACAGGGGATCCCAACAGTTGACTGTACTGGAAGCTGAAGTGAGTCTCACTGGGAATGAGTGGCAAATGCCCCGCATTGTGATGGGCCCAGAGACTCCATGCATCCTCGTCATAAACTACCTCCAGAGAGGGTATTTCAAGGACCCAAAAGGGTACTCGTGAGTTTTTGGTGCAGTTGCCTGCAGTCAGAGGAAATTAAACAGTGGTCTGCTTTACCCAGTCTCTCAGAGGACCCTTCTGTTGTGCGGTTGCTGAGGGTTGAAGAGCAACAGGTGCCAGTTGCTACCACAACAGTGCACCAGCAGCAATATCGCACCAACCGAGACTCCCTGATTCCCATCCATAAGCTGATTCATCAACTGGAGGGTCAGGGAGTGATCAGCAGAACTCACTCACCCTTTAACAGCCCCACATGGCCAGAGTGAAAGTCTAATGAAGAGTGGAGGCTGGCAGCAGGCTAACGTGGCCTGAATGAAGTCACATCACCCATGAGTGTTGCCGTGCCGGGCATGCTGGCACTTCAATGTGAACTGGAGTCAAAGGCAGCCAAGTGGTAGGCCACAATTGATATCATGAATGCATTTTTCTCGATCTCTTTGGCAGCAGAGTGCAGGCCACAGTTTGCTTTCACTTGGAGGGGCGTCCCGTATACCTGGAACCAACTGCCCCAGGGGTGGAAACACAGCCCCACCATTTGCCATGGACTGATCCGGACTGCACTGGAACAGGGTGAAGCTCCAGAGCACCTGCAGTACATTGATGACATCATCGTATGGGGCAACACAGCAGAAGAAGTCTCTGAGAAAGGGAAGAAAATAGTCCAAATCCTTCTGAAAGCCAGTTTTGCCATAAACCAAAGTAGGGTCAAGGGACCTGCACAGAAGATCCAGTTTTTAGGAATAAAATGGCAAGGTGGATGTTGTCAGTTCCCAAGGGATGTGATCAACAAAATAATAGCCATGTCTCCACCAACTAGCAAAACCCACAAGCTTTCTTAGGCATTGTGGGTTTCTGGCGAATGTTTATTCCAAATTACATTGTGACTGAAGCCCTCTCTATCAGGTGACCTGGAAGAATGATTTCAAATGGGGCCCTGAGCAACGACAAGACTTTGTACAAATTAAAGAGGAAGAAGTTCACACAGTAGCCCTTGGGCCAGTCCGGGCAGGACCAGATGTTAAAAATGTGCTGTACACCACAGCCGGGGAGAATAGCCCTACCTGGAGCCTCTGGCAGAAAGCATCAGGGGAGACTCGAGGTTGACCCCTGGGGTTTTGGAGTCGGGGATACAGAGGATCCAAGGCCTGCTACACTGCAAGTGAAAAAGAGATATTGGCAGCATATGAAGGGGTTCGAGCTGCTTTGGAAGTGATTGGCACTGAAGCACAGCTCCTCCTGGCACCCCGACTGCCGGTGCTGGGCTGGATGTTCAAAGGGAGGGTCCCCTCTACACACCAAGCAACTGATGCCACGTGGAGTAAGTGGGTCGCGCTGATCACACAGTGGGCTTGCATAGGAAACCCCAGTGACCCAGGAATTCTGAAGTGAACATGGACTGGCCAGAAGGCAAAGATTTCAGAAAGTCACCAGAGGAGGAGGTGACACGTGTGGAAGACATCCCACCATATAATAAACTGCCAGAAAATGAGGAGCAATATGCCCTGTTCATGGATGGGTCCTGTAGCATTGTGGGGAAGCATCAGAGGTGGAAGGCTGCTGCATGGAGTCCTACACAATGAGTTGCGGAAGCTGCTGAAGGAGAAGATGAATCAAGCCAGTTTGCAGAGGTGAAAGCCATCCAGCTGGCTTTACACATTGCTGATCGAGAAAAGTGGCCAGTACTCTTGACTGATGGGTGGTGAATGCCCTGTGGGGGTGGTTATGGCAATGGCAGCAGAGCAACAGGCAGTGCAGAGGCAAACCCATCTGGGCTGCCTCATTGTGGCAAGACACTGCTGCCTGGCTAGAGAAGCTGGTTGTAAAAGCACGTCACGTAGATGCCCACGTACCCAAGATTCGGGCCACTAAGGAACATCAAAACAACCACCAGTGGGACAGACTGCTAAGATTGAAGTGGCTCAGGTAGATCTAGACTCGCAACATAAGAGTGAATTATTTATAGCTCGTTGGGCCCATGACACCTCAGGCCATCAAGGAAGAGATGCAACATATAGATGGGCTTGTGATTGAGGGGTAGACTGGACCATGGACGCTATCTCACAGGTCATCCATCAATGTGAAACGTGCTGCAATCAATCAAGTCAAGCAGAGCAGTTAAAGGCTCTCTGGTATGGAGGACGATGGCTGAAATACCCACATGGGGAGGCTTGGCACACTGATGACATCCCACTCCCACGAACCTGCCAAGGCAAGCACTATGTACTTACAAGGGTGGAAGCAACCACCAGGTGGTAGGAAACACATCCCATGCCCCATGCCACTGCCTGGAACAATATGCTGGGTCGTGAAAAGCAAGTCCTGTGGAGACATGGCACCCCAGAAAGAATTGAGTCAGACAATGGGACACATTCCTGAAACAACCTCACAGACAGCTGGGCCAAAGAGCATGGCATTGCGTGGGTGTATCACGTCCCCTGTCGTGCACCAGCCCCCGGGAAAATGGAACGATGCAGTGGACTGTTAAAGACTACACTGAGAGCAATGGGTGGTGGGACCCTCAAATATTGGGATACACATCAACAGTAGGGCATCTTCCAGCGGAGCTGGCCCTGCCCACTCAGAACTTCCAGATACTGTAGAAGGGAATAAAGTCCCCATAGTGTGCATGAAGGCTATGTTGGGGAAGATGGTCTGGGTTATCCCTGCTTCGGGCAAAGGCAAACCCATCCATGGGATTGCTTTTGCTCAAGGACCTGGGTGCACTCGGGGGTGATGCAGAAGGATGGGGAAGTTTGATGTGTACCTCAAGGGCATTTGATTTTGAGTGAGAATAGCCAATTATTTTAATTGTATGATGTTAATTGCTACATAATACTGCATGTCATCACTACTATGATTGCTTTATCCATAATACAGTAAGATACGTTATTACGTATCTTAGATATGTCATAATAGATAGGTTATTACAGTAAGAATCACCCAGACTAATGAAGAATGAACTTTGATGAAACTGAGCAAGGTGCAGAGGTGATCAAACCATTACTGGCTTCAGCAATGGGTGCCCAGCAACTTCCTCAAGACTGAAATCTTCAACCTGCAGACAGTGAGCATGAACCATGCCAGATACACCAGCAGCAAGCTCCGGATGCAGCATACAACAGTGCAACTTCACACATCATCTCCCCTGCCCTGAGAGACTGTTATGACAGATGGAGCCCAAAGGTCAGGGACCAAATGAGCTCAATGGACATTTTAGAGCAACGGCCTATAGCTGAGGGAATTATATCTGTGTGTGCATATCAAAAGACAGGAAAAGTAATGGTGATTATTTGGAATGTATTGGAAAGCATAGGACCTAGGCATGACATAGATGGTAGGGAATAAGGGGTGGATACTGTCCTAGTTTTGGCTGAGATAGAGTTAATTTTCTTTCTAGTAGCTGGTATAGTGCTGTGTTTTGGATTTAGGATGAGAATAACATTGATATCACACTGATGTTTTTAGTTGTTGCTAGGTAGTTGTAGTGTCTGCACTAAGGCACAGACCTTTCAGCTTCTCACCCTCTGCCAGGTGCACAAGAAGCTGGGAGAGCACAGTCAGGACAGCTGACCCAGACTGGCTGGAGGGATATTCCCTGCCATAGAATGTCATGCTCCAGATATGACTGGGGAAGCTAGCCTGGAGGTGGCGTCACTGCTCAAAAACAGATGGCATCAGGTTGTTGTTTTTTTTCTTTCTGCATGGTGTGAGCAATTGCATTTTTATATATATATATATTAATAATTATTATATTATTATTACTACTACTATTATTATTATTCTCTTCCTTTTATATCCTATTAAACTGTCTCTATCTCAAGCCACAGGTTAGTGTTTTTTTCCATTTTCTTCCCCATTCCCTTGCAGGGTGGAGGAGGGAGCGAGTAGCTGCATGGTGCTTAGCTGCTGGCTGGGGTTAAACCACAACAGTAACAACTAACCTGAATTCACAGCCCACCATGTAAGTGCTACTGACAGAGTATGGCAAAAGCCCAGGAGCCAAATAGACGTTGCAGACAGAGACCTGTCCTGCAGCAGTGCTTTGCAAAGCAGCTCATGCAGCATGCCAAGGCCACCACCTCCACCTGCAAACACAACCCAGAAAACCACTCTCCAGGATGTGCGGGGCAAGTTGCATTGCTGTAGTGGGGAGACAAGAGGACTCTGGTACTTGCCACCACAGCATGGGTAAGGAAAGTATCACAAATGTCTGGCCATTTGTTTTTTAAAAAATATTTAAAAAAAAATATTAAAAATGTTAACAGCACCTTAAGGGGTCACTTTTGTAAACAGGTGAGACACTGCAAGGATCTGTGAAAGGATACCTTAATATCTTTAAATCTCTGAGTCCATATCCTTATATCCCTGTCACAAACTGAGTCAATGTTCTGTTCAACATCTTTCTAGCTGACATTGCTATTTTAACACTGCCCCCATCTTACATTTCCCTTCCTACATTTGTTTTGCTCTGTAAGAGCTTGATTGTTAAATTAGCCAACAAAAGCTCTGCTGCTTTCTAACATAACCCTTTGTGCTTCCACTGAGCATTCAAGGCTGTTTGGCTGCCTGCCTGCTCCAACCACACCACAGTTTATGTGGACAATCCATTTATGAGCCCTGTGCTCTCACAACCTGTCAACACAGGGAATTCATTGTTAAATAAGCTCAGGTGCGAATTTAATGTGCCATCATTATTCTTCCCTAACTCTTTGTGTGGGTTATCTAATTTCACACAAAAAATGCCTTTGAGCTGTTCACCTTAATCCATTTTGGAGATGTGCAAATAGAGTATTGTAACAACAATGTTTACATAAATAGCTGGTGCTAAATAAGGTTTTTTTGCACTCTTACCATAAACCAAACCATTACTTAGTATGCAGTCTGGAAAACCTCTCACCTAATCCCAGCTCTAAACTAAAGGGATGGATTATTTGACCTACTGAAAACAATGTCCCAGCCTCACTTTCTGAAGGACTGTCTACATAGGGGCAGTCAGTCTGGATTGTTTAATGGTTTGAATTGAAGAAGGAATAATACTTATGCAAGATTAACTCTGTAATGCTCCACTCTTTACTCCGGACTGTGTAACTGACACACAGCTCACTCAGGGCCGGGCCCATTTCGTCTGACCACACTTCTGATCTGGAATAGACAGTCTACAGTATCAGGAGAGGAATACATGTACTGAACAACTTCAAGGTAGGCAAACTTTAATTTATCTGATTTTATGTCCAAGGCACTCATCGCTACAATGTTCTGCTAAGCTTGTGTTACATAAAAACTCTCAATCTACATTAGCAGAAAAATATAAGCCTGTATATTCATAGGATTCACAAACACCTGTGAACACTGAGGTAATCTAGGACAGCTGCCCTTATTTACTGTGCAAGCATTCGTTCCTTTAGGTGTAATTGCTGATTTTCGCTACCTCCTGTTCTGTTTTAATCACAGCTTTATTATTCAATGACAGCATAGTCTGAATGTACGATGTGTGCATTTGAAGGATGTTGTTGCAGGATTTTTAGCAGCCCTGTTCACTAAAATATTCAGATTTGTAAGAGCAAATGGTATTTCTGAAGCAGAGTTTTTTAATTCAGGACAGTTTGGCAGTCCCAGCACTGTCCACAGCACCTCATGAGTATGTTTCACTGCTTCCTATCCCATTCCCTCTCATGCAGATGTCGCGTCAGGTCTGATGTGTGATCAACCTTTTCATTTGTAAATCTCTGCAGTTGACACTGATCAGGATTAGTTCTGCTTTTCTTCAATTTTCTGTACAACTCCTAAGTACTTAAACTGTATCTGTCTGTTCGCAGCACCAGAGAGCTTCTGAAGAAGTTGTGCTGTCAGAATTACACCCGTACTTATGGCAAGACTGTTTTTATTCTTTTTACTGCTACTGTTATTAATATATTCCACATTTACCATTATGCTTATTTTTATTAGGTTAATAAAATGTACTTTTCAAAAATACAAAAACCTAAACTAGATAGGACAGAATAATCATGGACTAGAACTCTGGCTCTGCATCGCTGCTGGTTTTGAAACTTTTCCATCACCATTTCTGTAATTGCATATGATGCCAAGATGCAAAAAGTTGAATGCATACCAATCATCTTTTAGTACGGAACACTTAAGGAGACCAGCTCTTAATGACTCTGCATGTACTTCTCACAGCATGGTAAAATGAATCAACGACTAATTCAATATACCAGAATTCAATGACTATTTCAATATATCTGCAGTTCTTTTTCGTGGTCAAATCTGCAAGATGGAAAGAACAAAGTCAGCTGAAGTGTGTTGCTTGTAGCAAGAAGCATTGCAAACAGGAAGAATATATACTAGCTTCCATGAAATGCAGGAGGATACTGTTTAAAAGGCAATTTTGTGAGCAATTGCTGTAAGGTGCAGTACCTACAGGTAGGAATGGTCCATTGCCACCAGTAGGACTGGTGTCAGTGCATTGCAGCACTGACCATGGTGTCATTGCAGCAAACAAGTGTAATGTTTCCTGGGCTATTCCCATGTAAGGCTACAGGTATATTAACATTTTTTGTTTGAAACAGTGGGGCAGTTACAAAGAGAAATCTACAGTAATTCGCTCTTTCTGAGCATTGGTTCAGTATGCAGAGTGGTTTTGGGATATGTGGAGAAAAAACGTTCAAAATCTCTGCTCTGGATCATAGCAAATGCACTCCAGACCTTAACAGGGACATAAGGGCTTTCAACAATGGCTTTTGATTGTGACTGCTTTGATTTACAAGAGTCTAGATGCTTAATTCAGGGGGCTAGACTAAATCCAGCTTGAAATAAAACCTGAACTGCACACAGTATAGTTGTAATGATTGCAGCACCAAATGTTTCAATCTGCTGGACTGCTCTTTCTTTGCCAAATTATTTGCTGATATAGCCAGAGTCCATAAACACCAACACAATCAGTCTTTCTTCCCCTTGTCCTGTCAATGGCTCTCCAAGCACAAGCAAAGGGGCAGAAATTGCAAAAGATAACACATTCTGAAGATAGCCATCCATTGGGCATCTGGTGGAGGGAAGGACAACAGCCCTTGTTGTGTGAAATAAATGAGTGCAGAATTAATCCAACCAGTTTATCAGACACTGAGTGAGAGAGAGGAGCTTGACAACTGACCCTGAGATAGGAAAAGCATCACTCAGTTCTTCATTTATGTCACATCCCCCCCCCCCCCCAAAAAAAAAAAAAAAAGCAGGGCACGTAAACAAAACCTCCAGGTGAAATTATGTCCTTCTTTGGAAATATGGTATTTATAATGACCTGAATTATGGATGCCTGTAATGCAAATTGAGCAATAGTCATTACTAATGTGATGCTCTATATTTGGACCAAAGTTCCCAAAACTGCAGGCACCGATACAGGAAATTTATTCAGTCTTGCTTAAAGTCCTGAGTAATCTTGAAATATTTGAAATCAAGTAGATAGTTTTGGGAGATTTATTTTAGAGGTGTCTATAATTTCCATGCAATTATCCATCACTGAGCGGAAGACAGGGCATGTAACCATGCATTATGAAAATACAGGATGAGCCCAGGATAGTTGCATCACCTAACTGCCAGTCCAAGTGCCAGTTCATAATAGTTCACAAATTTGCTTCACACAGCCTCCATATTCTACAGAAAAAAACACTGCACGGCCATTCCTTCATTCAGGGTGTTTCTCATAGCACCTGTAGTGGGTGGGAAAACAAAAATATTGAAAAATACCAGGGACACTGACAGGTGCAACAGAGCTGTCCTTACAACATGTACACAACTATTTCAAGCCATCTGACATTCATGCATCCAGCTTCCTTGGCTGTTTTCTGGTGGCTTCTGAAAGCTGCAGCCTCAGAAAATATGAACACTCTTTTAAAGGATGCTGCCTTATTCTTCTATTGTGCCATCATTTAGGAGACAAAGAAAACACACACGCAGAGACTACAATGCCCTAAATGTGGATAACTGATGAGCATTTCATGCCATTGGTTCTCTTTATTATGATTATTAATAGAACATCAATGTTATATCAGGTGGAAAACCACTCAGCAGAGAAAAAAATTTCATTTTTACATGTATCTTAAAGAATTACATTGTACTTCTATGTTTTCATATGAGATTTAACAATTTTGAAAAAATATGTTGTCTAAAAATCAAATAGGTCATTAAGGTATCAGTAACACCACCATAATTATCCTCAAGCACAACATTTTATCCCTTTTCTAATTCCTTTGCATTGTTATTCTGAATAGCTTCAGCTATTCAAATAGATTTTGTGTCTTAAAAGGCAGACCATATTTTGTTGGGTAGGATGTTTCTGTAGGACTCAGAATATCTGTTCCTAGGTGTTAAGTGGTACTGGCTACTCATTTCACTCCTCCTTATCTGTACTTACAGAACTTTGTTGTCTTGCTTAGTAAGGCTTCAAGCCCTTTGAGACAGATACTGCCTCTTATAAATCTGGACAGCATGCAGACAACTGGAGAGAAATACAAGGGAACTAACTCACTTTCAGAGTCCCTGCTGAGGACTTTTAGGTGTTGCTCTAACAGAAAACAAACACTGACTCATGTCAGGTCTGGAAGCAGCTAAAGGTTTTTGCTTTATAGCCTGATTGTTTCTGAAGGCTCTAAAACAGCCTTACACTAGCATCCAAATATTTGTGGCTCATCTATAGATATTAATTCACCTTCCCAAAGATATTGAGGCATAGATTCTTTTAACATTTTACATTTATCCTGAAATAGACTTTCACTACTAATCCTCACAGCTTCACTGACTACTTTTTCATGGCTTTTGCATCTGCAACTGAGACACAATTCAGACTTTCTGCTCCTGTCTTCAAAGAGCCATTGCAAAAGGTTAGACTGACAGTGTTCAATAAAATTATTTTCTTCTGTAACAACTGTAAGTCACAGGAGGAATCCCTTGTGCTTTAAGACTATGATGGATGAAGAACAGGTAGCATTACAGAGGAAGTAAAATTTTATACCATTGTTCCAGCAAACCTTGTGTATATCCTCATTTATATTTTTAGCCATTTAACCATTAACCTTGAAAAACAGGTTGAACAGACAGATCAGAATGAATGTGTTCAGGTTAGAAACATGTGTTTTCAGTTACAAAATGACAGTGAGATGGGAGAATCGAATCATGTACCAAAACTAGCCTGCTTCAGGAGGTGTAGCTGCAGGTCACTCTTGATTCTCACACAGAGCTTTTTGCTCATGTCTCAAGCAGCTGCAAAAAGGAGGTGCCATCAGCTCCCCTTCCCCTCTCCTTTGTCAGCTACACAGCAAGCTGAAGCTCATAGGAATGAAACCAGTCACTCAAGGTTACCTGGCGGAGAATCCATCTCTTGCGTTCCAGCCCACTGGGCCACACCACCCTCTTTAAAATAGAGCAGTAAGCTGGGACCGCAGTAATTCCTCTGCTTCCAGCATCCATCAGACAACGTTATAAGGATCAAAGGCAAAGATTGAGCAAGGTTATTCACTTAAAAATGCAATAACTTCTTAGAAATAAACACACTGGATTAAATTCCTTGGATCCATTACATGTATAAATTGTTACGGAAGCCCAGACGTGTTAAGGAAACTCAGTAGGTTAGAAATCTGTGTGCTTTTAACAGTAACTGATTTTTGTCTATTGATCTTTGCAATTAGCTTTACACAGCAAAGCAAATACAGCGGAAATCTCAATGCAATGGATTTTGTACATTTTTATGTATTTCACATGGCCTATAATTTTTTACTACCAGAGCCTCTTCCCCTGCTTATAGTGTCTTCCTCCACTGGTTAGCTGCTGTGGCAATGTTGTGAGAGTCATCAAATAGCACATCACCGTGCAATGGGACCTCATTTCTCTTCTCCCAAGAAACCAATGTGCTCGTCCTTGCTCTGATTTACTATTCAATTTGGGTGTCCTTTGTGTATGCACACTCTGTAGAGGCTAAATTATTATTTTGTTCAACTGAACAATTTCTGGAAGCAACTTTTTTGAAACTCTCCAGAACAATTTTAAATTTAAGTTTCAGCCTTTCCACAAACTTGCTGTACCAAAGAGCTGACCCTCTTTGCTGTGGGAGCAGACATTTCCAGTGCTGCTTGTGCTGTTCCCAGGAACTTAGCCACAGGGATTCCAAATGACTGCTAAAGGGGAGCAGTTCGAATCCTAAATTACATTTTGAGCATGAGTTCATGGCTGTGTTGTGTCTGAACCCCCCCACATGTCCAAAAGAACCTACCCTTTGCATCTCAACCCTATACTTCCTAGATGCAAAGAAGGTCGTGGTGAGCGCAGTATGGTTCTCTCCTACGATGCAAGCAGGGCGCAAACCTGGAATGATGCCATGCCACAAGGAAGACAGTGGTGTATCCAGGCAGGGGAGGTGTTGAATGGGAGTGAGGGGGCTGTTGCCTCCTTGTCCTGCGGTGAGACTGGTTCATATATCTCTGCACACACAGTGCAGACATGCTTCGTGCTGTTTTTCCCTAACTCCTTCTTCTGATGAAACCAAACATTGAGCCCTGCTAGAATTTGCCAGCATTAAGCAATCTGTGCTCACCTTTCCCCTTAAGGGAATGCCAGATGTTTTTGGTCTGCACCTCGGTAATTTACAGAGACAGCAGCTCCAAAGAGAGCACACTGCACATGTGCTCCATGCACCTGCTAAATGCATTTGTCACAAGGCACAAGGTTTACTAAACTTTTCTGACAGGCTGAGACAGAAGAAAAAATAATGTTCATTAAAACATACAACCCCTGTGAATAAGCAAAAGCATGCTGGGGAAAAAGGGAAATGACAGAGGATTTCACTGAAAACAGGAATCCTTGCACTTTGAGAAGATAAAATCCCATTCTGTATAGAAGCAAAACCACAGAGATTCCAGTCTGTTGCAGCCAATGAATATAAATGATGGAGAATAAAGGTGGGAGACTTATCGCTAACACAGAAATTGAAACTCCTGGTCTGCTTCCCTGGGAGAATTAATTTAAACTTATATGAAGACCTTTAGATCGTCTTGGCCCTTCGAAATAACATGATCAGCTTTCTTTTATTAGCACCTGGCCCAGCACTGCACAGCTTTCTGTGCGCGAGTAGTCCTCTTACTGAAGTTAATAGGCCTTTTCATATAATTAACTATTTGTAGGATTGGAGTTCACGGATGACATACCATAAAAGTATGAAAAATTGTTTGCTGCATCAAGCAGAAATTATGCACAGTTAGGGTAAACTCTGAGGTCAGTGCAAGAGGGTGTGAATATATACTGTCTGTCTGTGCTTCCTTGATTTGGCTCACGGCCAACAAACCCATGGTAAAGTATAATTCTATTTATTGACTTCTCAGAGAAACGCAGATATATTTGTAAAGTCATAACTGTTCTTAGCTTAGATGAAAAGACACCAGGCACCTACTTGAAATCCTAGCTGTCAAGTACCTTTCCAGATGTGCCTGGCCACTTTGCCTTGGTCAGTAAAGTCACTCTCAGCATTCAAATTCAGGAATTGTCATCTTCTTGCAGGCCCTGACAGGGCTGTCTGTAAAGTTGTGAGGATATAACTTTGCAGTACAAATATGGCCAGCTTTTCAGCAGTGTTTTGTCATGGAGAACTGCACAAACAAACACACAGGAAGGAAGTGACTGAAGGCAAGAGGGAGAGGTGGAAGCAGTGGTATCAGGTATATCCATATACCATATATATCCATAAAAAAAATTGTTGCAAAAAGATGATAATATAACCCAGTCTCCCCAAAAGCATTTAATCCTTTTTGCCATATCGTGCAGTACACTATTAGACATGCATATGCATACACACAATTTCCATAACTTCATCAGAATACTTTCATGTTTGCATTTTTATTGGTGCACTTGGCTCTATAAGCTATGTTTTAAACTGTAAACTAATGATGCTTTTGTAACTTGTGATTTCCAAGCCATTAACATGCTAGGAGACTCCTGCCTGTTACCATCTTGGATTAATCATACCCATATTACATTTTCACTTAGGAGCATACTTGGTAGAAAAGGTTATAATTATATTAGCACTTTGAAGGTGCTTATATCATCTTCAAAGCATCTTACTAATACTAGGTTTATTAATAAAACAGAAGTACAACTTGTGCGCTCCTGGGATGGGCGTCACTTATACAGGATACATGAAGTAATGCTTCTCTCTGAAATAAGAAAATGATCCTATGAAGAATTACCTAAAACAGGGACAGGAGAGCAGGCAGGGGAGAATTCAAATATTGAATTAGGTTATACGCATTTGAAATTATACTTGAGCTAAAAATCTACACACTAGCTAGAAAATGAAAAAATCTTACTAAAAAAGCTCACAGATTTTCCTATATTCCGCCTCATTTTCTGGAGAAAAAATGTGAAAACTTGACCTCAAGTTACTGTAGCAGTTGGTTGGACAGTGACAAAATATTAAAATTCTGTAAAAGGTGTTCCTATTTTTTTCTGCTTAAAAATTGTAACATTCCTGGCCTGCCCTCTCCTCCTCTTGACTTTTAAAATTGTACACAGGATACGTAAAAATTGTGAATAATTCCTGGACCCTAATTGGTAGGAATTGGGATGCATCTACTGAAGCCTTGTGAGCTACAGGACCTAACCGTGATTCCGTTTTCTGAATGACTGTGTTTGTCTCAGGCTGTTTTTCCACTTTGGGCACTGGCAGCACTAGAAAAGGATTTGTGAAATGTTACCCGAATAGGAAGGGAGAATGTATGTTAAGGTACCTGTCAGTGAGAGGCTTCATGGCTGCTTATATGAGTATGAGGCAAAGTGGAGGCTGCTTTGATTTGATGTAACCAATGACAGTTAAAAGCAGATGTCCTACAAACAGGAGACTATCCACAGCATTGCATCCTTCAGTAACACCCTATTCAATGACTCTAGCTCTCATCCTGAATTCCAAATGCAGTCTGATTTCCCACATACTTCTCCATGGTTAGAATCTAAGAAGAGATACCTGACCCCTGACACCTTCAGGAAACTTGAAATGTTAATATAAGCTAGTCACAGGAGCCAAATCTGCCGCTGATCCATAGGGCAGGCAGATGTACCCACGTGAAGACAAAATCATCAGCTGAGATGAGTATTCATGTGTCTGAGGAGATACCCATGCAAAACAGGTTCCAGGGGCTATTGCAAGACTCATGGTGTGAGACCAGTTTCCTCGGTTAAGGTCAGAACTGGCCTTGAAGCTTTATTGAATCAGTCTTTCCCTACAACTCTGTCCTGGTTTCAGCTGAGATGATAGAGTTAATTTTCTTTCTAGTAGTTGGTATAGTGCTGTGTTTTGGATTTAGTATGAGAATAATGTTGATAACACACCGATGGTTTTAGATGTTCTAGGTGGTTGTAGTTCTTACACTTAAGTCAAGGACTATTTCAGAGAACCATTATGGCGTTATCTAAGAAAAATGGCAGTAAGACTGTACCCATTTGCCATGACTATAGTTTCAATCTTTCAGTGCTAACATACTTTATTATGTGATTATTCATCTTCAGATACAGTAAGAAGAACTGTAACATCCTGTTGAAATGGCTGTGTATTAGGCCTCTGATCCTATTATTTATACCAGATCTCCTCACAAATTCGCACATGTCTATCTCACAACACGGGGAGAAAGAGCAGAATAGTTCACCTACGTAATGGAAGAGTCATGAGTACAGGAATTAGGTCCTCAAAAAGTATTTAGGTATGTGACTGCCATTGGGATAAACTCCTGTTTATTTCAGACAAAAACAGAAGCTCAAGTAATATTGACATTCTCCACCTATGCAACCTGTCCAAGAGCAGAGGACTAACGGACTGAATCGTAGGTCAGCCCTAACCCCTGCAAAGCCTTCCCTCCCAGGGTTGTATTGACAACCCTGGTCACCCCGAGGCTATCAGTTCTACCTGAAAGAAGTGACCTGTGCCCACACATTTGCTGGACCAGAACCTCTCCTGCTCTTCTTGGCGTGAGTGGAGGGAGGAGAAAAAGGAACATAAGTTAGAAAATTGAGACCTTTCTTATCAACTCTAAAATTAAGAGATCCGTCATTCTTTATAGCAATGCCAACAAATGTCAGTGAGAAATGTGAGAACTGCTACAGGACAACACCAGAAGGCAAGAGGATAATCTTCAAATCCTTTGGGTTTTTTTTTCATTTAAAATACTTATTTCATCAGTACTGACCAACAGGTGGCAAAGGCTGTCTGGTTTAGTCAGATGCATCATTAAACCTATTTTACTCTAAAAGAAAAAAATTAACAGGCAGGAACCTATGTATACATCTCCATTAAACATTGAAATAAGAAGGAAGTTGAAGGGATTCTCAGCATATATCAGAAGCAAACCAAGGCATCGGATCCTAATTTTAAAATATGCAACAAAGCCAAAATTTGCTTTCTGACTTTATAAATCAACATCACTTTCTAAACAGGAAACGCTTAAAAATTGATTTTTCATGACCTACACCAGGTGGCAGATTATAGCAGCTCTAGAAACTGAACAAAAAATATGGAGATGCGCCTATTCACAAATCTACATGGAGAAGCAGAAAACAGTTCATGATTTAATTTTAGTAAAGAAAAATGTAACATAATC
The DNA here is from genome assembly GCF_028858705.1 of Grus americana. Classification (NCBI taxonomy): domain Eukaryota; kingdom Metazoa; phylum Chordata; class Aves; order Gruiformes; family Gruidae; genus Grus; species Grus americana. Next base: position 54,834,100 of record NC_072891.1, read on the forward strand.
CAGGAGTGCAGCACAGGCTGGGATCCACCTGGCTGGAGAGCAGCTCTGTGGAAAGGTACCTGGGGGTCCTGGTGGACAACAAGCTCAATATGAATCAACAGTGTGCTGCAGTGGCAAAGAAAGCCAACAGGATGCTGGGTGGTGTCAACAAGGGCATCACCAGCAGAGATAAAGAAGTCATTATCCCACTCTACTCAGCACTTGTCAGGCCACACCTGGAATACTGTGTTCCATTTTGGTCCTCGCTATGCAAAGAAGATGTGGACAGACTGGAGAGAGCACAGAGAAGGGCCACAAAGATGATCAAAGGATGGGGAAGCCTGCTGTATGAGGAAAGGCTGAGACAACTGGGTTTGTTTAGAGAGAAGGTTTAGGGGAGACCTTATCACCATGTTCCAGTATTTAAAGGGTGGTTACAAAGAAGATGGAGACTCCCTTTTTACAAGGAGTCAGATGGAAAAGATGAGGTGTAACAGGTACAAGTTACTCCTGGGGACATTCCAGTTGGACGCTAGAGGAAAATTTTTCCCAATGAGAACAATCAGCCATTGGAATAATCTCCTCAGGGAAGCGGTGGATTCCCCAACATTGGAGACTTTTAAGATTCGGCCAGACAAGGTGCTGGGCCATCTCGTCTAGACCGTGTTTTGCCAAGAAAGGTTGGACCAGATGATCCTTGAGGTCCCTTCCAACCTGGTATTCTATGATTCTATGATGTGATTAATGCAGTCCTGCAACACATAATACATATGCAGTACAACATTGTAACTCCCTGTGGCAAAAGTAGGTCGACGTCTTTAACTCAGAAGCATCTTCCTTTTTATCAGTAATTCAGCAAGGCAAGATCAATTCCAAGAAGATCCAGCCCAGTGCTCGAAAACAGAGGTAAAACATCACCTTCTGGTCCCAGCTCTGTACTAGGACCTGAGCAGAGACGATTGTACCTATCCATCCTAACACCATCAGGTTTAAATCCCTAAGAAGAGCAGAAGGCTATATGTTTGCCAGGGAACTGACCTGCAACACTCTGTCTTCACAACGTCTATTTAGGACAAGGCACTCAAGGCACTTGAGTTTCTCCCAGAGAAATTTGGGCAGAGAGGAACTGCCTGGCTACAAAGTGGGAGGCACGGTGGGAACAAAGCTGTGACATCCCCTACCCTCCACAGCCCACATCATTAAGTTAGTCATCACTGACCTTGGTGCTCTGCCTGGTATACTTCAAGGCAATGCAAAAATATGTCTCCCTTTTCTTCCAGGGAAGGCGACAGTTGGTGTTCCAAGGCTGCTAAAATTTTGTGTGCGTAAGTCGGAAAGATTATAGCTTTTTCCCATTCCTCCACTCCCTAAGTACTGTTGGCACTCTTGTCCTGCTGCTGCAAAGTTCCTCATTTTGCTCTTTGCCTCATTACCTTCCCCTGATAGAGAGATGCAATTCTATGCTTGCCCTGAAAAATGACTGTAACAAAACTCACCCAAACTTTCTTAATGCTGCAGTATCATTGCCCCTACCTGCAGGTTTGTCCCAGGCATCCAGACAGGCTGGAATTACTGCTGCACACTATGTAGTGAAGGCCTTTCTTGAACTCTGCACTAGCACCAGCAGTTCCAGGCATGGCTTCCACCATCAGACCCAACAGGACAGACAGTCAATGCAAAGCAATGCAAAAATACATGGCAAGGTAAAGGCACCAACACAGGACTGGTAAGGCCCACCAGAAAGGGCCTACCTGATCTCTGACCCCTTAGCCTGTTTAGACATGAGGATAAGTTTAGAAAACTTGGAGTGAAAAAGAAATCCAGCCTGCAAGCAAAATAATTGGGGGACTCAGTTCTCTGTCCTGCCTCCCTATACCATTGATGATGGTGCTTAACTTTTGAGACTGTATATTTAAGGTTTTGCTCTCCTAGCCTGATGCTGACTGGTCCAGTTTTAATGGGACTGTACTGCATTTCATTTATACTTCTGTTGAGTACATTTTCTCAAACACCAGACCCCACCTTGAGGGATGATATGGGTTCCTGTGCTGCTGGTAGCCAGCCACTTACCTCAGAACATCAATACAATAGAGAAAAAAAGCAAAACAATACAATACCATGCAATACTTTAAGCATTCCGGTTTTTAAATCAGTTACAGTTATTTCTTTCTGCTACTTTAAAAGGCAATATTAAGTCAAATACTGTGCTGAAGACATGCAAGCAGTTGGGAACCTCATACAGAGTTCCAAGGTTTCCGATTTTTGACAGTTCCTAGTGCTACCAGTGTCCTTGTAGCAGCACAGCACGTTAGCCTGGTCATTTGATTTTCTTCCATCAGCAAAAGGAGAGGGGAAGAAGAGTTACACTTCCTTATGCCTCTTTGAGGCACAGACAGCACCAAGTAGTTGGCTTCCTGAGACAATAGCTCCAATTCAGGCATTCAAAAGGTATGCTTATATTTAGCCTGTTTTCCAGGCTGACTGATATGCAACTCCCACTAATAGGAATCCCAATATAAAAGAAAATCTTTGTAATTCAAGTATTCAAGGACACTTGTAACAAACTTCCTCAATACAGAATTCTGAAGCACCAGCATGTGACAGCTTCAGAGTGCTACAAGTAACTCAATGTTCCCTCCTCTATTTTATAAAAATCCAAGATTTGGCCTTATTTCTTTATAAATTTTGATGGCTGTACTCATAAATGACACTCATAAAAAACACAAACACAAACATGTACACTCAAATCCCTTGACATTTTGGTTTTCCACATCAAAGGCCTTATCATAAGCAAATAAACATTTTAAGTATTCCTTGTAATAGGGACTTGATTGCCTTTATAATAGCAAGGGACAGCCTTCTCTATATTAGGAAAGAAAATTCCAGTTCCAGTTGGATTTCTTCAATTTTTTTTCATCTTGCTTACAACGATCCATATATAGGCATTTAGACTGGAAGTATATTACTACCTTCTTAATGTGGTAGTGGACATAGAGGGTAGCGGTCAGAGGTGGAAATCAAATTGGTTGCAATGAGAAAAGGTTGCATTATGCCTACACTGGTATGTCCTCATCCAGACACCCCGACAGATGATAAAGATAATTGATTTTGTCATTGTGATAGGCTTCTATAACACTTATCCACTGCTTTGTTGTGTATTTCTAATAAAAGTGTCTAGCCTCATGAATTAATTTATCTCATTTTCCTCTCCTCCAATCTCCCTTGGTTTTCAGCACACCTGGAACAATATATGTGGTTTTTTGATCCTACTTTGCAGAAACTACTGGGTTACGATTATGTCCCAAACTGTGCTACGACATCCATCCTTCAGCTTGCCACCTAGATGGTCCACACACTGACAGCACTAAGCACCCTTTGGCAATTTATCCTTAGGGAATGATAAACCCTGCCAGGTGAGTGAGTGTAAAGGAAGCATCTGCAGACAGGATCGCGAGCTACATAAAAACACATCAGGGACTTTGCAGTGTGCAGGAAGGGTGTGTGAGAAGTGCAGACTAAGGTCAACAGTATGCAAGACCTGGAGACTCAGCACTGCAATGCTGTCTCTGCAAAACCATACCTGACCTCAGCGGCAAGCGTACACGTATGCATAACCAGAGCTCTGCCCCAATGGGACAGCCTGCCATGACAAGTGCTTGTAGACCTTAAAACACATGAAGAAAAGTAATGAGTAAGAACAAAATAATGTACCAGGGTGGGTTTTAACACACAATTAAGGATAGCACTCCCCTCAGTAATATATGCAGAGGAAAATTCAAGCTGAAATAAAATGAAGAAGGAAAGTTATCAACTTTTATAGAGCTGATAACTGAAAGCACAGAGGCTTTCATTTTCCTGAGTGATTTGTTGATTTTTACATAAAATCAAGATAACTACGAAAATTACACAAAATCAGAGTTCATTCTCTGGCTGCATTAAACGAAACAGAAGTGCAAGAACTGTGAACTTATTTTCAAATTGTTTGCTGATAAATACCCAATATTTCAAGAAAAATAATTTTGTTTCTGCCAAATTTTTATACCCATGCAATAATTTGAAAGGCTGGACACACAAAGTAAAAGCAAGTTACCACAAATTGAGTTTTATACACCCTAATCTGAAAAAGACAGAAGAAAAGGAAGTCAAAGTCAAACATCTGACTGTTGACCTAGGTAAAAATAAAGGGACTACCCTGGTTACAGTGCTTAATGGATCTTTCTAACTTTATTGATATTAGAATCATCTGATCTGTCCTCCCATACACGAATTCCAGGGAATTTTGCCTAGCAGTTCAGCCAGTGAGTAGAACAGTTGCACCTTTCAAGATTGACTCACTTCTTTTCAAGTCTCATCTGTATTTCTCCACTTTCTTTAGCATATGCTTTCTCCCAAACACCAGAAAAATGAGCAGTTTCATTTCTTCCAGTTACTGCTTCCTCTTATGTGAATTTCAGAGGATGCGCAAAAATGGTAAAAAGCTTCAGTAAAATTTCCAGGGCATACTTACTGGATTTCTCTGTCTTGATTATCTGATTTAGAAGCCTGAAACAGAAGCATCTCTGTCAGGCCACACGCTAGGGTCTGAGACCTGCATGTAATTGGGGCCTTTTTCCTGTGACCCTTGAGACTTGAATGCCAGTCTGGTTCAAATGGCCATGGTTTAGCTGACAAAACTAGAGGATGTAAGTATAAGGGGAATGAAAGTCAATGAAGCAGCCTTAGGGATTTGAGCTGCGTTCTGAAAAGGCGTTGGGAAATTCCACGTGCCCTCAGCAAAGCTTTGGAAAGCTAGAGCCCGCAGTGAATCACAGAGTCTCACAATGCAAACATTGTTAGGGATCCCAAATTTGAGGAACGCTGCTTGGCATGGTACTGCTGGCTCCTGGCATTCAGCAGAGATAGGCAGACACCTTCAAATGGTGATTCATCTGAGGACTGAGAACCTATGCCCAGCCACAAGCAAGCGCTAAGGCACAGGATCTGAGCTGCAGTTTGGGCCATGTAAATATCTTTCAAAATACTTGGTTTTACCTACAACAGAGGGGCAAAGTCACAACTCTGCCTTCTCCATCAGTATATGACACCCAAGTACAAGAAACACTGTGACAAGAAGGAGGTGTATGTGTGACCTGCCACATCCTCATTTATCTTTTCAACTCAAAAAAAATGACTTACAAACCAGAACTCCATCCCACTCTGCAGATGATGGTACTGTAAAAATACTGACAGAAACATTTGGAAAACTATTCCTGCACACTTCTTGTTTAGACATGACATAATGATTTGCACAGCCATATCTTTGATTGTCTGTTTGAGAAAGTTATATCACATCTTTCAACAGCCCTGGAAGATCATCTTTTGTGAGCAGCATCATTGTATTGCTGGTCTCTGGGAGTGATCAGCACACAGACAGTGTTTCACATGCTCAAAAAAACTTGTGAATGCAATAACATGCAATTCACCATAGAAAACCTATACAAAATCTATATATTTTCCATACAACTTAAATTTTTAGTTGTTTACTGTCCACTGCAGAAACTAAATTCTTTCACTGTAGAGAATAACTCAAGGACAAAGTACCTTCCACAGAACTACCTATTTCTGAACTTCCAATAAATTGCTCAGTTTTATCCTGGAATGAGAATATTGCTTTTACTAGCTTGACTTTTAAGCATTCATGAGTATATTTTTAGCTAGTGTAAATTGTCATGGCAACATTTCTCCCATGAGATCTGGATCTCCTCCCTCCTCTCTCCCTCTTATGTCAGATAAAGACACAAGGCAGATTTTACCACATGTGCCAGAATTTTATACCACACTATTATACAATCACAGTGCATCACAGTCATATTACTAGTTAAAGTGCAATGGAATTCCTGCAAAACCAGTAAATGTAAACTTACCTCCTCCCCGGATCAAAGCACCTCCATGCTTTACCTCCACGCTTTACCTCCACAGCCAGCACAGCTGTGTTGTCAGGAAAAAGGGTGACTGTGAGCTGAAACACCTTAGTGTATGTTGTCCATTAACATGTATAAAATCACTAATGCCACTAATTCATGACTGTTTAATGGCTTTCCTCAAAGCCCATTACAACCAGTGAAAGGGTCATAATCAGTACAGAACAAAATCCTTAACAAAAAATGAACTTGAAAAAATTGATTGCATTGATTAGAGCATTTCACAACAGGTTTACATAATTTCTTCTCTTCTCCAGCATCCTCTGTCTGTCAGAGAGGAGCAGACACCAGATAGCACTGTTCTGACTTTCAGGACCTGTTGTCCAAATAATGCACACTAAAGAAATCCCTGTGTTTTAAGGGCATGACTAAAGTATCTAAACACATAATAAAGACCTTACTGGAATCCAGGATATAGGAGAAGAACAGTATACACCAGCATATAACAGAGGAGCCTGCAGTGGCAGAGAGCTGACCCCTTCTCTTCTGGAGGAGCATACGCTTTAATTTCAGGAATCCAACAAGTTGAAATTGATGTCATGCTCTTTCCCCAGAGACATGCTACCACTGCAGAAGGGGAAACACAACTGCAGTAGGTGTTCTGCAAATAATTTCTCCAATAACCCAGGTGCCACACGCACTAGATCACAAAATACAATCTGAAAACAACACAGATGAAAAAGTACATGGGGAAAAAACCCGAGTTTCTATCACTGTCCTACTAGCAGGTCTTGTTGTTCTGCCAATTGTACAGGAGAGGAAGTCAGAAATATGGAGAATAGATGTTTTATGACAAGATGTATTTATCTATAGTATACATCCCAATTATGTAACAGAGTACATGCAGGTGAGTACCTCTGCAACGAACCTCTACCAGCTACTAATGCTTCTTAACGAATAACCCACCATTTTAAACGCTTTTGCTACTTTCCTTAAACCTAAACAAAGGAAAATACTCCTGCAACACACACAAAAATATAATATTCTTGGAAAGACTGTGAAATATTTGCATACCAAGTAAGACTTTAACACTACCATCTGGTGATTGTTGCAGTGAGAATAACAAGCATCTCATGTGAGGATCTCAAAGTGCTCATGCAAATTTAGTCCTTACAGTATTATCCAAGGAAATATGTAACATAGAAAATGCATTCTGAATCAGAGCAACTGTGTAGTCCTGTATTTTGTCTCCAGAGGTGGCAAATGTAAAGGCTACTTGGAGAGACCTTCTCAGCATGCACTTTCTGCAGCATATTCCTCAACCTCCCCAGCAACCAGAGTTTGGGATATATCTGAGGGGACCTCTCTGCCTGTTGCCCTCAGCTGCTGAGTGAAATAATCTTCTACTGATATAAAAGAACATCATTTAAATTTTCTTATGGTTAGGGTTTGCTAATAATAAAGAAAATATCTAGATCAGCTAGTCAAATACATTCTGTATTAGTAAAGAATATTTTTACACACAACTTCTGCTAGTCTGAGTTATCTGGAGTTGCCCTAAAAAAGCATCATGCAAGGATGATGAAGAGAAGCTTTGTTAAGCTGTCTGTAAGACGATGATAATGATATTGTTGTTGTTGTTGTTTATTAGAAGTCTGGAAAATCTAGTATTAACCCTTACAAAGCATTGGTTTTAGTATGAGAAATAAGAACCAATTACATAGACACTTTCCAAAACCAGATTCTGAGGCTATTCAAGATAAAATTTTCCTTTTTTTCTAAATGTGAAAATTAATTCTGACTGTATTATTTTTTAAAAAATCTTTTCATTCACTGTTTGTTCTGCTGAATGCATTGATTTTTAACTGGCTACCTATTTGTGTAAGGTTCTCACAGTGATAGGCAATACCACAGCTTGGTTACTATTGGAAAGTTTTGATATGTTTAGTTTTATTTTGTTTTGGTTTTCTCCAGAAAATGAACAGGAATGTTCAGGGGTTTTTTTCTCCCCCTCTATGTTTGGGAAATATTCTAACAAGAGAGGCTGTATGAAAATTTTGGGACAGACTGTGCAAGACTGATGTAGAAGAGGGCAGAGACTGCTTTGTAAAGATATTTGCCTAGTTCATCTGTGCCACCCGCTGCCTCACGTGCAGATACTTTGCTATTTTAATTTGCACATGGCAAGGTGTGAGCAGGAGTTCACACATCAGTTCTGACCAAGTCCCGAACTTCTGCAGACAGCAGCCTTGCAGAATCACACTATATTTCCCAAGATTAAGCAGTAAGATTAATTTCTTACCTCTGTTGCTATGGAGGATGACGTAGGAGGTTTACCAAGGGCTAGTATCAGCTAATACATGAGAATTTTGTTGTCCATCATAAAGTGTCATTGCTGCCAAGAGGTAAACTTTGTTTCTTATCCTAGCCTGTTTTAAAGCCCTTGGTGGAATCTGACATGACAGGGCCTGAAAAGCGATATATAAGCAAGAGAGCTTGAGAAGGCATCTACATAGCAGGATATACATGAGAAGACATAACTGACAGCAAGCATCTCACTGAGAGGATTTGAGAAAGCAGAGAAGAGCATGGAAAAGATATGAACAGGGAAAAATGTTAGAAATAGCACAAGGAGGTGGAAACTCAAGGTGAAAAGCAGCAGCAGGCTCCTTTTAAATCCCTGGGGATGTAGAGCATAGGGAGGTTCTGTTTCCCATCAAGTCCTTGGCTTAAAACACCCCATCAGTTCGCTAAATTAAAATATAATTCAGGCAGATTTGTTTAACTATAACAAGTGCCCTTTCTGTGTCTTTCATCCCTGCCGGTGTTCTGAGAAGTTGCTGTGCCTCTGTAATGCATGCTGCAGTCAGACTTCCCGCTCCTGGGCCATACACAAGGACGGTTTCAACTTCTCTGGCTCAGGGTTGTCGAGGCAGTCTGACAGGGACAGTAATCAGAATAATATCTGGAGGCACTGGAGGACGTAGTGGGACGTATTTGTTTTGCCTTCTTAAGCATAGAGAGCTTAAGATGCATCATATTGGTAAGCTTAAGGTGCATATTGTCAGGCTCTTCTCCCAAAAAAGTATGGACAGAACTTTTTTGAAAAAGAGGAAAGTAAAAGCAGGGAGATGTAGTAATGGACTCTAGGAGCTGGACTTGTTAAAAAGAACTGCAGATGATAAAAAGGGAAAGAAGTAGCCACTCTTCTACCCTGACTCAGATAGGAAATCAATTTTCATCCATCACGTTCCTGATAAAATTTTTAAATAAAAGCATTTCAATGTACTTGCTTCTTCAGCAAGGCTTCAAACAGACTTAGCACTTGGCTTCACAGATAGGAAACATTAAGAAAACAATTTCTCAACAGCCAGCACCTGAACACCCTCCGTTTCATTTCTGCCCAGAGAGGATTTAAGTCAAACTATGGGTGAATGCAGTCTCAAGCTTTCTTTCTGACATAAACATAGATCACATCAGTCTACAATATGCAATTTTAATCCTCAAACTTTGGATAATTTAACACAGGTGTATGCTGTTGACCTTGCTAACATTAATTTGGATAGTTCAGTAAGTAAAGGCTCTGGTTTTAATACAGCTGGCATGCCAAAATATGGCACTGAGGCTTGTCCCTGCTCTGCACTGGCTTCACATATAATTAAGGTGTAATTACTGCCTCCCAAAGCCCATCAGCTCAAGGCCTCAGGACTTCTAGAAACTCACTGTGATGAAGAAACCTTCTGGAAATAACCTCACCCAGCAGGCAGCCTCGGGGACCTCAATTCCCCTGCCAGGCTGAGACACAGGAATTCCAACCTGGGGCACTGCAGCTCAAAGATTTACCTGCGCAATAGACTGAGTGTGACAGAATTAGTGCTGAAATGTTCCTGGTGCTAGACTTTGTGAAAGGTTGTAACATGACTGTCACATATCGGAGAACTGAAAATCAATGCACTTTTTAACTCACCTTTCAATGTAAATTACTGATTCTTCTCATGACTTCTGTAAAGTCCTGAGCGCTCTCTCTTTCCTGCAGAGTTTCAAATAGCATCTGAGAATGCCATTTCCTGTCCCACTACTGCATCTGTAAAAACATCTACAAAAATAACACTCATTCTTCAAATGGCTGAAGGCTATGGTGGCTAGATTAACCTCTAGCCTACTTGCTACATGGTGGAAGGCATTAGTTTCACAGGACTGTAAGAAGTTTAAATGGTTTACTTAAGCTTGCTTTGTTTTCCAGAAGCTGTTATGGAGTATTTGAGTTGCAGAGCACCGTTGAATGCATAATGCCTTGTACGTAAATTAAAGAAGACCAGTCTCAGCAGCAGTGTTGTATTGGTTGATCTCTAAAAGTCCCTTCCAACCTCAGTGACTCCGTGGCTCAGCCCAGCTTTGTGCTGCAGCCTGCTATTCCTCACAGTTCAAACCCAGGTAGCTCTCACTCACCCCACAACCACCGACTGGCTTTTAAAATAAAAGACTATACATTTACATACAAATGCAGCATCTGCATTTTTACAAATGCATTTTTTCAAAGCCTATGTTATTATCAATATACCTCTCTCATTTAAAAAAAAAAAAAAAGTAAAAGAGAAGGAAAGGTGGGGCATTGAGGGGGTAAACCCACCATAACCCTGAGGTATGGTAGTTCCTGGTCCAGTACAATTTACAGCTGACATATAAACCCTGGACACAAGCAGCTTATATGGGGAGGCTTGTATCAAGCCTAGCAGAAGTGATACAACTGTGGCTGCTGCTGCAGAATCTCTCTTTGTGCATACCGTTTTACTTCTCTGCAGCATCTGCCAAACTTGGGTTCCTCCTTCTCTCTTTTTTAAACAAACAGTATGTGACTGAGAAGAAAACACACAGGACTTCATCTGGAATTCGTCTGATAACACCTGCACATTAATGCACCACAGCTGAACCACTTGATCAACTGCTGCTCCTACTGAAGGCAAATAATGATAGCTAAAGATTTATGCTACCCTAATGTCCTTTCTATTTTCTATGTCATGTACATTGTTTTTCTTTTTTTTTTAAACATACTTATTTTTTCTCAAAATATAATATGTTACAACCAGGTAAAAATTTAAAAAAAAAAAAAGAAAAAAACAACCTTTCAAGGTTTAAGTCAGAGTGAACCTATAGCTAAAGTCTGAGTAATTCCCTCTCAAAAGCATCAGTACTGTGATTCAGGAAAAGACCAGCTCAAGAGAACTGGTGATGGTCTAAGTTGCAGCAATTGAGCTTTGTCCAGATCCAGTCTGCACAAAACCAAAGATAAAAAAGGTTGATCTCAAGGCAGGGTGCAGAAAATGCTTCAGCTCTTTCCTGGCCTGAAGCTTTGCCTATACCTCTTAGCATGAAGTTGAGACCTCCAAAAGTGGATGTGGAGTGAACCTATCTTCAGAGTGGACAGAAAAGACATACGCCAAGCACCATCCTGAAATGACACTAAAAAGTAAAAGAACATGACACATAAATACTATGGGGTATCCCTCTTACTCTGAAACACTACTGACCCTCAAACATGCAGTGCTAGTAGGCTTGAAAGGATAAAACAGACAAACTAACACAAGAAAAAGTATAAAAGAGAGAGTCAAGACATGTCTGATTTATTGTTCTGTGTTTAAGTTACTGCATTAATTAGTCATACCCTTTAATTTCACCTATTCTGCCTTGGGACAGAAAAAGATCACTAAACTGAAGACTGCAGTGAACTACCCTGGGGAATGGGTACGTTTTGGAAGAATCTAATTTTAGAAGGCAATGTAATTTTCTTGATTATGTTAATAACAATGCCCAAATGCTTACTTTGCAGTTCAAAAATGCTTGAGGGAGATCATGACTTACATGGAAATGCTTTTGCCATTTTGGTGGGAAATTAGTTGGTGCATTTCTTTTTTCCTCAGGAATCAAAAATGCCAAGCTTCTTTAGCAACTTATAGCATAAAATGCTCATCTGATTCTGTACCAATGCCCTTCTGGGCTCAAATATGGTGTCCACCAGAGATATTATCTTTTAGAAACCACTCGGTTAAGTTACAGTAACTGTCTATCTTGAAAAACACATCGGCTAAAATTAAAGTAAGTTTTGTCACATCAAGTAGTCTCTGGCTGGAAAAAGTGTGAGGTCAGACAGGAGTGGGCTTGCTCTTAGATGAGGGGTAATGGAATGATGGGGATAAATTGACATGATCTGAAGATCTGACCTCACAGTTCCTGCTGATTTCATTAAGAAATATGAGGCATACCATCCTGGGGAGAAAATAGATGATGAAGTAACAGAATGAGAAAATAAAATAATTGGGTTTGGGCTCCAAACCATGTCACTACAAATAGGAGGCAACCTGAATATGTTCTGATTAGAAACTCCACAGGGTAGCTTTAAATCCAAGCCTAATTGGAGAGTTGACTGGGGTTGTACTATGTCTCTGACATGCCTTCCTCTTTTTGGCTTTTTTATCAGTTTAACTTATTAACATGCAGATTTAGGAATTTTTTTCTCAGACAGTTACAATCTCCCCATGATACTCCTTTCCACCTTTAAATGACTGACCTCTACTATCAATGATAACTTGAGCTTAATGAGATTTTTATGGCTGGAAATTAAATATGGATTTCTTAAGAGCTGGCAAATACTGCAGTGCTATTTCACATGAAGATGCTAGGCAATTAGCAGTCTACAAACTCAAAACATTTTTTCCTTTAACTTTACTTAAACAAAAAATATTTCCACTTGGCTTGACATTATTTTCCTCCTCCCCATTTTTGACTGATTCTTATGGTAACCTAAAATTACTATCAAAGAGAAGTGCATACTGGATGGAATTTTTTAGCTCAACACAGCTGAGGGAACTGTGTTGTAAGCTATAGCATTATTCTTTACAGGTACACAGGGAGAGCTGACCCACAGTTCCTAAGTGGACTGTACGAGCTGATCCTTATTTGGAAAAGGGGTACAAAATTGTGTGTGGCCAGGTACTTTATCACCATCTTTCCAGGAAGGAAAAGAAGTAATCCACTGCTAGACATGCAAGAAATATCTAATAATGTTAATCAAATTACATATTTTTATGTTTGCCCAAAACAATTTAGAGACAAACTGACCAAAAAGTCAGTGTCAGGCACCCCAGTTACTGCAGCAGTAAGTAAAAGACAGTCTAGCTGCCTTGAAATTTTCAATTCTTTAGAGATTCAGGAGGCTAAATTCACTTGGAAGTTTATGAGGGTCCATGAGTTAAAGAGGTTTGAAATTTCCCAAGAACAGATGAGTGTGGATACCATTTCTACAGTAACACATGTTAAGAGCTAAAGATACAAGGGGGTGGTTTTGTTTTAATGATAAGTCGGTCCCATGGGTGATTATGTACCTAAGCTTTTATGTATTGTCAAAATAACAAGCATATTTCTTCTTAATTATGGCTCTAACTCAGAGTATCTGATACTATAGAGTTTTTTTAAAAAGCCTTTTGCAACAGTAGTAGTAGTAGCAGTAGTAATAGTAATAATAATAATAATAATAATCATTTCAGAGCCACATTAAAGGAAACAAACAGTTGACATAATAACCTTGGCTGTGGAAAGCAATAAGTCAATTCTCCCCAAACCAAGAAAATTAATTTCTGAGAAAAGAGCAGAGTTACCTAAGAACACAGAAAACAGGCAGAAAACAGGGTGTAACTTATGCCAAAATTAATCTTTCAGGGAGGTCAAAACAAAGATTTATAACTGAATTTATTTCTTATTCCTTCCCCTCCCACTCCTATGATTTCCCTACGCCTTCAGTATACAATAGTTTTCCTCAAAAAAAAACAAAACCAAAAAACAACACCCCCCAAAAAAACCCAAACCAAACCCAAAACAAACAAACAAAAAACCCAACCAAAGTTATTTAATATACACTGGAGTCTTCAACATGTTTAGACTGCATAGAATTATTTTCTACTTAGTCTCCCAGGACTTGCAAAGCAACATATTCAGATAAATCCTACCTCTTGATAAAGAGAAGAAAAGTCTATTCAAAGGTATCAAAGACTCAGAAGAAATAGCAGTAGTTTCTAAAGATCAGATTCTAAAGATTTTGTGCATTTGCCAAAGCAGAAGTGTTTGGCAGCACATACAAAGTAGCTTGTGTAACTTTAGTATTCAGTTCTGATATACTTGATTACCTTATTTTTTGAAGGTTTTGAAAGATGGGATGGAGGCAATAGTTTTGGGATGGTTCCATTGAGACAGGAATCACCTCCAAAGCCTACTACTACTAGATCTTGAACTATGAGCTGGTACAAGGTCATAATGGCAGCAGTACGCCAGCCAATTTGGCGGTCTCAGCTTTCAAACTCCAGTAAAGCAAGTGGAACTTGAGTGGTTTTAAAAAGAATCAGAAGTTAAGATGCTCTGGTGTGGCACCAGAGCTGCTTTCAACACAAACATCTGAGGCAAGAAATTTAGCTGATTTAGGGATAACATACCAACATAACAACAGAGAAGAGGCTGTTTGAAAAGACCTTCTGCTAAAGTAGATGGTAAAATCTCTATTGATTTTTGAAGTAAAAAAGACTGCAGCACAGTTGAGGAGTTCTGAAAATTCTACCCAAGGTGTCAATTAAAAATGCTGTGCAGCTGTTTGGAATAAAGTCGGATCAGTAATATATGCTTTCATTCCTTAAAAGGGGTGTTCAAACATCTTTTCACAAATCAGTAATCTATTTACTGCATGTTCATTTCCACCTATTTTTTTAGTCCATAATGTTTACTTCATAAACAAAACAATAAGAAATTGAAAGAGGACATAATTTTGAGGACCCAGATGTTTCATGCTGTAACCACAAAGCAAAGCATGTAAAATCTCCATCTGGTTTCCAGACACTATGTCCTCCTTGAGTCCCTGCAGTTCTCAGAACAACCAGTTCACTCCTCAAAACATCCTTTATTTCTACTTGTGATGATACCACTTTTCACATAGTGGCCCCTTGCCTACTATTATTATGACATAAACAGAAAATAAAATTATATGATATATTAAGAAAATTAGAACTGAAATGTTAAATGGTTCAAGAGAAATTAAGTTTCAAACTTGGAAGCTTCTTTTCTCATGATGTCATAAGAAGATTTAGACTAAGGTTGTCTTTTTGTGTGAATATTCACACATGCACCAAAAATTATAAACCCATTAGCTGTATTAGGCAAGGATTTTTCTCCTCGATCAGTACTTTGAAACTCCTGTCCCTTGAGGTTACTTCCCTCCTGAAAAATAAAGAGAAGAAAAATGCCATCTTGTTGTACTGCTAATTGTTTGGGAGGTTTATTTTGGGGGATTAACTTCTGACTTTTGTATATGCCAGACTAGCTGCTGTTTGGCAGCTATGTACAGCATTGATGGAAAGCTCTAGTGTGTAGAACAACTGGGTCCATCCTGAACACTTCTCACCACAACCGAAAATGTGGGTTACTCAATGATATACAGCACTCCTATGAAGGTAGCAAACTATTTTTCCAAACACAAAACCTTCCTTTCTGTTACACATTCATAGGCTGTGAATGATGTTCACTGATCTAACAGAACCCTAATATCAGAGAAACAGCATCTCAGTTTCAGCCCCACGCTTAAACCTGTTGCTGGCAGGACATTTCATGACTTTGCTGCTGCCACCTTTGGGCATGAGGAGGGTGAGGTGGTGTTTCTCTGCAGGGAACAGAAGACAGGAATTTGTCCTTTTTCATGTACATCCACAAACTTTCAGAAGTCCTCAGTCAATGCTTCTGAAAGCTCTACCTATATTGCAGGCACTGACCACTGCAGAGATGATCCTATTTGCTTGATATGCAGCTCTTCAAACTCATATTTTTCTTTTGGTATCAGGAAGAATATCAAGCCCATTAGCTAAAATAAGCCAGTCTTGCTTCTCTGCTAAAGACTTTGCTCATTTTGAAAAGCTTAATTTTAAGCCTGAGCTTCCGAATCTTTTGGAAATGGTGCTTTTTTTTTTTTTTTTTTTTAAACTTGGACCTTCAGATGATTTCACAAGAAATCCTGCAAAAGCTGCTGCTTTCAAATGGCTCTTGCTGTCCATTAGGCTGACCAGAGAGGACATATTCCCATGCTGCCAAAGGGAGTGGGTTAGGAAAATTATTGCCAGGCACTCTCATATAAGGGAAATGGTTTTCTGCATGAAAGGGAGAAGAAGCTGAAGGGATGGAAAGGAAAGCAGAGAGGGAGAGGAGGTTGCTCCAGCCCAGGAAGTCTTCCCAGCACCCAAACATGCAGATGTATCCAGGTCACCAGGTTGTTGCTCATTGGTGAGAAATAGGGAAAACACCAGGGTAAAGGCTGCTGAGGGAAAGAGGAGGGTGCGAAGAAAAAGGCCACCAGTATGCTCCTAAAAGTCTCAGTATCTTGAACTGAATTCAGAGGTACTAGAAGAAGGATTTCTGTGTCTTTTCACCGACTCAGGCCTTAAGCTGAAACATACCATATGAGATTAAAGATTCATGCAGTTAGATTCTTCATTTTCATTCAAGCGTCTGCCAAAACCACAGGCCTGTCATTGTCACGTATTAAAATAATACTGGCCTCTTACTCCCTGTTTTCCCTCCTGGACCTTTTGACTTAAGGAAAAATCTAGCCAGCAACACAACACATGACCCTGTACTGTGTTGCTGCATGAGACAGGCACATAGCTAGCCTTGGACTAGAAGGAGAGAGATATATGATATCTCAGAAAGTGGAATGAGAAACTGAAAAATTGCACATCTGTTTCTGCTATTTCAAGAGAACCTTTAAGGTTTTCCTGTAAGATGAGTGACAACTACAAGAAATAAAACTGGCTGTCTGACACAATGTTCTTGCTCTGAGCTCATATCATGTTCACCTGCCAGCACATAACTGACTCATCTGCAAAAGACTTTGAGATGCAGTGGTGAATAATGTACTGTAGGAATGGAAAATATTAATCTAATGCTGTGCAAAGATCTGCTAGGAGTAGTTCTAGCTGCTGAGGCACAGGCGGAATGGGAAAATAATTGATAGAAAAATAGCCAGTTACTAACCTGTGTGAAGATTTTACCTTAGAAAAGGTTAAATGTGACTTCCCCCCCCCCCCCACTATGTTAAACTCTCCCTGTGGGCCAGCTGTGGCCATCAGAGTGTTTTTGACCTCATTTGCTGGAGAATTAAGAGATTTGGAAACATACTCAAGCAATTTGTTTAATTGACAGTTCAGCCAAACTACTGTCAACCAATTGTAGAATCAATTCATGGTTTAATCTTTTGCTTAAGTACTTCTGCTCTAATAAATCATTTAAAATAGTTGCCTTTTGGGAATTCTTGAAAAAAGAAATGGTGATGCAGCACAAAGCATGTGTCGGGAATGGAAGGGTAAGGAAACAGATATATATAAGTAAACTGAACAACAGCTTATTCACTGTCCTGATTCTGAGGGAAGCATTACGTTGTCTCTTATGTTCCCTTGGAGAACAGCTCTGAAGTGGGTTGTGTGTGTACATGGAAGAGGGAAGAAGCCTTTAAAGCAGGCTGTGCTCAGAAAAGTTCTAGGCTTGCTTTTACATGTATGTTTCTCCTGATTTTATTTGTTCCATGGCAAAGAACAGTACCGGGTGTTGCAGAAACCCATAATACTCCAGCTCCAGCTGAAGTATTCAGCTCCAACTCTTAACACTTTGCGGTAGTAAATAGGAGAGATTCCTTTCCTTGTATCCACCCAAGCACAAGGTGATGATGTCCTGCTGTAGATGGCAGAAATCTGAATATCTTCACTTCCAACCTCTCTTTTTTTTTTTTCCCCCCTCTAGAACCCAAAGCATTAAGTAATACTTTTTAAAAATCAGCTTATCTTCAGAGTTATCCTGTCAAAAGAAAAAAATTAATAAAAGAAAAACATATAGTATGCATTTTCTTGCATTCCATGGCAAGAACAGACAAGGGGAAAGAAAGAAAGAAACAGATATAGCCAAACCTTGAAATAAACAAAGAAATCAGATTTAGAAAAAGAAATTAAATCTGTTGAAAACAATAATTTGGAAGCTGAATATGCAAAATAATTTTGTGAAGCAAAATTTTCGTTTAAATTTTATCACTGAAAACTTTAATTGAAAGCATTTTCTGTATCAAAAAGTCATTTAATAAAATTTCATTCCAAGGGGAAACATTTCCAAGCAGTTCTCCTTTTTAAAATATTTTTAATGAACTTTACCACCATTTTGGTGATCCTGTGAACCAGAGAGCAGGATATGTACAATTACGTGTTCTATTACTTGCAGTAATTACTCTGTCTGCCTAGCACCATGCAAACTAAGTGAACTAAATGTTTCATTGAATTTGTTTTTCCTTTGATCAGACATTTTAAACATGCTCCTGGCAACAGCTGCCATTTTTCCTGTCACCTTTCTGTTACATTATAACAGGGATTCTTTCTCTTGCAGCCTGCTCCTTCCTCCCCATCCCGAGCAGGCAGACAGGCAATGGCCGTGAGAGACCTGCAGAAATGGAGCTATATGTGGCCTCTTCCCCCATTGCGTAGACTGGGGCAACTTCTCCCCCAGGCAAGAAGTCCAAGGCCAGTGTGTGTTACATGAGGCTAGCACCGATCTCCCAAAGCATGCTTAATTTTGAAAAACTACAATGCTGTCGGCCCCAGTTGAACTACCTTTCACATAAGTCTCATGACTTCCACCTTCAGAAGTGTTTTGACCAGACCAGAGAGAGGACTGTTGCTCTGCAAAATACATTTTACCCTAAAGGGACTGATGTCATTTCCCTTCTGCTTCATGAATGAATTACTTTTGTGGTTTCCCCACTCCATACGGTTTTGTGTATTCCTCATACTGTTTTCATTCCTCATGCTTTTGTGTCTTCCTCATGAGGAGCTTCTGGCCCTGCTGTCCTGCAACCTGGCTTCAGCCACTTAAGTGTCATATGGGGGTTGTTTTCCCCATGTGTTATCCCAGAGATGTTGAGCTGGTTTATCCTAGATAAGTTGCTGGTTCAAGTAAGAAACTGAGACCCTTCCATGGGCTAGCCATGATTTTTTTAGATGGAGGCGCCATAAGGTGTCTTCAGCAACCACAGACCAGACCACCCTGAGCCCCTCTGCCAGTCCACAAGGTACTGTAAGATAGTAGGTGATGCATTTTTACTCTTCTATAGGATAATCGAAGCTTACAGCAATGTATGTCAAATAAAAAGATAATGCACTTTTATTTCTTTAGTGCAACTGAGTGAAGAAAGCAGAGACAGATCTTAAAAAAATATGGAGCCCAGTAGCTTGCAGATATGATGGGAGATGGAAGCAAAGTGGCACTTTGTTGCTGCAGTGGCCTGTACAAGTAAACATCCTTCTGAGGATAGCCAGGAGTATCTATCTCTACCAGTTCTGGTGGTGACTGAACTGGGTGGGGGGTGAGAAAGAGAAGCATGCTCAAAGGAAGTGCAGTGCAAGATGCGTGAGATTTTTATTCCACGTGGTAAAGAAACACCCACCTTAGTTTCATCCTACCTATTCTTACACTGTTAGGTGAAAATCTTTTTAAGAGACTAGCTGCCTAGTTTTCTAAATATAGTCAAAAGAGAGAGACTAACATTTCCAGAGGGCAACTCAGACCTCGCAGGAGGTGAGGAAACCTCTGGAGAAGTTTCTCTTTCCTTTGTCCTTGGTGTAAGCCTAGGGCAGCTGCACTCCTGATGCAGGAGCAAAGGGTCTAGCCTTCAATTAGGTGGAGGCTGGCTGATTAAGACATCTGCAGGGCACAGGGTCAACCCCAGTGTAAGTGACACAGAACTGATATTTAATTGTTCCCATCCCGTGCACCTCAAGTAATGCATAAAGCCAAGTGGGGCAACATGTACTCTTTGTTCTCACCTCCAACAACTTGACACTTGTAATTCAACTCACAAGGCTACATGGTGTCCTGAGGAAGGCAGAAAATACCAGGGCCCTGTGCTATGCAGCAGGTGGCATCTGCCATGTAATCCCAGAGCAACCATGATCTACGGCTTTGCTCTTTGCCAACACAGCTGATGCTGCTGGGCAGAGCACAGTTAGCATTTTCACCAAAGCAGACCATCTGGAAATACAATCAGAGTCCACAGCCTCCAGGGATTACTGAACCCAGCAGAGCATGAAAGGAAGATTTGTGCCCCCAGCTACTTGGTTCTGCCATGACCTTAGCTGAGTGCAGCAATAATTTCGACTCTCTAATGCAACTAAATAAAGCACAGTTACTTTCTCAGGCGCCAGTTCAGCCTGCTGTCATCAAAGAACAGTCTTTGAACAGTAGCAGGTGTTGAGGCAATGTAAGGCCTTGATTATTCTTTGGATACACAGAGTTGTCACAATACCTTGTTTAACATTAATTACAGATAAATTCCCATATGCTTCTCTCCTAAATTATTAAATATGAAACAGGCTGATTCAGTTTTGGCTAGGCTGTGAGAGTACAAAGGCAAAATTACTCTTATACTGGTGGCCCCAGTTGTATGCTGGAAGCTAACCTTCCTCTTAAAACAACATTTATGTGTAACAACAAAAACACAGACTAGGCACTCATCTCATTTCACTGAGGTCCAGGAGCCAATCCAGTGTATAAAGCAGATGCTTAAACCTTGGAGAGATCATAACTTCTGCTAAAATTTAAAAGTAAAATTAATAAATAAATGGACTATATCAGTCTAATAGTTCCGAGGAAACCCTCCCCTCCACCCCACTGAAGCAATGAAATTTTCTAATCATAAAAAAAAAAAGAGAAAAAATACAAACAACAAAAAAGGTAACTAGGGTACAGCTTTGTTTCCAAAGCCAAGCATCTTATTCTACAAATATTTCAAAGTTAAGCATTGCACAAATCTTTGCAAGCATGATGTAAAGCAAAGTTCATGATAGTTTACAGCTATTTTTGCATTAAGCTTCAAAACCAGTTGGTAATTTAAACATCATCTGAGACGGGTTCAGGAAGGGGAACAACTGCATTGTCAAACAGTGGAAACCATGAAAAGTTCTCCTTTAACCAATTATTGCTAAGAAAGCAAGGAAAAGGAAGAAGTGTTTACATTCAGACATGGTTGTGTTATTTGTACTATTTGAGTTATTCCCATTAAATCACTGCGAAGTGCTCAGGGAGGAGGAATGTATTATAAATTCACCTTACAATTTTACCCACTGCTGAAAGAACTGCAGGGCTATTTTTAAGTACTTGGATGAAATCAATACTCACATACCAGGCTGAGATTTTCAAGGCCTGTGAAAAATTCCCACAAAATAGATGAAAAGCAAGCCTGTAATTGTCCTCTCAGCTTTGCAAATCATCCCCCTAGAACATCCCTAAATATGTATGAAGGATTATCAGATTGAAATGGAACTAATGAAAGGAGGAAATGGAAGAGGAATCCATTGTACTTGCTACACTTGTATAGTATGTAGATGCCACACTAAGAATGGTGAAAAGAGACTTCTTACTATTTTTTAACTAATTTCTTCTTTTATGGCATTTTCTTCTTAATTTGTCTTGCTGTCATCTGTAGTTATATCTCATTTGTAGCCCTTTTTATCAGTGAACTTTAGCAGAACAGATCTCCACAAATGGAGTCTCAGTAATATTTAAGGAGTCACCTACACTGGAAGCAAATGACCTATTTGTTTGTACACTCTTGTTCTGCTGATACACCCATCCATCTGTGTAGCTGTGAAATGTTGGTAGACATGATAAGTTCACCTGGTCCTGTATGCACTTTATCAAGTAAATTTTGATTCTCCTTCTACAACTGAAACAGTATATATAGGTAGATATTTGTAAATAAATCTCTTGTCTAGTCACAGTGACTTTAATCTGGCCTACTAAGAAATAAATGCAGATGGTTTGTCTGGATGGAACAGACTAAAGCTATGTAATCACAGTCTGACAGCTTACAAATAGTATTATTGTGTATTACAGCAAATACACTGGAAGTAAAGACAAAACAAAGAAGTTGGACTGCGCAAATAAATAATAATGGTGAGTGTAATCCACTCCATGCAGGCTATCTACCAGCAGGGACATTAAACATGCAGCTCAACTTCTTACTGCATCCTATATACTACAAAGGCATATATTGTTATCGGCTCTCTAACAAGGAAAAGATGTTATATGTGATATAACACAGCAGACAACATGGCAGTACTTCTATCAAGATGACAGCAGACTGGATTCAAGACCACGACCAGACACCCTGGCACGGGTGCCATCTATGATGGCATTGGAGCCATCAGAGAAGAAAAGTGCAGATAACAGCCCCATCTCAGCTTTCTAAGGCATCTGACCAACAGATTGGTCAGAAAGTGAGTCACTTTCTATTCCCAAGGAATCCCAGCAAAAGTTATTAATGCTGTGAGGGCCATATGTGTAGCTAGATAGGTCCACAACTTGTAAGGGTGACCCTCCACATGACAGAGATGTCCAACATCACACTGCTGTGAAAGAAGGCTTGATGTCAAATGCCTACAAGATGT
Organism: Grus americana; assembly: GCF_028858705.1. Taxonomy (NCBI): domain Eukaryota; kingdom Metazoa; phylum Chordata; class Aves; order Gruiformes; family Gruidae; genus Grus; species Grus americana. The sequence goes on from NC_072891.1 coordinate 54,856,487, forward strand.
CAACTTTGCTGGCAATATTGTGCTGCAGACCTAAAAAGATACACTGTGGGAAACTGATAATCTTGGTAAAAAAAGATCAGTTTACTTTCTCAGCCATTTGCAGGAGAGAGTACAGCGTTCTTAGTGCAAGTACAGTGAGGTTTTCCAGCACCTTGACGTTTCCTGCAGCAGAAACATCCTTTCTGACTTAAAAATGCCCTTTCAATTATATTTCTGAACTCAGGCCTTCAAATTATTCCAGTAAGTACCTTTTTTAAACACACTGTTAAAACTGTATCTTCTTTTTAATAAAGATTTCTGTGTTTGACGGAAATGTTGACTGCAAGATCATTCCAATCTGCCTGAAGACGGGGGCTGCCATTCTCAGCAATCTCTGGGGAGCACAGTGTGTGCGAGACCAGCATCCATGTGGACAAACTGCTGGATATCCAACAGCTGCAGTCTCGATGTCCTGCCCTGCAGCTGCTCCTCCTGTTTTATCTCCAAGTCCTGTGTACCTTGTCCTCATCCAATGTCTGATATCTCATACTTCATGAATAAACAGTTTGAATTTATTCAGTTGTTTTAAATAGGAGATGAAGATAATTCTTTGAGGCCAGAAGGAAATCATTGAACAGGTTCGGTTTTCAGATGGTTCTCTTCTACACATTACGTAGTTTCCACTCAGCACTACCTCTGTCCCTACAGGCCTGACTACCTTTGGTTCCTCCCTCCTGTTTGCTGTTTCTCAGGGACTGTGATGGATCCCCCTAAGCATTTCAGGCTTCAAGCCTTCTGACAGATGAAGACTGTGACCTTTTACAAGCTATCGTCGAACTTGATAGAAGCTGAGGTGCAATTCAAGAACTTTTCCATTTCTTTGCCAGCTAGCCAACACCTCACTTAGATTTCATGGGGACAATGTTAAGAGTTTGTCTGCATTTCCCTGACCATCAGCCTCTTTTGTCTGTTCTGGCCCACACATACCATAACTATGAAGAGCACATTTGCAAATATAAGGATTATTAACTGGCAACTCAGTAGACAAACAAGGCCTTTTGAGGTCAGTCTTGACAGCAACATCAGCTATGAAGCCACAGTTTATCAAAGGATAAGATTTTCTGTTTGAACGCAATCCCTTTACCTATCAAAACTCTCCACATAATGCCATGTGTCACTAGCCTGTCATTGACTCCACAAAAAATTGATTTCTTGGGGCAATACTTGAACTGAATGGATTCTCTCACAGTCTATGAAGTGTACACATTTAACATTTTCATGAAAACCTTGCTGTCCTTACATGTCTATGTTCCCTCAGTAGATTGTTACTCCCTCCAGTCAAGTTCACCTTTTTTCTTGTTTAACAGGTAAAATGAGATTTTACACCAGGTGTTTTTACTGTTGGTTTCATAGACAAATTGTGAAGTTAAATGAAACACAACCCAAGCACAAATGAAAAATACATTCACTTGCCCTGGTTTTGTTACATACATTGTCAGGTTCTGCTTTGAAATCCACCCTTTAGACCCTTCCAATATCACGAACCTACCAGTGACTGTCTTTTGCTTTGCAAATTTTGTATAGATGAGCTGTTATACTCTCGTTGCACAGTATTTTCTCCTACTAGAACTGGACTGAGCCATTTTGCTTTGCAATGAGTTGCAAACACTTCCAGATTCACTGCAGATGGGTATGATATCTGCCAGTGGTTTACATCATGTTCTGTCTTTATACTTTGCCTGTACAAACAGTTGCTTCCATTCTCAGAAGGAAATTGCTTGGATGTAACCGTTTTAATTAAAAAAAAGGCCCATTAATTTGTCAAATTAACAGAGGTCCTCATCAGTTAGTGCATTATTCGCTATATTATTGTTCCCATGGAAGTACCAAAAAAAATCATATCAAAGTGCCTTTATTTGTGGAATGAAAAGGGAACAAAAATGGCACTGTATGCCACTGGGAAGCTACAGTCTAAACATAAGCCTGAGGACACTCAATGGACACAGCTTGAGGTGGTGAGAAAAACACACACATAAAGAATTGTTAGTCTCAGGTGCCAACTAGCTTATTGCTTTTCTGGTTTTTGGTGAGGACAGGTTTTGCACAGATCAAGTCTGGAGAAAAGGAGGTTGTAGAGAGACCTTATTGCTGTCTACAACTACCTGAAAGGAGGTTATAGCCAGGTGGATGTTGGTCTCTTCTACCAAGTTACAAGTGATAGGACAAGAAGAAAAGGCCTCAAGTTTTGCCAGGGGAGGTTTAGATTGGATATTAGAAAAAATTTCTTCACCAAAAGGGTTATCGATCACTGGAACAGGCTGCCCAGGGAAGTGGTTGAGTCACCATCCCTGAAGATATTTAAAAGATGTATAGATGTGGTGCTTAGGGACATGATTTAGGAATGGACTTGGCAGTGTTAGGTTACTGGTTGGACTTGATGATCTTATGCATCTTTTGCAACCAAAATGATTCTATGATTCTAAGGTATTGGTGAAGATTCTGAATGCTTTTGGATAATAACTCCAAGTCTTCTCTGTGCACATGCTGGAGGGGACTGTCCTGGACAACAGCATGCATCAAGGATAAGGATAAGGATAAGGATAAGGATAAGGATAAGGATAAGGATAAGGATAAGGACTTTTCACACCATGGATTGTCTTTCCAGCAGAAGGAATTCGGGAATCTCCTAGGTTACGGGCTCCAGGTAATGCACACAGGTTTTGGTAAAGCAAATCAGATTTATCTCTATGTCAGCTGGCAGGACTGCAAGGATCAGCAGACACAGAAAAACATTCTGCCATTTCACTTAGGCAGTCTCTAAGGCATTTACCATCGCTGGCTTAAAAGGTAATTACCCTTCAGTCAGCTGGAGCTTAGACAACCAGAAGGGACCTGGATTACCTTCCTTGTTAATGGATCCAGTAATCTAACATCCCACCAACATTTCTTTTAATATCTAGTAATATTTGTGTAAAGAGGAATACGCATTTCAAATAACAACCTCCAGATAACACTAAAAACATTTTTTTGTTTGTTTTGTTTGTTTGGTGGGGTTTTTTGGAAGATGGATAGAAAACTTAAGTGCCAGTAGACTGGCTTAAATAAATTACTCCAAAATTTGAGGTACCTTACTTTTCAAGGTCATTGCCTCTGTCTGTGGAAATTATTTTTACACTTTAATGGGTAAAGACAATTTTTTGCGTTTTTCTTTGGGAGAAAAATGCAAAACTTTTTCCTGACATTTTCTGTTTAATAAAAGAAACTGAGGGGGAAAAAAGTTCATGAACTATTTAATAGAGGTAAAAGCCAACCCAAGAAAGCAGTATTCTGAGACTATATTCTATCCAGGAGTCACAAACTAACATTTGTATTAAACAAAACGGACATCTTTAATTCATCTAATCTGAATAGTTATAAAAATAAGAACACTGTACATGTGCAGTATTAATTTCATTTTGGAAGAAATATGCAGAAGGGTTTTTTGCATATAAAAAATGTTCCCTCTATTGTTACAAAAGTGAATTTCTGATGACTGCTGTTGAAAAACAATTGGATTATACAATGCTTTAGAGGATAAATTCAAAAATAGAATCACAGATTTCTTGCAGGGTTCTTTTCTGGGAGGTTTATTTATCGAGACAAAAAGGGTATGTATTAACTCTTAAGTCTTCCTCCACTCTCCCAACAAACATGTCAGAGATATGCTGGGATACATGAAAAATAGAAAAATATTTAATCAAATAAAGGTAGCTAAGGTTCTAGCTATGACAAGTTTCACAGTTCTTCAGCTTTCAAAATACTGCAACAGAGGAAGTAGATAGGAAAGAAAGCAAACAATAATCCTGTTCATAACAGAAGTATGGTAAACTTCAAAAAAATGTTCTGAAAGTCACACACCAACGACTAGCTTATTTCAACATCAAGGCATTAAAAATTATTGACTGTCATTTCTGAGTTTCTAGATCTCTGCTAGCTTAAAATATCAGGCAATCTGCAGAAATGAAATTGATTAAAATTCAGTCATTTTGATAACTCTGTGTTAATTTTAAAGGGGTGGGATCATGCCAAGAGCTGAACAAACTGCAGCTTTTCCTCATGAGTGCTCCACAGCATGCAGCCAAAACTAATCTACGATTAAGCTGAAAGCTTCTTCTAACTTATATAAAGCTTACTGAGCAGAAAATAGCCATGTGAAAAGAAAAGTTCAATAGACAGTATTCTGATCTATGGCACAAAAATGCAAAGGAGCCCATACCTTTGGTAGAATTATCCTTATTTGTTCAAGGGTAAGCAAGACCAGAATTATCCTCTAACTGTTCCATAGAAGAGAGCAAAATGAAATATCACAAATTAAAATGAGTAGGCTTTCTGCCACAGGTAAACAAATAAATTGTTATGCCTATTATCTTTATGCATAATAGAATAAACATCAAGCAGTGTATTGAATTATGAGTCACAATTTAACTTTCTCAAATTATAGTTTGCAATAACTAGTGTTAGAGGTATGCTTATTGGATTGTAAATTATTTCAGTATGCCAATAATGTATTTTACATCATAGCAATGTTTCTTTATAATCCAATTTCTTACTATTGATTTCAGGTATTACAATTATGATGGAAGAATTTTCATTATAATAAAAAAATGCAGTGACTTAAAACAGTTAGCCATTTAGTATTTTCCAGAGAATATCCCTTCTGATCTATTTTCCTGTTAGATAACAAATTTATTTAGTTCGTTAATAATTACTGGTTAAATTTGTTGCTGCTTGGTCCGGGCCACTGCACAGTGTCCTGGGTACCTCCTGAGAGTTTACCCTCATGGTTCCCCATGAGACAGGGCGAACCGAACAGCTGAGGACCTTAATCTTTCTGGGCAGTATTCAGACCTCCTATGGTATCTGAGCTCAAAACCCTGCCAAGAATTCAGGCAGTTTGCTAAAACTTTAAAGCTCCTAGTGGATTTGTTCAACCAAGCACTCAAGGTGGCTTGAATGGTTTTCACCAGGTGACTGCTGGTGGTGTGTCCACTGCATCGCAAGGAAGCCCTGGAGGTAGTGGAGAAGAGGTTCCACTCTGTCTCATAGCACAGCCACATGTTACTGCTGGATCGCCTGGCTTAAAAATTGCTTCGTGCCTGTTGATTGGTGCCATACGTGAAGATTCAGCCACTCCAAGTGAACACCCACCAGCTGTCAATGCAGTGGAAGTGCCGAGGCTGTTTTCACAATACGTTGGTGTGTTTTCACAATACACCGCCCAGCTCTTGGGGCCTCTCCCCTGCCTTATCGACAGCTCCAAAGCCTTGCAGGACTGTGGATTTAATCCTCCTGGGAGGCCAGGGAAAAGACATGACCTGGGAAGGAGCTACTGGTCTAGCGCAGGGATTGCAAGATTTCCTGCCTGGTTGTAAGTCCCATAGCAAAGCAGAGCCGAGAGAGGCTTTCATCACTTGTGCTGGCGTACCCCATAAGCTGTGTGGAAACAGCTTTTGGTGGCCTGTGTCTGTCTGTGGTCACTCAGCAGTGGCGAAGCTGTGCAGGGCAGCGCCGTGCATGTTGCCTGACAGGCCGGAGGACTGAGCTGAGACTGACATGGAAAGAGCAAGAGTGCCTCTGAGTACCAGGTCAGGGTAACACCAACAGGATGCTGCTCCCTGTTCTGCTGGGCAGCTAGAAAAAACATGTTAAACACTGCAAAAGGCTCAGAGGAGAACCACATAAACGTCTCATTAGCCAAAGAGCATACTTGTTATGACAGAAGAAAGAAGGCTGATTTATTAACTTACTGAAGAGAAAGCTGAGAAGTGCCAGCCTGCATGAAGAAAAAGCCCTATGCTACAAGAAAGGATTTTTCTAGTTTTGTCAGGTCAAGGGCCTAATGAGATCCAGTGGCAGGGAGCTCAAACTAGTCTAGTTCAAACCAGGACTCACAGAAGACAGCAAAAAGTGGAGAATAATTAACTGCTGGACGAGGACAGCAGGGGAAGCAGCATGTTCTCTGTTTCTTGGAGTCTCACATATGGAGGAAGAGCCGATGTCTTTGCAAAAAAGCTGCTTTATTTGGGAAACTGCAGGAATCCCAAGTGACACGACCCAGCCTGTGTTATTCAGGAGGTCAACTAAATCTTCATCACGTTGCCCTTCATCTTTGAAGAGCAATGTGACACCACCTAGTGCCCGTTTGTGCCAGATGAGTGAAAATAGGGTTTGCTGTTGCGCAGCAGTTGTTCCCACCTCCACAGCCAAAGACCCCCAGAGAAAACAAAGGGGGCCATAATGGGCGTTGCTCACCATGCAGACTTTTATTCTTATATTATACAGACCTATATAATTTGTGGCTCATTGCAGCTACGGGCAGTCCCATACACCCCATCTCACAGTGACCACAGTACTGCCCAATTATCTGCTCCCATCTACTTATTTATTTTGGTTCCCAAGCTGCTCAGTTGCACAGAATCGGTAAAAACAGGGGCTGAGGAGGACTCAGAAGTTACTTCCATTCTGCCCTGGAAAAATACATTCTATCCAACGCAGTATCAACTGCTACAGAGCTCTCTGGCTGTTCAGTGCTAGCATCTGGTATTCTCTCACAGGTCTTCCTACAAACACCAGCAATGGCAGTCCTATCTAAATCTCTGATACCTTCTCTGCTACCCCTCAGTCTCTGGGAAGATCCACAGTTCAGGAAAACAGATGGATTGCAACCTATCAGGTCATTCAGCCAGTAGGAAATTGAATCTTTACATCACCATTTTTCTTCCTGGCTATTTAAACAGGCCCAATCATCCTGTGGTAATCTTCCCATTGCTAGTGTCAAGGCTGAATTGTCAGACCTGTCACTACAGTTACATTGGGAACGTAAATAGTCACAAAATACATAAAAAAGCCCCCATCAGCTGCTGTTCTGCTCAGTTCAGAAATGGCTCCATGTTACCGATAGAAAATCAGTCTTTTATAGACTGACAGTGTTGGACAACTGTTGGATCGTAATCATCCTCAGAGAGGACCAAAGCACATGCATTTTATTCCTAGATATGCCTATGTATTAGTATAAGACAATCGCTCTCCATGCCTAGGTTTCTCTTCTCACTTTTTGTCTCACTTAAGGAGGAGTAACAAGGACTCCAAAAGCCAAGTTTTCTCTCTCAGCATCTTCCTTTGGTAGAGCTGTGGTTTTGGCTGGGACTTCCTTTTTGACTTGCTGTCACTAAATATAAACAATCAGCCTTTGAAAAAAACTCTTAATGTGTTTCTTCTTTTTCTTCTTTTATTTTTTCTTTTTCTTTTTTCTTTTTTCTTTTTCTTTTTCTTTTTCTTTTTCTTTTTCTTTTTCTTTTTCTGTTTCTTTTTCATTTTTCATTTTCTTTTTTTCTACATGTACCTAAGATAACTACTTTGGGCACCCTTCCTTAACCCTTCCTGAAAGCAGCGATGAACAAGCTGCGCAAGCAGAATAGTTTGTCTGCACAAAGGCAACATTTATTGCCTTTCTAAAACCTCTGAACATCGCTGCACTCCTCAGCATCATCCAGAGGTGACCACTTTCAAAAACATACAACATTGCTTTTAAGAGCTCTTACACTGACTTGTCCTCTTTGTGCCCCATGAGCACACAAGTATCAATGTTCCCAGTAAGCCTGAACTCACACATTCTTGTTTGCAAAACCTGGGCAATTCTGACTTCCAAAGAGACTAAACAAGGATCACCCACTAAGGAAAACATGAGCTTCACACTTCAGTCCTCCTCTGACTGAGAGCAGAGAGGCAGTGGTCACAGGGGCATGTCAAGTACTCAGTACTCTGGTGAGCAGGAACACAAAACTCCTTTTGATGGATGTGCCACAGTTTCAAAAAAATGAAAGCTCATATAAGCCATGGTGACAAACATGCGTGTTGATTGTTAATGGTTACATGTGCCCAGGATGGAAAAATGGCCAGCTGCATACTTGATCCCACTCAACCTCCTTGACTTGCTTCCTTTCCCTACAGTGAAAACACTCCATTGCCTGCTACAGGATAACAGGGTACACTGGATCAAATTACTAAAGAGTAACTTTCTCTGCTCCTTTGAATTAAAGCAAAGCATCTTCGCAGAGATGAGTAATTTCTTGCTATTTTCTCTTGCAGCTAGTAGTTTGTTCCTTTCCTACCCACTTCAACCACAGGGTAGTGAAAGGTGCCAGCAATAGTTCTCAAGAAATAACTCGAGAATCAGTACCAGTTACCATCAGCTCTGGATTCTGCAGCTGGCTATTATTACAGCAATCTGTGTGCCACAAAGACAAACCAGACCTGTGTTAGAGGGAGCCCAGAGCTGCCCCAGACTCTTAAAGGATGAGATGCTCATATAAACTTTTGTCTGCTGTTCCCACAGCATGCAAAAGACCATGCCTGGCATGGGTTTCCTCACCCAGTCTACTGATGGCCTTACACATCATCTAGCCTTCAGACCAAGGAGACATGGCATTGTCTACACACATCCCCTTGCTTCAGGATATCAGGAGGAACAGACATTTCATGTACAACATGAGTGTCTTCTCTATGTCTTACTCTTTCAACACTCAAGGTGGCATAATGCAGAAAAACTATAAATGTTGCCAAGCCCAACCCATTAGTTAAAAATTGTTAAGTTCCCACTTGAATTCCCTTAATTATTTTTTATATTTTATGTAGTCACGGAAGACCTGAAATCTCTGGAGGCCCAACTACATTGAGCCAATTCCCACATATCACAGCATGGTGACTGTTAAATATGACACTTGGAAGTAATAAGTCTCCTCTTCTTAGCCCTCTGTCTCCAAACTAACTCCATCCAGGCAAAAGTTAGAAAATTAACTGCAACAAAACATTACCAGAAATGCAGTTGCTCAAATGCATTCTCAGATTGGCCATTACAAACAAATGCTATTCCCTCAAGGTTACCAGTCAATGCCTCTTAGCTGGTTTCAAACAGATGACTCAGAGGCTGAAAGCAAGCCTGTCTTTCCTACTGTTATAAATTATTGTCTCTCCTCAGTGTTTTCAAGAGCTTTACAGTCTAGCAGTACAACAGATGCTAATATACTACCACAGCCTTTCTAATTGCTTCCTAATGTCTTTTTCTTGTGGTGTGTATTTACAATCCAAATATCCACAATTATTGTGATCAGATTATGTCTACAAACCACCAATTACTGGCTGGCTAGAGATGCATCAACACAACACTTTTTCTGTGTGCGAAGGTTACAGTTTTATGTGCTTAGACTGCAAACAGGAAACTTGAGCCTTTCCCCATTTATCATCTCATCATTGTTTCCCAGCCTTTTGTAATTGAAGAAATACTTTTCCTTGCGCCTGAGGATGGGGGGGGGATAAGCCATATTGTACAGTACTGCTACAATGGCTTTAATCTACAACTCACTAGAAATTAGACTATACCCTGAATATTGACTTCTTAATTTCACCCCCCTTTCCCTTTGTTTGCTTACATGCATGCACAGAAACACGTATGCCTGGGGTTTTTGTTCATGCAGATTCACAAGCAGTTTCACAGAGTTTCTTTCCCAACGCCTCACGGATACCCAGTGGTAGATCGAGCCTGGCTTTACAGCTTTTAATCCTTTAGAAGTGCTGTCATTAAGATAAGCTGGGGAAAACCAGACTAACGCTGCCAAATATGTCTGTGACAGACGGCAAAGCACAGGGCGATAATAACAGCAGGAACCCTAGAAAGGAAAGGTAGCAAGGAGTATTTAGAGCACAGGACAGTATTAGGCTACACAGGAAAAACAATGAAGTCTTTCAAAATGTCTGAATTACCAGATTTGTCCTGAGGACAATAGCAAATAAGAAGATGCATTTCAGTTCAGATCAAAGTGTGGGGTTTTTTCTACCTTCTATGAGTGCATTCTCCATTTGTTTCAACTGACTATTTTTGGGAACTGTTTTGCTTAATTTCCTTTTTCAGATTTTAAAACTCTTTCTTCCTCCTGTGGTTTTCTTAAACAGTGTCTTGCTGGAGCAGGGAGCTCTTTTCAGTATTTGCTGGTCTGGTGATTGGCACAATCCCAACTGTTTCTGACATAAGATGGTATAAAAAGAAAAGTTCAGAGAAATATAGACACAGAGGAGAATTCAGACATACAGTGCCTAGCGCATGTTCTCCTCTGATGGAATGATAGAAGAAGACCCCAGCAGCCAGATGGGAAGGGTAGGATCATTGTCCAAATCTGTCCAAAATCTGGGAAGAAAAGTGTATTCCTAGAGGGAGGAGACTAAGAAGGTTGTCACTTCCTTCTATTTGTTGCTTAAAATCTACAATTTTTCTGGTGGTGTCAATCTCACCCAAATTTTCAGAGACAGAACAACTGCAAATACAATTCTACCCTACAGGTGCCAACTTTGAACTAAATGCTTTTCTGACCTCCAAGAACATCACAGAATCATAGAATCTTTAAGGTTGGAAAAGACCTCTAAGATCATCAAGTCCAACTGTCAAAGCTGTTGGTTTCTGTACATTTTGTAGGACCACGTTTCAGAACAAGACTATCTGTTTTTTTTCCCCTGTTATTTTCTTATGATGCAAAGTCATGATAACTTTGTTTGAGAAACAGTGCCATTCCCCCTAAAAATCAATCCTGTCTACAAATTAATGATATTAATTTGTAAAACCTTTGACCACAAGGTAATCTAACCCATTCTGATCTTATTTGATCTTCATTGCAATGACACTGAAATGACTCATCACTTGAAAAAGGACTTCCAAATTAATATACTATGCCATCTATTTCTTAAAATATTTGCACTTTATCAACCTGAGAGTTAAAGTAACTTGCCTTCTGCAAGTGGGGAACTTCCAATAAGGTCCTCTACATAATTGAGAGCTTTTAGAACCACAAGTTGAATGAACTCAAATATACAAGCAAAACAAGTCTTTCACGGTGGAAGATGGTATGCAGAGAGGTGCAGTATCTATGTGAAGAAAAGGGTGGGAAGTAAAAAGAAATTAGCAAACCATTAAGAGATTTTACAGTTGAGATGGAATTTTAAAAAAGGAAAATAATATTTTTTACTATTGCGCTTTTGAAAAAGATTTTTAGTTTGTTCTTTTCTCACAACATGGATTAAAACCTGTTTAAAAGCAAAAATCAGTTTAGAGCTAACATCGCTTTCCTGCTCAAAACCAGCACAAACAGAGAATTTGCCCAAGGAAAACTGTGTGAGGTAGACACTTCCAACAGGTTCTCCTGCAGCTGCTACTTCTGTGCATATATTGCAGCAGTGTTTGTTGTCAGGCTTTTTTATCGTAATAATTCTTTGAATTTCAGCCATTCCAGAAGACCTAGTTTTTGGATAAAAACCACTAGTTTTTATCTTCTTTAAAATTACATCTTCATCTGAGACTTTTTACAAAAGCATTTTGGTATAATCTGCCTTTCCTAACCTTGTGATAGTTTCATAAAAAAGAGTTTACATAAATAAATACAAGATTTGTTTTGGAGAGACAAAAAAAAATGTATAGTTGACTTTTTGTGAATAACATAGCATATTAACAGATTTTGGCACTGAAAATACTGGGCTTTCCTAGGGGGGAAAAAAATATCTTTCATAGGAAAACTGAATACATAGCTTTCATACTCTCTTTTTTGATAAATTGACCTCTAAATTGTGAAAAATATTTTTTGCCTAATTTTGCACAAGTGTTCCCTAGTTTTCTAGAAAGAGAAATTGCATCTAATGGGATAACTCATGTGCTAACAAATTAAAATCAGGTATATGCGTAAGTTCTTGACAGTTGTGAGCTTGACTGTTTTGCCCAAAGCAACACAAGAAGCGTTTAGCAGATTTGTAGGTCAGACCAAAGACTCTTGGGTCCCAGGGGCAATAACCGCAAAACCATCCTTCCTTTGTAGTGGGCCGGATTCTGTATTCATAGGTAAGAGCTACTATGCAGTATTTCCATACAAGAAGCTATAACACATTTTCCAGAAGGAGGGAATGAACAAGTAAAATTCTTAAAGCAATATTTTGTTTTAAATTCCCTTTATATTACCAATTTATCTTCTTTCATGTCTTAAATGCTATTTATTTTTTAAATAGGATAGAACGGCAAATTTCACCTGTTATAGTCTCCTTAAACACTTTATGATATTTTGCATTATTCAGACTAACAACCACAACAACAACAACAACAACAACAAATCACACTGGAAGTTTAACACACTAATTAGCTGGTAACATTGCCATTTCTCATTCTGACCAATTCTTTCATTACTCAGTTTTATATAAAAGCAGCACCAACAGAAACAATCTTTTTGTAATGTTTACTTCATTGAGATGTGTTTTAGGGCTATGAGATATCTAACAGAGTAGGGTGTTAGTTTATGTTTGTTCTTTACCAAAGGAAAGATATTCTGCCGATTTGCAGAATTTCTATTTCTAAATAGAAATTTGTAAATTTCTATTTACAAAGAAATTTCATATTTCTTCGTAAAGTGCATAGGCAATAAAGCTACCAACGAAAGGCATGATACGGGTCAGTATGATCACTGAGCATGAAGTGATAGGATGGGGCTTCTGGAAAATAGTTGAATAAAACTAAAAGCTTCAAATTTATGATGATTCTGTCTGTTTACACATCTTTACCACACTGTTTCTAACATGACCTTTATTTTCAAGACTGGTTGACCTGAGTTGCATTCATGGAACTCACAAAGGGGATTCAGACCAAGTGTTCACCAAACACCCAGGGAAATAGTTGCCACCGAGTATCCAGGCCTTGAGCAGCACCATTTCAGAGGCTTGTTCTTATTCATCCAAATGATTCACAACTTAATTCCAAGGACAGCTTTAAAACCCATCAAGATTTTCCCAGAGGAGATGCCTAAAGGTCAGCTAGTACTGCAAGGACCACTGAGGACTTTCTTATCAAAGGAGAACCAGCAATAAGAGTCTGAATGAACAAGCCACCCCGAAGCCGACTTCCTCTGTCTAGGTCGGGTTTAGAGGTCCCGATGAGGGGGAAAGGCAGTGCTGGGAACAGCTAAGGCCAGCAGCACTGGGTGCTGTGAGCAGGAGGCAGCCGAGAGTTAAAGGGAAGGAGAGGTGCTGTGGCTTCACCTCTCTTAGCCATACGCATGGTGCTCTCTTCCTTCTAACTGCAACCCTTCCTTTCCTTTGTCTGACTCTTTCCTGCTCAGGTTTTTGTCAACATAAAGTTGATAATTGAGTCTGCTGAGAAGCAACCACTTGGCAGGAAGTCAATGTTTCAGTGTGACATCATAACTAATTAAAAAATGAGAAGGCTTGGAGCAGTAGGAACTGTGCCTGGGAGCAAACAGTGCCAATTTGCTTGAAAAGTTTGAGTTGAAGAATTGCATTTTGCAATGAGTAGTTTTTCCTCTCTCCTTGTCAGACATGATTTTTCTGTCAGATATGATTTTTCCTGTATGTGGACTGTAATACAAATATTGCTTTCTGCTCCCTTCTGAACATTAAGCTGCGGGGTCCTCAATCAGACAGTAATAGATTTTATTCATTTTGGGGAGAAGAAATAAAAAGAGCTTGAAATTATTAGCCTGTTACAGCTTTTTTTACCACCAGAGTGTTCCTAAGCATTCTCAGCGCGAGAAAGGCGTATCATCTCCTCAGAAGCAGACGCAGGCCTCCTGCCATGTGTTTGCATGGCACCTAGCACTATTGGAGTCCTGGTTCAGGACTCTGCAGCATCACGGCAGGAAAGGTAAGCACAAGGGTAAGTATTCTCACGTACAAAAGCCATAGCTAGGATGAGCTAATGGCTGTTAAGGTAAACCACAACGATTTACCTAGTCACATAATTAACATCAAATGCAAGCTACATGAAGGTCAGCAGTCCCTCATGTACCAGTCAAGAAGCACTCCTGCCTGCCGGACAGGTGAGTCCAGCCCTCGCACAGCCCCAAGAACTGCCGTAAACACCAACATGAAACCTTTCAGAAACAGATTTCAACAAGGCAAATGGAAGTGAAAAAGCACCTGCAAATGCTATAAAAGGTGTTGGACATCACTCACTTGTCTTTCCTAAACTGACCATCTAAAATCCCTGTTTATAATGATGATTGTTAGAAGCATTACCACCAACACATTAAATGTGTGGGTTTTTAAAGACAAAGCAGACTTTACCATTTAGTCATGTCATCCCCCCCACCCCACATAGGACTTTGGACTAATAAGTGCTGTGACATACCTTCAAGATCTGAATGAACAACCTATTTTTTCTTTGTTTTTACTACTTTTTCTTTTTTTTTTTTTAACATGACATGGAAGAAAAAAGAACTTGCATTTGATTTTCAATAACCTTAAAGAAGAAAGACTTACTATACAGCTAAACTTAGCCAGACACAAAATAACCAAAGACAATACACTTGAAATCCAGCTCTTGGATGTAAAGTGAATAAAGTGGTGAGAGACAAAGATTGCTTCCTATACATAATAATTTACTCACATTCAGTTCAGTATTTCTGTTGTTCTGGGTTAGCAGCAATGGTACTCAGAGAGATCATGGGATCATAGAATCATAGAGTGACCACTGCACAGGATTTCACTTGGGCACAAGTTTGCCTTTACATTCCTTGATTACGCCTTTGTTGGTTTGCACTTATGTCATCATGAACTTCAGCTATTCCTGAATTTGAATACTGAAAATACCTTTCCCAACAGCCTTCCTTCTGTAAGAAGCAACAGTGAGAAAGCATTTCTTCTTTCCCATGTGCAGGAGAGCAGTGCAGTACACAAGCTCCCCTGCTGCAAACAGAGGCAGGGCTACAGCAGTCACCAAGGTTTAGAAATGAGCAAGTCCTAAGTACTGGGCAGCCATGTCAGCTTTTACCAAACCTAATAAAGTACAGTGAAAATACTAGAGGAAAACTCATTGTGTTGCAGGCAGGTCATCTTGAGACTTCTTTGTCAGAAAAAGCCCCCTCTAAAAACCCACCAGTGTCCTATATCTGTCCAAAAATTAAAATGTTATTTCAAGGATGTATATATATGTACATATGTACATGTCTCCAATTCTGATTCCTGTTTGGAAAACCACTGACAGAGCAGAGTTATACGAAGACTGGTACTTCACAACTGCTTTTCCTTCATTTTGTTGCCACAACTGAGAACATGAATCCAGTTGCATCAGAATCTGAAAGCCCAGTAATACACACTTTTGCCTCTCCTTAGCAGACTCTGGCATGCATTCATATTTATCTGGGCGTGCCAGATAAATGTGCATTATCTCATAGGCTTAGGTGTTTTCTTACTTCAACTAAGATCCCAAATCTGTAACAGGGCCCATACAGAGTCCTACATGACTGACAGCAGAACCAAAGCCTATTTCTGTAGGACTTCTGGCAGCAAGCATGGTAGGCATTCACAGAACAAGTTGAAGAACAAATTAGCCAACAGAAATGCAAAGCTTATTTGCTCACATTAAGTTAAAGGGAACAAAGTGCTTGGTTGCGAACAGAAGGAATGTACTTTTAAAAAATCATTGTTACATCTCTGACAGTACAAGTGCCATACAGCTCACACTACACATGCCTTATTGCAAGCCAGCTGCGCTCTGTTATCGTCTCACAGCTGGTGGAAGTCCATTCTCTGAGGAGATGCTGTTGTCAGTGTTGATGGCTGCAAAATACTCCTTTACAAAAGCATGATGTCAGGTGGCCTTCGCTTCTGTGCATGAAATGACCAAGATCTGATAAAATGGCATTCTCCCCTGAGGTGTCCCAGAAGTCTTTTTCACTGTTTTTCTCACCAAGGCTTTTACAGTGGTTTATTTTTTTCTCTGTACTAAAAGAAGTTCAAGGTTCTTGCTCCCTGGGAAGACAAAAATTAGGGCTCCAATCAATTGACAATGAGATAAAAATTCCGTCTGAATTTTAAGAGAACCTTAATTCAGCTGTATGGATGCAAAACACTTTTACTGAAGAATGCGACTCAGAAGTTTCCACCTTATTCTGAAATTATAAATTGGGCTTTCACATATGCATGGAGCTCCTAACAATGCTACCCATCTCCAAAATGACAATACGATCGTAATTACCGTATATATTTATTGTAAGAAAAAACACGAACATTTGTGTTTCATACAGGAAGGACAGCCACGGGAGCCCACAGGTTTCCATGTGTGGCTCATGAGTGTGCCCTGACTGTGCAGATTGCCCGTTGCCCTTCTCTGCCTGGGAGGATGTTGGTCTTTATCAGATGTCCTGGTTAACAAAAGGGTTCCGTTTACCAAGGAAACTATTTTACAAAAAAAAACTTTTACATTTTTAAAGTTGTGTCCTGTTTTCCCATTTCAGATTGGCTTGGATGAGAAGCAGGCAATCTGTGCCTCACAGGTTGACCAGGACAGCAATGAATTCAATGGACACTTCAGAAATACTGCAAAATGCTTGTCCAGGCATGTATATTGATAGACTAAAGGCTTCAATTATTCATAATGCTCCTTTTCTAAACTCAGATCAACCCAAGAAACTCAGAAGTGGAGCTTAAGCAACAAGGCCACATGAAACAGCAAACCCGTAAACTGCAAACACAGATGTGAAGCCTGCCAGGTGGAAAGCAGGCCGTGGCACCAGGACTTTGTACTACTTGACTCTGACTGAAACTGCATTTTGAGAGCTAGTTCGGGTCGGCTTTGTGAAGTAACAGCTCTTGTACAGGTATAATATCATGCCGCTAAGATGCAAAATTGTTGGAACATCCTGATGAAATCCCTGAAGTACCATAGCAAGAGCTGGCCTTGTGGCTGTGAAAAATAAGTAGCACAAAATTAGGTGGCTAGCACATATTAAAATCAATACAATGGCCAGGGGCTGGGTGAGTAAACAAGATCTATTTAAGCTCTTTACACAATACAGTCACTACCAATAATCTACATTAGAATTAGATCTCTGATGGGTGTTGGAAAATTAAATTAAAATAAAATAATAAAATAAAATAAAATAAAATAAAATAAAATAAAATAAAATAAAATAAATAAAATTAAAATGAAAACAAAACCAACCAAATATAACACTTGGAAAAGATGCACTGTTTGTTTCTTTCCTTCATTGTTTCTTTTACGGGGGAGACTTCCAGAAAGTATGACAAGGACATAAGCTCTCATTGGGCCTGTTTCACATCTGGGCAACTCTGGCTTCAGTTTTGCTAAATTCAGTGAGATGGATGTAATGGACACATAAGTGGTTTCACCTCTGGCAAACACTGCTGCCTCGGTTTATAATAGATGTGAACTTACAGAATTAACGGCTAATAACCTGTCTTGGGTTGACCTTGGCTGGAGACCAGATGCCAACCAAGCTGATCCATCACTGCCCTCACAGCTGGACAGGGAGAGGAGAAAAATAAGATGGAAAAAACCTCATGGATCAAGATAAAGGCAGTTTAATAAAGCAAAAGGCCATGCATGGAAGCAAAGGAAAACCAAAGATTTATTCCCTACTTCCCATCAGCAGGCGATGTTCGGTCACTTCCCAGGGCTTCAGTACGTATAGTGGTTGCTCCAGAAGACAAATGTTGTAAATAATGAATGCCTCCCCTTCCTGCTCCTTTCTTTCAGCTTCTTATTGCTGAGCAGATGTCATATGGTATGGAACATCCCTTTGGTCAGTTTGGGTCAGCTGTCCTGGCTGTGTCCCCTCCCAGGATCTTGCCCACCCCCAGCCTACTGGTGAGGGAGGGGAAATGTTGGAGAGACAGCCTTGATGTGTGCCAGCACTGCTCAGCAGTAGCGAAAACACTGGTGTGTTATCAACACCTTGCTCGCTATCAATACATAGCACAGCACTGTGAGGGCTCCTACGGGGAAAATTAACTCCATCTCAGCCAGAACCAATACATAACCAGACAGTGATTTACTCATGGCAGAGTCAGGATAGGCTTTCCCACATAGTCTTTGCTCAAGTGAATGTGTTGGCTATGGTAAAGTGTATGATTTGACCTCTCTATCAACATGTCTCTAACCTCAGCTTCCCATTCTGAATGGGAAATTTAGGATGCTAAACCATTTGTGAGCATTCAAAATCCCTGTTTAGGGCATGTGTTAGGAGAAAAGTGTCATTTCCCTACTTACTCTTCGGGATTTTGTTTGTTTTCTCTTCAATTCATGAGTTTTTTCTCTTGTAGAACAATGAAGATGTTTGACTCTCATCTCAGTCTTTTTTGCAGCCAAGATATTTCAGCAATCCAGAATACTGATTGCTAAATCAAAGGTTTTATTTTTAATACTGTTTAACATTCAGTAATTTTTCTTCTGATAACACAAGGTGGATGATTCAAATGACAAATAAACAAATGAAGGAAAACATGAAGTTCCATGACATTATGTGGGAAAGTTGCAGCAAGGTGGGATCACCAGAAATAAGTCTGATGTGGTTCCAGTGTGTGGTAGGGCTGATGAAGGTGGACTGAATCTTAACAAAGGGGCAGGTTGATTTTGGTCAGTGGTCAAAGATTTCTGACAATTTATTCTTTTCATAACCACAGAAGACATTCTGAGCAAAAACTCATCTGTACAACTTTCTAAAGGGTTTAGAGGAGATAAAAAAAAAAAATTGCTGTTTCCTCAATGTGTTGTTCATATTCTTCCCACAAAATGATTCCTTACAATTGCATTCTTCCAAGTAGCATCAACTCTTTTTGAACATGTGTGAGTAAGTCTTTACAAATCAGGCTGCCTTTCATTCTCCATGTTTTGTGAAAGCAAGGAAATAACATAATTCTAGTCCTTACGGTTATCATGAAGTAGTTGGAAAACTCAACTATGCTACACCCCACAGACCTTAAAAGGGTATTAAAATCTTGACATGTCTAAACTTTTTTTCTCCCTTCATCTCCCAGTGGCTTAAAACTGTTTTCATGATGTTTTGGCAATTTGATCCATGACTGAAACTTTGAAATTTGACAACATTGGGAAAAAATAGCAGAGCTGGATTCAAATCAGTTCAACACCATACTTACACACAAAATCAGGGGTTTTTACTATCCACATTCACCAATGTGCAGGTGTGTATATTAGCTTTTCATCAGCAGCCTAATCTTCTCTCCTTTTTCTATTGCAGGCCTCCTCACAGCTTTTGCTAACCAGGCTGCAGTGTCCTCTTTAGAGCAGACAATTGCAATACCTTTGGTCGCCATCCTTATTCCCACTGTGAACTTCTGTCTGCAGTCCTCTCTCAGCAGCTAACCTATTTCTACTGCTTCCAAGCTGGTGGGCAACTGCATTCTGGTATTTCCTCTATGCATGATCCACTGCTGTGAGAGAGCTACACTTCATGCATTAGATCCTCCCTCTCCCAGGGAATGCCACAGATGCAAGGACTGCGAGGTCATTAGCTCCTGTGTAGGAATGAAAAACAGACTGAAAATGCTGCAGGCATCTCTTGTACAGCCAGTCTGTGTGACTGCAATTTATCGATTTGGTGAAATGTGCCAATGCAAACATACAAGGTGATCCCTGCTTCATCTCTTCTGGTTATCCCTCCTGATAATGCAGGTTATCAGCTACAGACACTGAGCCCTGGGCAAAACACCAATTTCTTAATCCCAAGGAAGAGAAGAGCTGCCTTCTGCCACCAGTGGTACTCATCCCCGCTTTCTGACTGAGGCACACACTGGGGTGGAGTGGTGTGCTCTCTGCAAAGCACAGCTTTCCTGTGCAGAAATAGGATGCATCTGGAATCATCCATGATTCATGAGAAAACCCAGCATAGGCATTCAGACCGGTCTGTGGTGTTTTCCCTAATGGGAAAACGGCTTCAAATAAGGGGATGTTATTCCAGAACAATGACGCTAAGAACAGTATGTGGTAGAAGAAATGTGGGCGGCATTAGCAAACGTTTAGCAAAAGCCAGAGGAGACTATTCCATCTATGGAACGGAAATTTTGCTCCCTGCAGCAGCTTTGCAGCATGGAACAAGAGATCACAGAGTATGTAAAACTGCACAGAAGTACACTCAAGGGTAAATGGAGCCTGTGCTTGTTTAAAAAAAACCCCACACAGACTTAAGACCCAGGATAAATATTGGATCAACTGCGCTTCAGCCTAAACGGAGGTAGGACGGAGGAGGTGAAAGAAGGAGCCTGGATTTACAGACACAGAGTTACACTCTTCCTTGCTCTGAACTCTTCTTGGTAATTCAATTCTGTGCAAAATGAGGGGACATGTTATTGTGTTTGTGTGACCATTTTGCAGTGGCAGAAACAGCTTTGGGGCACAGAGTAATAAGCAAAGCTGTTTGCAGGGAAAATAGTCTCACTTTCCTTTCCAAGGTACCTGATGTTAAACAGATTTGTCTGCAAGCAGGTATCCCTGGCTCAGAGGAAATTCAAAGCTCAGGTTCTGCTTTTGGTCTGAACAGGAGCAAAGGTTTGGAAATTTCTTGTTATCTGGAAGTGTTAGAGGAAAAACTGCTCCAGGAAAACAAGCACTTGTATTTTCAAAAAGCCCCAAGACTTTAGGAGCTTCTTTTTCAGCTTGAACATTTTCTAAGATGACAGTAAAAGAGGGAAAGCACCTGAAGTCTCAGGTGCTGCTATGTTATCATCATTGATTGCTTTGAATCTGGGTCAGACAACAGTACAGGAGACGGAGACCCTGCACTCCTGGGGACTGGGTGCAGGACACAGACCTCACATGTTTGGGAAATGTGCACTGATCTGGAAACAACCCAAGGAGAGCAACAAGCAACGATTTTCCAGCAACTTCCAGCTCTATCAGTTTCTGAATAGGTCTTACTAGGAGCTTCATTTTATGGAAACTTAATCTCCAGTAGCTTCCTGCATTTTAAAAGCTCTCCATAAGTTCTGTATTTGTTCCACAGCTTACTGCAATACTTCCTTTGCTTTTTAAAATTATAATGTAGAGGTTTAGAGTAAAGGAGGTTTTCAGATCATCTTCTGCCATGCATTTTATTTTTCTATGGGCCATTTCATTTTTATTCAGCCTTTCCACATAGTGGAGACAAATAGGTCAAGAAAATGCAAGAGAAGTGCTATTTTGCTGAAAATGGATTATTTACTCAATACCTAACCCTAATTTCATATATTTAACATATGTAACATGCAAAACTTTTTTGAAAAGTTTATGCTTTATGATGTAAAGAGCAGAAGTGTAATATTTGCATGCTTTCAGGAAAAGATTTTCTCCACTATTTTTTCCCTTCTTAGGAAGGTTTGGCTCATATCTTTGCAAGTGTTTTAATTTGATTTCTCCAGTCCCAGGTGAAAAATCACTTTTTCTCATAAATGCATTAATCAGGGGGGAAAAAAAAAAAGAAAAGGAAGAAAAAAGATCATCTAGCTCTAGGATCAGTATGATTTTACCGAGGATTGTCAGCACCGCTGCAGAGTTATGTCAGGCCAGTGCTTTAAAAAGACAGGGGAAGAACATAATCTAAATAGAAAATAGACTTTATCAGCTCAAAAGTAAAGCAATACAGACATCCAAGCCTACTGCCTGAGGACGGAGGAACAAGAGGAAAAAAAATATTTTGTATCAATGTTCAGAATTTAGGTATAATGACTTTTGAAAGATCCGCTCCTACTCCCCCTTACTGCAGTGTACTAAAAAACAAATCTAACAGAGGTCAAAACAGATTTTACTTTACTTGGCAGTATTTTCACAAACAGTTTGAAGATAAGCAGGTGCTCACAGTCCTCAGTCAAGGCCAAGACATCACTGTCCATCTCTTAGCACTCTATGGCTGCATTACATAGCTACGGCACTTCGCTCCAAGGGACTGCATCCTCATTACACTAAGTCTGGCCATTTCTACATGAGCCTTTCTGGCTTCACAGTACAGGAGACACTCTGCCTATTTGCACTGCTGCAAAAACAATTTTGGAAAGAAAAACATTCACCATGGTGATGGTGTTCCAACAGAAAAGACTACAGAGCCAGTATAGCACTGGCATCTCATGGTGTTAAAGAAATCTATCAGGTATAATTCCTCTGGCAGGGGGCATCGATTTGGAACAGCAGTGTGGAAATGAATATGCTTTCCTGCCTCCAGCTTAATCAACTTTGTTGGGTGAGGAAACAGATACCTCTTTGTAACAGTCTGAGCTCAACTCTCCTTTCTCATTTCTTCACATGATGGAAAAATAGAGAGGTAAAAAAAACACATTTAGAAATCTTCTGGAAAGAAATATCTCCACCTGTCAACTTTCCTTCTCTACTCTTTAAGCAGATTAAATAGCTACAGTAATCACTGAATTACAGTCACCACAGCTCAAATACAGCAGGGAAACACACAGCTACTCTGGCTGAGACACAGCAACAGGACTAAGCCATGTCCCAGTGGGATAAGAGCTGTCTAAAGGGGAGGCAGTGGCACAATGCTTCCTTTGGAACTGCCCTTACACACTGCCCCTTCTGCAAATGGGAACCAGCAGCTGGGTGCACCAGTGCCAGGGACACCCTGGTACCCACAGGGCTGGCATCAGCACGGAGAGCCTGTGTTGGGCAGCAGCCCTGCCTGCTCATACAGCCACCCAGGACAGCAGCAGGCAGGGCCGTCCCCAAAGTCTCTGCAGGGAGTGGAGAGAGGAGGGACCATCCCCTCCCCAGAGGATAGCGCCTGCGGAATCTAAGACTGGTTGTATTATGCTTTGCCAAGACTGCCCCACTCAGCATGGGAGGTGAGATACAAATGGGGAGGCAGATCTTCCTTGCGTAGTTACTCACCAGCTCCAGTAATGCGATACTTGGGACAGGGGAAATCCTTGTGACAGACGCATTTGGCCCTCTTCACAAGAAATGATTTGCACAAAAAAGGGATCCTATGAGCACAAGTCCGACAGGGCACAGCTGAGCCCATGGGACCCAGATTTTCTTCTAACTTTGCACACATACTCCTCAGCAGAGATTTCTGGGTGATTTAAGGTTTAAGTGCTTAAGCATCTGTACTTAGTATCACAATTTCAGTTTGAGTCTTCCACTTACACAGCCAGAGCACAGGGATGTAGGCTGCTTAGTATATTGGAGGAAAGCAAGGGAGAAAACATTTCAGCACACTGAAGTGACACTTCAAAAAGTAATTTCAGCTGCAGCTCCCTTACAAATGCATGATTAAATAAATATTTGATGAGGTGTCTTTACTACTAAGACTGGCATTCAGAAACTGGGGACCCAGAGACCAGGGAGAAAGTCTAGAGCAAGGAAGTCTCATCTCTGGTGGAAGAGGATCAGGTTAGAGAATACTTAAGCAAACTGGACATACATAAGGCCCCAATGGGATGTCCCACAAGTGCTGAAGGAGCTGCTTTGATGCCATTGTGAGGCCAGACTTGGTAATCTTTGATGGATCATGGCAAATGGGAGAAGTGCTGGAGTACTGGAGAAAGCAAATGGCACTCCTATCTTCAAAAAGGGCAAGAAGGATGACCCAGGGAACTACAGACCTCACCTCAATCCCTGGGAAGGCGAAGGAGCAGCTAATCCTGGACAGCATTTCCAGGCACACAAAGCACAAGGATGTGACTGGGAATAGTCAGCATAGAGCCACAAAGAGGAACTCATGTTCAATCAACATGATAACTTTCTATGATGAAGTGACTGGCTTGGTAGATTAGGGGAGAGCAGTGGATATTGCCTACCTGGACTTCAGTAAGGCTTTCGACTGTGTGTCCCATAAGATACTCATAGAGAAGCTGTTGAAGTATGGGCTGGATCAGCCTATTCACTTTTTGAGTCTGTAACACAACACATACATTCCAAGCGTGGTGGTGTAGGACTGAACCTGTTCTGCTGAACCAAAAGACAAATTGGGATTTGGTGCACACTATCAGGCTAACGACATCCTCCTTTGAAGCTATGAAACATCCTCCTCCAAGCGCAGAAAGAGCAGGAAAGCCAGGCTGAAGAAGGGCTGTCACTGGCAGGTCGTGAGGACCTCTGTGCCAACCTTTCCCTCTTCCACTGTGGCTCTGTGTGACACCTGGTGATTCACTACACCCTTGAGTCATGTTCTCATCCTTCCCCCCACCAAGCACTGCCTGCTGTGTCTCCGGGGTTTGCAGTATCTTGCACGATCCCTGCACAGCTCCAAAGCACAACGGAGTCTGTAGCTGCTGTTGTAACATAAGTGTTGGTAAGTAGGAGTGTAACCATGCAAAAGGAAAAAAAAGGAGAAGAAAAAAAAGAAAATAAAAAAAGAAAAAAAGGCCAGTGGCTTGCTCACCCATGAAAACAAGCAGGAATGTATAAACATGCAAAAAAATTAAAACTGACAAGATACTAGAGATCCTCGTATAAAACAAGCATATGCAGAAGTATTTTGTACGTATTTTAAGTAAATGCAAAGTAAATATTGTTTCTCAAACCATCCAGCATGTTGATTTGAGAATTGTTCTGTCTTTCCAGATAAGCTTGTACTTTATGAATAAAGGTAAGTCTATTGAAAGCTCCATCCCTTGGAAGGTGAGGCAGGTGGGTTTGTGCTAACTGTGGGAAAACAGGAAGGACCAGCACAAAAGGCACTGTCCTCTCAAATCTCCTCTCTCTGTGCTTGGTCTGCTGGCCAGGTCAGAGCGTTAGCTCTGTAGGTGGAAACCAGCTTCCCTTTCTATGAATTTATTACTTTAATACTACTGTAATACAAGCAACATCTTAAAGCTGAGGAAGGAGGACTTCACATACACTACAGTTTTAACCATGCAGGCACACTTCTGCACCTTATTACTGTCTTTGTGAAGCCCAGGGGAGGCATATGCAAGGAGCAGACTGTAGGTTCACAGCTGGAGAAATTCACTGCTCTTCTCTGTTGTTCCCTACGCTGAACTCACACTACTGAACACATTAGACTGACATCTTGCCCCAGGGTTCCTGAGCCAGCCAACCTCCTCTTTTCACATCAGACCACTTAAAATACTATCATATCTCTCCTGCTGGAAGGCATCTTTCCACATATACAGCCACGTTATTACTTAAGCAGCAGAAAAATGCCTCCTTCGACTCTGCAGAATGCAATTCACAAGCCTCCTCCTGAGGCTGCAAGATCTCCAGCACAAGTCAGCTCTCCTTCTCGCTATGTCTGCTGACTGGTCCCACCATGCTAGAGATTCAGTGAAATTTTCAGACACTTCTCTTTCTTTAGAAGATGACCAGGGGATATTTACTGTCTTTTTTCTTGTTTTCCCCCCTTGAATTTGAGGCAGGTGAGCAATTATAAGTTGCAGAGATCTTATCCACTGGGTAGATATTTCAGATGACACTTATGGACTGTGCAAATCAGATCAACCCAGTCTGCAAGCCATGCATAGGAGTGGCCACTTCTGTTTGAATCCAGATGCCACCACCACAAGAGCTGCACCAGCTTCATATTTTCTGCAGAAAATATTTCACTTTCCAGGTGAAAGTGCAGGAGATGGTGCCTGCCTATTTAATGGCCAGCTTTGAGACAATGACTCCATGGCTGGGAGTCCCCGGTGTGAACCACAATCTGTAGTAATGTGATCCACATAGTCTGCATATTTGCATCCTAGCAGTGTTTTTCATAGTTAAACTGCACAAAGGTTGACTTTCTTAGTATTACACACAGCATTTTCACTAGAAAATATAAGCCTTTTCTCCAGAACATACTTTAACACTTTCAGCACTTTAAAGACATATCTTTTGTAAAGGTACTTTTGATAATGAAGAAAAATGGAGACAGATCTGGTTTAAATCTTCCTTCACTCCATAAGCAACCAAACATAACTGGTGGTTGTAAAGGAAAGCTTAGGACTCCTTACAGAGTTACTAGGAAAAGAACCTGAGAAGCTGGTCTCTTAATTGCAAATATTTTTTGCATCAGAAACATCCAATGACACATCAAACTGCTAGCACATGTGTAGTGCCACTGGTGAGCTTATAATATGCTACACCATGCAGCAATGAATGCCCAGCACTGATTCAGACACGCTGGCTTCAAATCACCCTCTCCCTAAGCTCAGGAACGTGCCTGGGAGAACTCCAGCAGTCCCCAGCTGCCCCCATCCACTGCAAGAGCCGTGCATCAAATGGATCTCAGCAACACCTGAAACTTGTCAGGGACCAGACCCAAGATGAGAGAGATGTGCTTGTTCATTCTGCAGCCATCGTTTTCTCAGAGTGGATTCTGCCAGGCTTCTCGAGGTCTGCCTTTGCAGCCCTCCCAAAAAGCCACAAGAGTCCACACAGTGCGATGGAAGCAGCGCAGCCTGAGCTTTTTTTTTTGACTATGAGAACAAGCTGGAACAGCTGCTGTCAGTCATTTCTAGCTTGCATAAAGGACACTCTGGTAGAACTAAACTGAGCTAATCTCTTTTTTCCCCTCCCCCTCTCCTCTTTTGAACTGTTTCCTTACAGGCTCATTAGCCATACTAAAATCCTGGACATTTTCATCATTTTCCCAGTTGATTTTTGGATAAATCTATCCACAGCATTGAATCACAACCTAATGTATCTTGTAGTGTATGCATTTATTAGGTATTTCAAAAAGTCAAAAGTAGAGTCCCGCTGGCTTAAAAATCTGGAGAAAAAAGAAAGAAAGGTAAATTTAAAAATATAACTCCACAGATGGGACATCTGACTCTTATAAATATCTCAAGTCCATGACAAACCTAGCAGACAGTAATACGTTGTGTAAAAGTGCTAGGAGCAACACGGATTTAAAGTAATCAAGTACATCCATAGGCAGGACCGGGTCCACAGATGTGTCAATGGTAAGATTCTTGGCTGATACAAACAGCACAGTCCAAGTGACTTTTCTGCACTGGGAGCCATTTGACAATTGTTTAAAGACCTCATGTGAGACGTCTTTACTAACATGGTAACACCCAGGAACTTCACACCAGGGAGTCAGCATTATTTTACAACTAAAAAGCTGATTACATATAAGGTCATTTAATTCATAGAAACTCGATGTGTAAATTAAGCAAGGTTTGGCAGACTATGCCATCTGGCGCATATCCCCAGTCACCACAAACTCATTAACCCCACAATTAACTTGCACTGGGCAGGAGCAGAAAAAAGGTCAGAGTGTAAGTTTGTGAATGTAAAAATAGGAAAAAACAAACAGCTACAGAAGAAACCAGAACCCCATTGCAATCAACAACGCAAGCTGACAGCATGTAAACCCCAACAGTACCTGTTAGAATATTACTTTGGGTTTTAGTTTCATAATTTGCTGCATCATCATGGGAGCTCTGGCAATGGTGACTTGTGGCATACTGTGCTAATTATTATTTCATCAGCAAGCTCTTAAGGTGTCACAATGACAGAAGAAATATTAAACAAATTGGTTAAAGGCTATGTTCTCTAAGCAGCAGTATTGTTACTATAAAATATTTCTATATATCAGAGCTCTATAGCACTGCTTCTGCAGTCAAGTTATATAAAGACTACAGGTATTCTCATCTTTTGATAGAAAATGATGCATTCTGCAGCTGCAAGTCTTAAAGATAGTAGCAGTAACTAACAAAAAATAATTCTGGTTGTTACAAGACAACTGAAAAAGGTACTTTAGAAAGGTTATTTTGTTTGTTTGAATTTTTACATCCTTATTGTTTTGATTGCAAAAAAAATAAAAAAGGGGTCACATGTTTGGCCAGCATAAATCACTGAAGCTCCACCGATTTGTGGAAATCTGGAAACTGTAGCAGAAGCAGGATAACTGCATGTTTGTCCTGATTTCATAGTTCTTCCTGGTCATCTGCAGCTGGATACTACTAAACAGACCAGCAGGCCTGCTTGGACTTTGGTTTGGACAAACTACAGCAATTCTTATGTCTTTTGTAAAACTATCCTTGTTTATACTACATGAGGCCTCTGTTCTTACTTTCCTGCTGTCTTCACACTAATGTCATGATTTCAGTGAAATGCAATACTTGCTACTTATGCTAATCACTGCTCTTATATGAAGAGACAAAAAGTGTCATAGAACCTATTGGGGTGCCCTGTTTGGCAAATTGTTGGAGTGCACTTCCTCAGGATAATTGTTTCTTTAGTTATGACTTAACAGCAACCATTTTTAGAAGTTTTCTTTGAAAAATCTCCAGTGGGATTTAGAACAGAGTAGTTTTATGAGGCTGGACAGGAAACTGGCAATTGAATCTCTAAGACAGATGTGAGATTCTCAGAACTATGTCCCTCCATCCTGAATGGCAACGCTATCCACAACTTAAAAGCCTTATAACATTGCCACACTTTCAAATGTGTTTCGATCTGCAGGTATACAGTGGAAGTCATAAATGATTTGCATGCACATAGGAGTAGTCACATCCAAAGACGTGTTCTGTAATCATTTGGTCATTGTCTCAGAACAAGGCTTTGAGTTTTGTCTCCTCGGACACGGCTGTGTCTGCCAGCTACGCTGAATCCTGGGATTCTCACAAGGCTTCAAGAGTTTTTAGTTCATTTCTCTTGTGAGGGCTCCACCTCTGCATTCAGTCACAGATTCATGTTATTATTTGTACATAATGGGCACTAAGCAAGCTATTTATACCTACCCTTTGAAACTGAAACAAACTTCTTTTAAAAGTTGGTTTAAACACTGGATGGTTGATGTATCCCTTATTGCAAATACATTTCATTCCAGCTGTTGGGAGAAGACATTTAGTAAGAGACAGATTCAAAGACTGGCACTCATCATACAGAGCTTGATCCCGTCTAGTTCAGGCAGCAGGACTCTGCCTGGTGTGCACAGAGCCCACAGGAGATGTTTCCACCTCAGGAGTATTCCCATGCAAGACCCAAGTGCAATTTACAGCCACCCTTAGCAGAGACAGAGGAAAATGCTGGAAGGCCTAACCTTGAAATGATTCACCACGACCTTTAGGCTGTGTACCAAAGAAGATACAGTAGTGTAGAAAGAAAACCTAGTACTCTGGCACTCTTATTTTTGGCCAGGCTCCTAAGCAGTGACAGATAAGTAAAAAGTTAAGGTTTGCAGTTGGAGGAACTAGTCCAACGTGGCAACTCTCAACAGCCGT